>NC_138776.1:53754366-54084366 GCF_965119305.1 Pelophylax lessonae | reverse complement strand
TCACACCCCTTCCTATCAACGTGCTAAGTAAATGTTGGCATAAAACCTTTTTATTTTAATTTTCATGATATACCTTACTTTATCCCTGGCAATGTCATCACTGGGTCTCTAAGCTATGCAATGCAGACAGATCATGGCTGGTGGGAGGGGCCAGCAGTATGCTGTACATAGAAAACATCACAGCACCCTACCTCAGTGCTCCATTCTAGAGCCTAATGGGCCATACACACTATAAGATTTTCTGAAGACTTTTTCCTTTAGATTTACCAAAACCATATAATATGAGGTCAGACCTAAACACTTTCAATTTGTACTACATAGAAAAGGTAAATCTGAAGGGAAAAAGTCTTCAGAAAATCTTATAGTGTGTATGGCCCTTTAGCCTTCAGCCCAGCCCCGGTCCAAATCATTAGGTGGAGGGGGGATTATGGTGCGGGGTTGTTTTTCAGGAGTTGGGCTTGGCCCCTTAGTTCCAGTGAAGGGAACTCTTCAGACCAAGACATTTTGGACAATTTCATGCTCCCAATTTTGTGGGAACAGTTTGGGGATGGCCCCTTCCTGTTCCAACATGACTGCGCACCAGTGCACAAAGCAAGGTCCATAAAGACATGGATGAGCGAGTTTGGGGTGGAGGACCTTACCTGCCCTGCACTGTCCTGACCTCAACCCGATAGAACACATTTGGGATGAATTAGAGTGGAGACTGCGAGCCAGGCCTTTTCATCCAACATCAGTGCCTGACCTCACAAATGCGCTTCTGGAAGAATGATCAAACATTCCCATAGACACACTGCTAAACCTTGTGGACAGCCTTCCCAGAAGAGTTGAAGCTGTTATTGCTGCAAAGGGTGGGCCAACTCAATATAAAACCCTACGGACTAAGACTGGGATGCCATTAAATTTCATGTGCGTGTAAAGGCAGGCGTCCCAATACTTTTGACAATATAGTGTACATTTCTGTGTTTAGCTTGTATGCATAATGGAAACAAATCTAACCAATCCCTCCATGCACACTACACAGTGGCTATTCTATTCTAATAGCCAGCCCCTTCAGCTATCAAAATACCCAATCAGATTGATGTGGGCTCTGTTTGGCCACCAATTTTTCCGAGGGATGTCAGGTGGGAGGCGACTGATGGGCACCCACTGAGCAAATTGTGGTCAGTTCATGGAGAACTGACCGAATTTCGCTCTGTGCATGGCTAGCCTAAATCTCACCACTCAAGTTATAATCTAAATTAGGGATCGTCTGATTATCGGCAACACCGATATATCGAGGGCCGATATGCACTTTCCCCGATATATTGGAATCGGCCCCAGAGGTTACCGATATTACGGATATTTCTGGAAAGTGCTGCAGCTAGAGGCATCACCCCAGTACCGGCGTCCATAGCCAAAGGTTGGTTGTCTTGTAATGACAACCGATGCGGCTGGGAAGCCACTTGGCTGTCATTACAAGGAGCGGGAGGGGGCGTCCCTCCCTTCCCGCCGCCTTCCGCAGCTCGCCCGAGTTTCCCGTCCCACCGGGAGACCCGGGCAACCAGCCTGCAAGGCCGCCGAAGACCCGATCAAAGCTGCATTCGGCTCTGATCGGGTCTCCATGCAAAAACCCGGAAGTGATGTCATGACATCACTTGCGGGGTACTCTGTGCCAGATTTAAAAAAAATGGCAGCATTCAAAAAAGTCAAACTTGGGGTTTTGAATGCTTTTCAGCGCCGAGAAGGGGTTTGGGTCTTTTAGACCCCCAGATCCCTCCACAAGGAGTACCTGGGGGGAAAAAAAATATATATATAATAATTTTTACATGTCCGAAAATATCGGCAGATACCGATATCCGATGACCAAAATATCGGTATCGGCATTAAAAAAACTATATTGGTCGATCACTAATCTAAATGTACAATAAACTTTAGATCTACCAACAACTATGAAGTGTAAGGGCCTCCCTGATTGTATAGATTAGGTAGGTCCTCATAGTAAATAGTTTTTCTATATAGAACAGTGACTTTACAGAAGTGACATTGGCTATATACACCCGGTCTAACTTTGCTTCAAGGTCATTTTGTTAATAATAACCAAATGCTGGAAAAGATATTTTTTTATTTGATATACTGAAGAAGCAGAATATAGATGTCCCATTGGAGCACCAAACCTATACTGCCGTTAAAGGGATATTCATGCAAAATAAATTCTAATCAAAGGTGTGAAAGCCTCTTTCCTTCGTCTGTATGCAGTGTGCACTGTAACTGCAGACAAGGTCTAAAAACAAAACTCAACAAATTGTTTAGGTCAATGTCTTTAAAATGTGTTTAAGCACTGAAGATCATCTACTGCTAGAATCAAGAAACCCCCACAAGAAAATCTCACTGCAGGAACTACAGGGGCAGAGACACAAACTACTGCAGGAAATCTCACCGTTGTGGGAGGGGCAGAGACACAAACTACTGCAGGAAATCTGACCATTGTAGGAGGGGCAGAGACACAAACTACTGCAAGAAATCTCACCATTGTGGGAGGGGCAGAGACACAAACTACTGCAGGAAATCTCACCGTTGTGGGAGGGGCAGAGACACAAACTACTGCAGGAAATCTCACCATTGTGGGAGGGGCAGAGACACAAACTACTGCAGGAAATCTCACCATTGTGGGAGGGGCAGAGACACAAACTACTGCAGGAAATCTCACCATTGTGGGAGGGGCAGAGACACAAACTACTGCAGGAAATCTCACCGTTGTGGGAGGGGCAGAGACACAAACTACTGCAGGAAATCTCACCATTGTGGGAGGGGCAGAGACACAAACTACTGCAGGAAATCTCACCGTTGTGGGAGGGGCAGAGACACAAACTACTGCAGGAAATCTCACCATTGTGGGAGGGGCAGAGACACAAACTACTGCAGGAAATCTCACCATTGTGGGAGGGGCAGAGACACAAACTACTGCAGGAAATCTCACCATTGTGGGAGGGGCAGAGACACAAACTACTGCAGGAAATCTCACCATTGTGGGAGGGGCAGAGACACAAACTACTGCAGGAAATCTCACCATTATAGGAGGAGCAGAGATACAAATGACTTTGGAAAAATCTTGCCATTATGGGCAGAGGCAGAGACCAAAAATAAAAAACACTGCACAGTAATCTCACCACTGTAGGAGAGTGGGGACAGAGACTTACCCATTGCTGACAACTGCTGAATGGCCAAACCGATTTACGTCCCGATGTAGGTTGGGCTTCTGTAGAACTTTCCATTCGTCACAGGCTGAAAAGAGCAAAATACAATAACAACAGAAATTACATTGTATTCTGACACTGTAAAAATCATGGCTCTATAAGTTTCAAACATCAGTTTACTAAATGATGATTTGACTGGGTTCACCCTTTAACCACTTAAGGACCGAACCCATTTTTCACACATTTTTTTGTTCACAAGTAAAAATCACTATTTTTTGCTAGAAAACTACTTAGAACCCCCAAACATTATTTATATTTTTTTTAGCAAAGACTCTGGAGAATAAAATGGCGGTCATTGCAATAATTTTTGTCATGCGGTATTTGCGCAGCGGTCTTTCAAACGCCATTTTTTTTTAATTATGAAAAATTACATTTTACTGCACTTAAAAAAAAAAAACTAAACCAAAAAGTTAGCCCATTGTTTTGTATATTGCAAAAGATGATGTCAGGTCGAGTAAATAGATACCCAACATGTTACGGTTTAAAATTACACACACCTGTGGAATGGCGACAAACTACGGTCAATAAAAATCTCCATAGGCGACGCTTTAAAAATTTCTAACGGTTACCAGTTTAGAGTTAGAGTGTAGATCTTTTTTTTTAACTATTGCTCTCGCTCTAGCGGCGATACCTCACATGTGTGGTTTGAACAGCGATTTCATTTGCGGCACGACTTCCCGTATACGTTTTCTTTTGTGCGTGAGCTCACGGCTTTTACTAGGGGAAGGTACGGATCCATGTTCCTGCTTTGCAGAGACACAGGATCCATGCCTTCCCTACTGACAGAATGGCAATCTGCCTTGTTTACACAGGCAGAACGCCGTTCTGCCTCTATGCTGAATGATTGGTGGGTGCCGATGGACATCGAGTTTGCGATGTCTGCAGATCAGCCCGTGGTGTGTGTAATTGCAGTGGGAGCAGACGGCCAGTGGTGCGCATGCGTGCCCCAGACTCAGAAGTGCAAGATCATGTACTTGCCGTCGTATATGTAAGTTATACGATTGGCAGACAGTTACACAAAAATCACTAGTTCTGTTCACGCATAAGAACATTTTGGATGTTTGTCCCTTCGGAAATTTGCGTTTGGAAAGTCTGAATCGAATGTCGAAAATTGTGTACACACACTATACAAAAATCGAACAATCGTTCCTCGAACAGAATGTTTCTTACAATTTTCTTATAGTGTGTACCCAGCTTAAATGTATAGGGACACAGCAGTTGCACAAACAGCCTCCTAGTTAGACAGGTTTGTTGGCGTGGGTGTGAGTGGACGCCCAAAACATAATGTAAAGATCCTTTTCAGTCTAATTTTCAATGAACACCCCCAGATCTTCTCCAACCTGTCCACACCACAAACAAAAGATTTTCAGCTGTGTGTGCTCTGGTATGGCCCCCGTATTGTATTATTATATATGGGCGGCTGTAGAGATGATAACTTTATATGATATGATTTACAGGCCATACAGACACTGAAATAACTCAGGAGGAGGAAATGGCTCACCAAGCTGCACCATGAAACCATTATTAAAGGGAGGTCTTCAGATAAGAGAGCCTGGGGGATAAGAGATGTAATAACTCCTGGTGGTGTGCTGAGATCTGTTACCGAAACATCGCCTACTGCAGTGGAACAAATGCTCAACACAGACCTTTATCTCCTTCGCCCAACAACCAGAGAACACAGAGCGCTGCCGGTTGAGGGACCAAACCAGGCCTGCTTGATACACACATCACTGGTCATTCAAGTGATACTGAGGAGGCTGAACGCTACTCTCAGGTCATGGAGAAAAGCATTCTACATTGTATCAGACACTTATCCCTCGTATTATAAGGGTTTGCAGCATGATATAACTCCATTGTCATTATATTTGTCCCCACCACAGTCACACGCTATTATTAGTATACATTTATATAGCTCTGACATATTCTGTAGTGCTGTACAGAGAAAACTGAGCCAGTCACAACAGTCTTTGCACCACAGGAGCTCACACTGTGATGTGTGTGATCTCTCCTTTGTTCGCCCCGATTTTCTCTATTTGTTTTGGGAGAAGTACGGTCGTGTGTATAGGGGGTCTGCCGGAGTGGGAGGGACTCGTCCCAAAACTTGTCTCATGCCAACCTCATGTGAAGAATGTCACTATTCTGGTAAGGAATGAATCCATTCCTTCTGCTAATCTGTCTGTCTAGCTGAGAATTGTGGAGCTTCTGACCCCTCTGAAGAAGATTGTGGATGAGAGGGGCATATGGACAGGTGGGTGGCTGGTGCAGAGGAGGTTGCATCTACCCTCCTCAGCCTTCATTGGGGAGGAAAGGATTGTTGTTTGACTCTGGGCAGCCAAAGCTCTGTAAAATGTGCAGTTCTCAGGGTCATTTGCCTCCTCATGTCCAGAGATGAAGTGCTCTCTGTGTCAGGGCCTGGGGAATCTGGCTAAGGATTGCAATAAGATAAAATGCAATATTTGTGATAAATTTGGGCATACGTACAGCTAGTGCCCTGAGGTCTTGCATAAGCAGTCTGCTTTGGTGTAAGAGTTTTTTCGCTTGGACATGGAGGAGGCAGAGGAGAGGGGGGCTGTGCCAGGGGTCCCCAGTGTCTCTGTCCCTGTTGTCTCAGTGCAATCAGTGGAGTGCTTGGGGTGGATGATGTTGTGGGTGATGGTGGAATGGAAGGGAGGGGGCTTTGCAGTCAGAGTTGTCTCATAAAGATATGGTGTGGTTGGAGGCAAAAATAAAGTCTGGAAAGAGGAATAAGAAGGGTGTGCCCGTATATGAACCTGGGGGGGGGGGGGGTGGAGGTGTCCAATAAGTTTGAAGTGTTTTCTGAAGGTGGAGTATGAGAGTTCTTCGGGTGATGAGCCTGTGTTTTACATGGAAGAGGAGTCACAGGGAACATTAAAGACTGTTGGGTCCCCGAGTAGGAAGGGGGGGGTTAGCAGGCTAAGAAACGTGTACCCCAATGACCCCGATGGTGGTTACCACACCTTTGAAATTGGCGACCATTAATGTCGCCAGCATAAAATCAATAAGTGCTAGTAGCATGGCCTTATTTTTGGTCAGCAGGCTTGATGCTGTTATTTTTATTTTTTTGCAAGAGACCCGGTTGTCTAGTTTGGCCGCTATTCATTTGGCGAAGAGGGAATGGAGGCGTGGGCCCTTCTTTTGATTTCTTGCGGCCGAGCCTTACACTGGAGTTTCGGTACTTTTTTCCAGCATGGTAACCTGTCCGTGGATTATTGAAGTAGAAATGGGGAGATGCATGGACTTAGACATCTCCATGGGGGGGGGGGGCAGGATCTGAGTCTGATTAACATATATGGGCCCCAGAAAAATGGGACAGGAAATGCCTCTTCATGAAGATCAAGCCTTTTCTTTTTATAGCCCAGCAAGTTATCTTCGGTGGTGATTTCAACACCATCATTAGGACTAAGGACAGGAAAGGTACCGGAGCCAAACTGGACTGTGACAGTTATTTTTTTTTTTTAAACAAAATATCTGGAGAGGCAGGTCTGGTTGATGTGCACATTCATTGCTACCCAGACGACACGAGTTTCACTTTTCAGCGAGGTAGTAGTCGGAGTAGAATAGTTTTTTTTTAAAGGCACTCCTGGACGATGAAGGTGAATCAATCCTTTGAGAATTTTTTTCAGGCACATGTGTCGATCATGGACTTTTGTAGCAGTAAGTCAGAGTGGTGGGAGCTTACAAAACAAAAGATCGATGGGTTTTTTAAGGCCATAGGAAGAAACAGCTTGATAAGTATGCCACCTACCAGCGTTTGTGGAGGAAGCTTGATAGGCTTGTCTTGAATAATGGAGATCTGGAGAGGATCTCTGAAGTTAAACTGTTGCTCAGGAAGTGTCAATATGACAGGCATGCCTCTTTAATTCTGGAAAGGGATTATGGGAAATATCACTCGCCCGACCCTACCAGAATTGCAAACAAGGTACAGCAGTTAAGTCAGTTGTAGGCCTGGTTGACAGTATGGGTTCCTTGACCAAGTCCAAGTTGGGGATCCTGGAAACCGCCAGGTCACATTATGCTGACCTCCTGGGCAGGAGGGACCTTGATCGGGCAGGCATGTCAGGTTTTCTGGATTATAATCCAGGACTGGAAAATGGCAGTTCTCAGGCGAGTTGGACATCATATCACTGCAGATGAGGTGGTTATGGCTATTGATAAGCTTGCGATTAAGAAGTCGCCTGGGCCAGATGTATTGACAGCTGAGTTTTACAAGCATTTTAAGGTTACTCTGGCTCCGTATTTGGTGGAGGTTTTTAATGGCTGTCTGAGAGAGGGTTTACTCTCTCCCTCCATGAGATAATCTGTGATGATTCTTCTCTCAAAGGGTAAAGATTTTTCAAGAATTGAGAACTGGCAGCCCATTAGTCTTCTCAATGTTGATAGTAGGATGCTGGCAAAAATCATTTTCTGGCATTTATCCCCTGTAACGGGCAATCTACTTTCTCGCCACCAGCACTGTTCGGTTCAGGGTAGAAGCACTTTTTCATTGGTGTTAGCTGTCCGGGAGGCCCTGTAATAGTGCAGGGCTGCAGGCAGGGGAAAGAACCTGCTGGCATTGGATCAGGCAAAAGCTTTTGATCTGATCAATCATGAGTACCTATGGCTGCTTCTTGGCAAATTTGGCCTGGAGGGGGCCTTTATGGATTGGCTAAAGAACTTGTACAGAGGAGCTGAAAGCTTCATGCCTATGAATGGTTTGATCGGACGGCCCTTTGAGGTTGGCTCAGGTGTGCGTAAGCGGTGTCCTTTGAGTCCTCTGCTATACACGTTCACAATCGATCACTTCATCAGGAGGTTAGAGAGCGGACCGTTCTGCGGAGTGCATTTGGGCATTCCTAGTAAGCCTCCTTGGAGGGTTGTGGCCTATGCTAATGGCGTGTCTGTTTTAATCTCTGGGACATAGGAGGGGATCTCGGTGATGGAGCAGTATGCTGAGGCATCCAGCTCAAAGATCAATCAGGATGAGAGTGAAGTTTTCTGGAAGGCCATGGCTTTGGGCTTCCAGGCACCTTCCCAGAGGCCCGACAGGAAATTAATGTTTTAGGCATCAAATTTGTTCCCAGTGCTTATGGCCTTGCAGATTGGGAAAGCAGGCTACAAGATGCCGATGCCAAGGTTGTCAGCTGGAAGGAATGGAAACTCTTACAGGGAAAGGATTGCCCTTTTCAAAACGTACCTGATTCCGGTATTTCTGTATGTCAGCTTTGTCTGTGTTTTGCCAGTGTCTCTCTATGCAAAGATCTACACCGATTTCTTCCAGCTGTTATGGGGGAACAAACTGAACCTCATTAAGAGGTCTGTAACCTACCTTCCCAGGCGGATGGGTGGCCTAGGTATGGTCAACCCGGTGGTATTTTTTTCTATGATGTTCCCCTGAGCAGGCCCATCACAGAGCTCCTTTATTTAGCTGGCTGCTAGATTCAAAGCAAATTTGTCAAGCTCTGCTCTAGTGGGCCCTGTGCTCACTGCCCAGCACAGTGGAGCTCGATTGGCATTTGCCATTGAACACCAGAATTGCCAGGTCCACCACTGGCCCCTTGGGCTTTTCACAGATGAGATCAGGTTCTCCCTGAGCACATGTGACAGACGTAAAAGGGTCTGGAGAAGCCTTGGAGAACATTATGCTGCCTGTAACATTGTTCAACATGACCGGTTTCAGCGGGGAACCCGAAAAAGAGGAGGTTTGGGGCTACTCTGTGCAAATTCATTGAACAGAACAGGTAAGTTATTATATATATAAAAAAAAAAAAAATCGAACCTTTACAATCACTTTATTCTGGACAATGAAAAATGTTATTACATTTTTTTAATAAAGGATTGCATCATGTCCAGCTGCCATTTCCTCTGACAGGGCTTTTAATGTACCGATGATTTTGGACTCTTGCAGACAGAAATGGACCTGACACAAAATGTTCCAGCAGAAAAATTACTTCTCTTTTTTTTTGTTATTTCTGTACTCTGAAAAGCTTTTCTTGAAAATATCAGTTACCCCAGAAAGGTTCTCTAACAAATGGTCCACATCGAGTGGTATTAGGCGGCACAAAATAATCTTGCTGCACAGTTCCGCTACCTGAGCTGCCAAAACGTCCCATTGCAGAGGGCACATTTTCTTGTTGGGCTGTAGAGAAAGCTGCGGATGTGAGGTGAGGCGTGTAATCGGCGCAGTAATGCTCCAGAGCTCTTATTGACACGAAAGACCGAAACTGCGGTGTGGCCAAAAGCACAGAAAACAATATCAGATCCAAAGTGTATGGCTCAATCTCACTGCTGAAACCCAACATGTCTCCATGATCTCCCCCCTGCCCCCCCACCTCTGAGGAACTACAAGCCTCAGCATGATCAGAGTTAAAGGTACACTAAAGATATTCTTATTCAACAAACATAATCTATACACATATTATATTTTTCATTAAATTGTTTCTGCCCCCTTGTAACGTTCTCTGTGACTCTTAAATCTCCCCCTCCCCCCCTCCGCGCTTCTATTTGCTAGTAACAAACAGTCAGTTTTAGCTGTAGGCTAGTGCTCTGCCCCATGCACACTACAAATCCTTTAGACCAGGCATGTCCAAACCATGGCCCGGAACCGCAGGCAATGCGGCCCACCGGCCACAGAACTCCAGGCAGCCTTTGGCCGGCGGCTCATGGACACCCGCAAATGCCGTGCTATCTCCCGACTCCGCAGGAGACTTAGGATGACTCTAGTCAGTGACAGAGCTGCTGCTTTCTGTATTGTTCTGGCTCTTTCACAGGCGGTGTGATATGAAATGCACCCCGCCTGTGACAGGAGCCACACAGGAAGCAGCGGCTCTGCTCTCTACTGCAGCAGCTGCTTCCTCCAGCAGAATGACCAGCAATACCCACCAGCATTAACCACCAGCATTACCCACCAGCACTAACTGCCAGAAGTACCCACCAGCAGTAACCGCTAGCATTACCCACCAACACTACTCGCCAGCAGTACCCGCCAACACTACACACCAGCATTACCGGCCAGCAGTAATCGCCAGCAGTAACCACCAGCACTACCTGCCAGCAGTAACTGCCAGCATTACCCACCAACACTACCCGCCAGCAGTACCCACCAGCAGTATCCGCCAACACTACCTGCCAGCACTAACCGCCAGAAGTACCCACCAGCAGTAACCGCTAGCATTACCCACCAACACTACCCGCCAGCAGTACCCACCAGCAGTATCCGCCAACACTACCTACCAGCACTAACCGCCAGAAGTACCCACCAGCAGTAACCGCTAGCATTACCCACCAACACTACTCGCCAGCAGTACCCGCCAACACTACACACCAGCACTACCTGCCAGTAGTAACTGCCAGCATTACCCACCAACACTACCCGCCAGCAGTACCCACCAGCAGTATCCGCCAACACTACCTGCCAGCAGTAACCGCCAGCAGTAACCGCACCAGCAGTACCCACACCAGAAGTCTGAAGTCAAAATAAGTAGAAAAGGTATGTGCATTAGCTTGTAGAAATTGTTGCAATATGTTTTTTAATAACTAGTTGTGTTTTGTCATGATATCCATACATCCAGACCATCTCAGGAGCAAACAAGAGAGGGTGTCTACATTTCTACATACAGTGGGATCATGAGGAACACAAGTAGCCACCAACTAACAGAGAGTTGTATCAAAGCAGCAAAAAAAAAAAAAGGAAGATAGAATTTGAAGGATTGGATATGCAAAATGATTTGTAGTTCTGCCTAATTGGACACTTCAATGAAAAAGCCCCCACCTTTTTTTCCCCTTTTGATGGGCAAATACATAGCACATAAGCTCCCCTACCTTTATTAATATACTCTCTTGAGCAACATCAGAATTGGGCACCAGTGATATAGGAACACTTTTTTTGAAGACTTTTCTGTACCACCCTATTAGGTAGGTACTAGATTACTTAAATGTATTTATATAGTTCTATTTTGGTCTGTTCTGTGTCCCACTGGTTGCAGGATTGGCTGCGTCTCCCCTGCCTTCTGTAGGGTTCTGGAAGAATGTGGGATGAAAGGTCAAATCAGCAGTTGAATATTTATGCAGTCACAGCCAATCCCAGGGGAAAACTGCCCCGATGGTGGCTGGGAGGGAGCATAAATAGTTTGGGGCTTGGAACAGAGGGGTTCTTGTTCAGGAGGAGGAGATCCCCGCCTTAAAGTGGAGCTTCATTCTCCCAATCAAAATTGATTATTATTAATCCTCATGATGATAGCATTAGTAAATAGAAAGGAAGGTATTTACGTGTTTTACATGTTTGTTTGTTTTTTTATACCTTTCTTCAGTTACTTACTGTTTTTTTGCCTAGGTGAATGATGACATACATCCCAGGAGTCTTCAGGAGGGGAGGAGAGGTTTTCTCAGCTAAGCACACTCTCCTGCAAGCATGCTTGAGCTAGGGGCAGGAAGTAAATGTTAGATGAATCATCTACCCTTACTCAAGATGGCCCCACTTAGAAATTCTAGGGGGTGGTTTTCAAAGTGATTTTTCAACAAACTAAAGCAAAAGGGACATAGATGCATGGGGGGAGTTTGTTTTGAATATTAAAAATTTATTAAATAGTGTTTTTGGTTTCTGGTACTTAGATGCAGTGAAGATCCGCTTGAAAGGAGTTGTAAAGGCAGAGGGTTTTTTATCTTAATGCATTCTATGCATGAAGTTAAAAAGCCTTCTGTGTGAAGTAGCCCCCCTCAGCCCCCCTAATATATACCTGAAGTCTCTCTCTGTCCACAAGTGTCTCAGTCATCCAAGATTCTCTCTCCTGATTGGCTGAGGCACAGCAGCCGCGCCACTGGCTGCCACTGCTGTCAATCAAAGTCAGCTAGCCAATCAGGGGACTGAGGGGGTGGGGGCGGGTCGAGGCTCCGTGTCTGAATGGACACAGGGAGCTGTGACTCAGCTTGGGTGCCCCCATAGCAAGCTGCTTGCTGTGGGGGCACTCAACAGGAGGGAGGGGCCAGGAGCACAGAAGAGGGACCCAAGAAGAGGAGGATCCGGGCTGCTCTGTGCAACACCAACTGAACAGAGGAGGCAATTATATAATGTTTTTTTATTTTTATAGGGAAAAAAAACGAGAATTTACAATCACTTTAAGGGTTGCTGCCCCTTTCTACTGCTTAGCAAGGTCCCAGCTATGCTCATTGAGGTCTCTTTGGAACTGGTCTAGAGAATTCACAGATGATGCGCCTGGAAGATATTGGAAGGAGGCATCCAATTATCCAAGGATGTATGAGATTCCAGTGACTGTGTGCTGCTGTTCCTCCTGCATCACAATCAGTGTATTTAAAGAGGACATAGGTCATGCTCCTCAGAGTTTGGAGCTCTGAGGAAGGGGATGCATTCCCGAAACGCGCCAGCCTGCCGAAATCGCCCATTGTTCGGTCATCTGTTGCTACGTTGATTGACCATCATGGAATGTCATGCACATCACATCTGTTGTTTGCGAGTATTGATTTGGCTGTTTGTTTGTTTTTTCAATAAATCTTGGGTAATGCACTAGGCGTTTGCGCCCCCTGTGTGTTCTCTTTGCAGTTGTGAGTCTGAGGAGGGCGACACGACTGAAGCATTGTCCTTGAGATTGCATGGTCTGTGCATCTACCCTTAACTGGTGACTGTCCTTTTGAGCGCTGGAGAAATTGTTTGTTCTATTGTTTATGGTGTTCCTGTCAGACCATCATTTGTGCTGCAAGGACTGTGTTTAGAATCTCTAAGAGGAAGATAGGCATCCTCAATTTGCTACTTAATGTTGCTGGAGTATCCCACAGTCAGGCTCAATTCACACCTGTGCATGTTGCTTTTGAGCGTTTCAGCAGTGCTTTCCACATTTTCGGACATGCATTTTTGATACTTTTTCATGCGTTTTTTTATTCTTTTTATTTGCCCAATTTGTTGTTAGGCAGAATAAATAATGCACAGAGATATCTGCATCAAAAAACGCATCTAAAATGTATCGAAAACGCATAAAAAGCAGACTTGCATTTTTAATGCATGCCCATTGAAGTCAATTACATGCAAAATGCTGAATTTTGCAGGGGAAAAAGTAATGGACCCTTTCCAAAAACGTAGGCACAAGAGTGCATTGATGTGAACATGTTCCATAAGAACCTATGTTAAAGAAATAAAATGCATTCCTGCAAAAATCATGAAAAAAACACATTAGTGTGAATGGGGCCTTACTCTGCACTCATCCAAGTTCAAGCTTCTTTCAATAAAGCAAGAAAAATAATACCCCTAGACTGATCATTGAGCTGGAAGAGTGACTGAGACTGTGCGTCTGCCTGTTAGAGCACATATTGGGAAAAGATCCTCAGGACCAAATCAGCAGGCCCTTAGGGGGGTGAGCGCTACACTTCTCTTAGGGCTTAATTATATCTTTGCGTTGTGGTAACACATGTTACATCCATTGTGGTACCTTACATTTTAAATGACTTCCCAACGCACCAAGGCAACACACATGCATTTCGCAGTAATGAAATGTCATGCGTACAAATTGTGTGACATGTCTGATTTTTAGAGTGTTTTTAGGCGTAGTTCACACCTATGCATTATTTAGCGCATTTTTCAGTTTTACAGAAACACACTACAGTCCATTTACCATGGTTTACTATGGGTCACGTTCACATTTCTGCATTTTATGGAAAGGGCCAGGGACCAGCAGCTGGTGTTTTTGGTTCCAAATACTTCAATGGACCAAAAATGTGTATTTAAAAATGCAAAATGCACCTGTAATGTGCGTCAACTGCAACCTGCATAGGTGTGAACTAGGCTTCAATGAGCTGCCCTAAAGTGTAACTAAAGTCTGAATTTTAATATTAAAATAACAAACATGTTATACTCTGCTCTGTACAGTGATATTGCACACAGTGGCCCTGATCCTCCTCTTCCCGGTTCCCTGGCGGTGATCTTGGCTCCTCCTTCTCTTTTTTTTTTTTTTTTTTTTAATGTCCCCATAGCAACCCATTTGCTATGGGGGACACACGATGTGTGCTTTCTCCTGACCTGTGTCTATAGAGCTGCGCTCCATAGACTTATGCAGTGGGATTTAGTCCCGCCCCCCACTTCCTCTTCTCTGCATTTGATTGACAGCAGCAAGAGCCAATGGCTCCTGCTGCTGCTCGAATTCTATGAGGAGTGGAAGGGGAGAATAGATGAAGTCGTGCACAGTGCTCATCTCTTCTTCCCTCTCTTCATCCTCATACAGGGGAAGGGGGACACAGGGAAACTGAAGGTTTTTTTTTTTACCGTAGGTAAAAAAAACATTTTTAGGTTTAGCAACACTTTAATGCAACACACAATGTAAGTGCATTAACACACTAAAATTGCAGGTCCTAAGCATTCCCCCATTTCTGAGACTCAAGTGGGTTGGTATCAACATTGAAGGGACAAAGGCACAATAGCCTGTTCTCCCATTATATGGAGAAGAAGATTGCGAGAGGTGTTCTGTGGGTGTCCTAGGGTGACAACATTGCTCCTCCATAGATACAGTGCAGTGGGTGAGCGTTGTCAGCCTAGAACAAAGTGTGTTACTAGCAGGATCATCAGGAGAGAGGAAAAAAGCCTGAAAATCGCAGCCACCACATTCAAGGACTGGCCATCTGCAATATATATTACAATTTTGTTGATTTGGGTTTGAAAACCCTTTAATGAAAATCCAGTATAGGCCAAATTATGTCTGGTTCTGCTTCGATTGATTTTACGGCAAGCTTCAAAACTTATCAGTGCTGGAAACCCCCCAGCACCTCCCGAGTGTCCCATGTTTACATACATCAAGGTAGCTAATCTATGAAGAGATAAGAAGGACCCCACTGCCGCCATCCCTTTCTTTCACCGCCGCGATCACAATATCCGTCTAATAAAAATGCCTGCCCAACGCACAATATGAGAGATGTCACCCACAATGATTGCTTGACCGAGGACATCAAAGCCTGATTATATATTAAAGGTACAATTATCTCTCATCAAAGGTCGTTCTTATGTTAATATTAGCCATCGCCTTTTGCTGCAGCTCCCGCCGCTTTGAAATCAAATCCCTTTTTTCTTCAGAGAGAGGTGTTTGCCTCTCGTTAAAACACAATTAAAACTCTGAGAATGGAAAGCATTAAGGCCATCAGGAATTCATTGAACCTAATCAGAGGTCCTTTCAGGCATTTATTTGCACTTGCGGCTCATTTTTCCAATATCATAGCGCTCAGAAATAATGTATTTAACATGAAGACACAAGGCTGACATAGAGAACATATTGAGGAATTGCAATTAGTTTAAAGTTGAAGTTTAATCTGCTTATATTTTGCCTTCGCTGCTATCTCCTTTCCCACCCGATCAACTTACTAATGATTTATTAAAGCGGAACTTTACCCATAAAACTTGACAAATAATTTGCTTTAGCAAGGAATATGCATTTTGCATTAATAATTATGCTACCAAAATTAGTGCGTGGTGTAAATTTCCTCCAGCATTGTTCCCGTTTCTTCTTGCTGGAGGCTTCAATTTTGCTGAAACCTAGAGCCCCTGAGCAGCAGTAAGACTCTAGGCCAGTGATGGCGAACCTTAGCAGCCCAGAAGTTTTGGAACTATATTCCCCATGATGCTCATGTACTCTGCAGTGTAGTTGAACATCATGGGAAATGTAGTTCCAAAACATCTGGAGTACCAAGGTTCGTCATCACTGCTCTAGGCTGTCAGCAGATCGGCCTCTACATTTTTGGCACAGTGCCAAAAAATAGAGAGCAACTGAGCATGTGCAGAGCAGGGTGAGAAAGTGTTATTACTGGATTTTAAACAGTATAGGCAACTATGTTTTATACAGCTACAGTGCATCTGGAAAGTATTCACACCCTTCACTTTTTCCACATTTTGTTACGTTACAGCCTTATTCTAAAATGGATAAAATTCATTGTTTTCCTCAAAATTCTACAAACATTACCCCATAATGACAACGTGAAAGAAGTTTGTTTGAAATCTTTGCAAATGTATTTAAAAAAAAAAAAATTCCATGTACATAAGTATTCACAGCCTTTGCTCAATAGTTTGTTGAAGCATCTTTAGCACCAATTACAGCCTCAAGACATTTTGAGTTTGAAGCTTCAAGCTCGGCACACCTATTTTTGGACAGTTTCTCCCATTCTTCTTTGCAGGACCCCTCAAGCTCCATCAGGTTGGATGGGGAGCGTCTGTGCACAGTCATTATCAGATCTCTCCAGAGATGTTCAATTGTGTTCAAGTCTGGGCTCTGGCTGGGCCACCCAAGGACATTCACAGAGTTGTCCCGTAGCCACTTCTTTGTTATCTTGGCTCTGTGCTTAGGTTTGTTGGCTTGTTGGAAGATGAACCTTCGCCCCAGTTTGAGGTCCACAGCGCTCTGGAGCAAGTTTTCATCAAGGATGTCTCTGTATATTGCTGCATTCATCTTAACCCAGTTCCTGCCACTAAAAAGCATCCACAGCATGATTATGCTGCCACCATGTGTCGCTGTAGGGATGGTATTGGCCAGGTGATGAGCGGTGCCTGGTTTCTTCCAGACAGGATGCTTGCCATTCAGGCCAAAGAGCTTAATCCTTGTTTCATTATACCAGAGAATTTTGTTTATCATGGTCAGAGTCCTTCAGGTGCCTTTTGGCAAACTCCAGATGGGCTTTCATGTACCTTTTACTGAGGAGTGGCTTCCGTCTGGCCACTTCACCATACAGGCCTGATTGGTGGAGTGCTGCAGAGATGGTTGTTCTTCTGGAAGGTTCACCTCTCTCCACAGAGAAACACTGGAGCTCTGTCAGAGCAACCATTGGAATCTTGGTCACCCTCCTGACTAAGGTCCTTCTCCCCCAATCATTCAGTTTGGCCAGGAGGCCCACTCTAGGAAGAGTCCTGGTGGTTCCAAACTTCTTCCATTTACGGATGATGGAGGCCACTGTGCTCTTAGGGACCATCAATGCTGCACTTCCCCAGATCTGTGTCTCGATACAATCCTGTCTTGGGAGTCTATAGACAGTTCCTCGCACTTCATGGTTTGGTTTGTGCTCTGACATGAACTGATAACTGTGGGATCTTATATAGACAGGTGTGTGCCTTTCCAAATCATGTCCCATCAACTGAATTTACCACAGGTGGACTCCAATCAAGTTGTAGAAACATCTCAAGGATGATCAGTGGAAACAGGACTCACCTGAGCTCAATTTTGAGAGTCATGGGAAAGGCTGTGAATACTTATGTACATGGGTTTTTTTTCACTTTTTATTTTTAATAAGTTTTCAAAGATTCTAAACAAACTTCTTTGATGTTGTCATTATGGGTATATAATTTGTAGAATTTTAAAGGAAAATAATGAATTTATTTGATTTTGGAAAAGGGTTGTAACATAACAAAATGTGGAAAAAGTAAAGTGCTATGATTACTTTCCGGATGCACTGTATACCTGCAAAAAAAGGGCCATCCCTGAAGTGATCTAGGAGGACTTAATTTTCTGACTAAAGATCCACTTTAAAAAATCTGCTTTCTGGAGGAGTGGGTTCTCTTAGGCAGGCTATGTTTGTATGGACACCATGATGCTGAGGCTCCATGATTGAAATAGCCAAAATCCAATGAATAAAAGGGGAGGGTCAGGGAAGGTAAGGCTGGGGAGGAAAGAGCTAGATGAAGCTGGGCATCCTTCAGTTAGGGAATAGAGGCAGGATGTACATGACTCGCTGAAGCTTCTACCATAATACAAATAGTGAGAGGTCCAACATGATAAATCAGAATTCTAGCCTAGAGGTAATATACCTGCAAGGTGGGATATAGGACACAAGGATGAATACGACACACCACTCAGGTTACATATCAGGTGGTTGGTACCTCGTGACGGTTTGCTGCAGCTGCTCTCAAAGCTGCATACAGGAGCATCACAGTTGATTGTAAGCTCCTCTAACAAGGGAAAAGGCCCTCCCCTCCTAATCCCCCCCCCCCTCCCCGCAACTGGGTTGAGACTGCACCGTCTACTGTTAACTCTTTCGTGTGAAGACTGGAAGTCCAGGGAAGCAGAACTAAGACAGCAAGAGCATTGAATGTTATAAACTACAAGTGCTGGGGTAAGAATTTTACCAAATTTACTTCAGTTTTTTTTTTGTGCTCAAAGTGGTAGCAAAGGACATTAAAAAAATAAATAAATAATCTTCTCCTGCAAGGTAAAGTGGTTGTAAACCCCATTTATGAAATTGAAGCTAAGCGCATTTATCTGTAGTGTTTACTTATATCTCTCCAAAGCTCTAAGTGTATTTTCTCTCTGGTGCTGCATTTCTTTGTTATCAGCAGGAGTCACTTCTGACAAGTTCTCTGACACATGAGATAACATGAGCTCAAAATCTGAGATGGGGAGGGAGCTCAGAGGGAGATAAGCAGTGAGCTTGTGTATTCAGAATACAGCTCTGTGTATTCCTTTTTTCCTCTGCCTATGTGAAAGGAGGTGTGTCCCTTTCCTCCAATCAGCCCTCACACAGTGCAAATCCAGTCTTCCCACTCATATGTACTGCTGAAAGATGAAGAAAGATTTTTTGAACACAATCTGCACTTTTTAAAGGGTGTAGAAAGGGGAAGACAGCAAATATACGGAGGCTATGTATATCTGAGGTTATTCACTTCACTGGGTATATGTGAGGGTTTACAACCACTTTAAGAGCATAATGTGCTAGTATGCAGCGCATACTAGCATATATTGAAAGACTTACCTTGAAATGAAGCCTTCCAGCAGCATGCTCTCATCGCTGACAGGGCTTCCATCTTCTGCCAGTCTGCCTTTATGGTTTGTGTGCTCTGAATGGCCAAGCCGCAATGACGTCACTCCTGTGCATGAGCACAAGAGCCATGGCCATAGCACTGCACTCTGAAGGGATTGCATGCTGTCCCTTAAGAGCGCAGTATGCATGTGCCAGTGACCTCATAGGCTGCAGAAGTAGCGAATATTTCCTTAACGGTGCACATTTAGAAGATATTCCGAATACCTAACGGTAAGCTTTATTAAAAGCTTTTCTGTAGATACAAGTGAGCAAGCGGTGTTTACTACCGCTTTAATGTGGTTAAAAAGCACTGGTGTTTAATACTACTTTAAGTATCGCTAATGATGTAACCCATCTGAACATCGGCCTAACTAAGGAATGCTTTTTAAGAGCCTTGCTATACATTCTCCTTTCGGAAACATTTTAATCGTAAGGCTTGGCACGGCTACAGAGTCAGCGACCGGCTGATGACCACAGGGCCAGTGATAGATGTTGTGAAGGAACACTGTGTTCTGGGTTTGTAAAGATTTTGCTGTGCTGATAAACAACTAATTGTTACCACAGGTTGAGCGCATGGGGCGTTTATCACTTAAGTGCTGAAATGAACACAGATATAATCCTCCACTGCAGCTGCTCGTCTCATAGATAATGCACTGGATAGCACCCTGCTGATGGCCAGGATACACGACTGTCTCTAGAAGATGATAATTGTTGTTTTAATAGATAATGATGTATGTAAGGCACGTAGAAGTACAAAAACTGAAAAAAGCTAATAAATAGTTTTTTTATATACTGTGTGTATTATATAAAAAAAATGCTGTGTGAACATGTCAATCATTCACACAGCTGTCACAAATCTTCACAATTTGCCTAAAAATTATTTCCTGAGATTCCCAGTTCCATCTAGTGGCCATAATGCCGTCTTTTGCTGAAATACCTAAATCGGTGTAATACTGCATTTTTTCCACTAGAGGGCGCCAATGATTATACGAAATAAACGTATTAAGCAAATTACAGTAAAGATTACTGATGCCCATGCAATTTATTTAAATAGACCCGGATATGTAAAATATGGTCAGATGTAGAAAGGTTTGTAGACATCTGACCTGACTATCATACTTATGGGATGGTTGGACATTCCAAAATGATGGGGTTGAGGTCAGAACTCTCCAGTTCCCCCACACAAAACAGGTCAGGCCATGTTTTTATGAAGCTGGCTGTGTACATTGGGGTACAGTTATGGTTTAACAGAAAAGGGTCTTCACCAAACTGTTACTACAAGGCTGGAAGAGCATACTTGTGTATTATGTGTTTGTATGCTGTAGTTTTAACAGTAACCTTCACTGGAACTAACTGAACTCAATCACTAGGTGGGGTGTCCACATACCTTTGTTTATACACAGACACACTATACTAGGACCAGTTACAATCTCTAGCTGTGGTCCATTCATACTTGAAGTCAATTAGATCAGTACGGACATAGGAAGTCAAACAATAGAAAAACTAGTTTTGGGCTCTAAACCAGACGATTGCAGAACTGGGTCTCTATAAATGATCTTATCAATCTAGACCAGCCTTTCTCAACCTCTTCAACACAGAGGAACCCTTGAAATAATTTTCAGGTCTCAGGGAACCCCTGTTAAAAATGACTATATTTACAACTCATGATACATTAGTGTGATGGTCAGTGGGATGAATGCTCCTTACACTTGTTGACATTGGGAAGAATTACCTTCTTCCAGATAGCTAAAAAGATCAGTGGTGTCAGGGGGAACTTATCTGAATTGCTCATTGCTCAAGGAACCCCTAGAAACCTCTGGAGAGAACCATTAATCTAGACCAATGCATAAAAAAAAAATACTTCGACCGATATCGTTTTTTTGCCGCCGATACCGATATTTTGGTCATCGGACATTGTATCGGCCGATATTTTCGGACATTAAATTTTTTTTTTTTTTAATGTCTACAGGTACTGTGGTGGAGGGATCTGGGGGTCTAAAAGACCCCAAACCCCTCCTCTGCACTTAAAAGCATTCAAAACGCCAAGTTTGGCTGTTCTGAATGCTGTAAGTTTTTTTTAATTCAGCGCCGCCAGTATCCGGAAGTGATGTCATGACATCACTTCCGGGTACTCGGCGGCGTAGAATTCAAAGAAATGGAGACCCGGTCAGACGGCAGCGGTGCAGATGGAGACTCGGTCAGATGGTGGCGGTGAAGGTAGGATGCCCAGGTCTCCAGGTGGGACAGGAGACCCAGGCGAGCCGCGGAAGGCGGCGGGAGGGGGGGGGGACGTCCCCTCTCGCTCCTTGGAATGACAGCCGAGCGGCTTCTGAGCCGCATCGGTTGTCTTTACAAGACAGCCGACCGTTAGCTATGGACACTAGTACCGGGGTGTTGCCTCTAGCTGCAGGCATCACCCCGGTACCGAAATATTGCCAATATCGGTAAATCAAAAGGCCGATTCCGATATATCGGGCAAAGTGCTTATCGGCCCTCGATATATCGGCTTTGCCGATAATCGGTCGATCACTTAAATATATATTATCACATAGACAAAAATAAAACCAGTATGGACATAGGAAGTCAGAATGTCGGTTCCAACAGCCATGTGACATTTTCAGTAGGTAAGTAGGTCGACAAAAGCATGGCATCTCATAACCGATTAACTTCAAAACATTGAGGGCGGAGCCAGCGGCCGGCATGTGAAGACGTTCTGAGTGAGAGCTCCGCTGACTGCCTGTGATCCTGTACTCATCCTGCCCGCAAACTCCGTTTTTTCCTTCTGTTGCCTGCTCGGGGGAACCCCTGGACCTGGAAGGACTGTGTTGGAGATGGTCAAATACGGTAAAGCGGCTCCGGTGCCGCCCGGGGACAGACTGGCGCGCTTTGCCTGGGGATCCCAAGATGGCGCCGGTCGCCTGGCGGAGGAGGTGCCGAGGGAGCGGGCTGGTGCGGACGTTGTGGGGGATATCTGGGATGATCCTGAGGCGCCTGAGCCCGCTCCTAGGCCTCCTGGGAAGGGGCATAGACAGAGGGGGAGATCGTTGGATCGGCTGGTGAAGCCGGTCTGTGCTGACAGCGCTGGCTCTCATCCCTCAGCCTCTGGGGAACCGTCCCTGTCCCAAAATATGGAGGCCATACAATTCTGTCGCTCTTCATTGACTGACCAAATCGATGGGCTTAAGATGGAGTTCTCTTTTTTGAAGCATGATCTGGCCAAAGT
Organism: Pelophylax lessonae; assembly: GCF_965119305.1. Taxonomy (NCBI): domain Eukaryota; kingdom Metazoa; phylum Chordata; class Amphibia; order Anura; family Ranidae; genus Pelophylax; species Pelophylax lessonae. The sequence continues at coordinate 54,062,145 of NC_138776.1, read as the reverse complement.
GAAGGACAGGACGCGTGCAGCGGAGAGGAGGATTCAGGATGTGGAGGCTGTGGTCCGCCCTATGGAGACAACGGTGCAGGTGTCTAAGCAGATAGTGGCTGAACATACGCTGAAGTTGGCGGATATGGAGGATCGCATGCGCCGCAATAACCTCAGGTTTGTGGGGTTTCCCGAGGGTTCGGAGGCCGGGCACCCGGAGGACTTTCTAGAGGGCTGGCTGAAAGCCAACATGGATGCTGCCACCTTCACTAGGCTGTTTGCTATTGAACGGGCCCATAGGATTCCCTCCAAGGCACCGCCAAGGGGGGCCATACCTCGCCCTATGATCGCAAAGTTGGTGCATTTCAGGGACAGGGAGAACATTCTGCGGGTGGCCCGTACAGGCCCTGCATTGGAGTTTAATGGATATCGTGTTTCAATTTATCCTGACTTTTCGGCAACAACGCAGAAGCAGAGAGCCAGCTATCAACCTGTGAAACGGCGTCTCCGAGAACTTAATTTGGGGTACAGTATGCTGTACCCGGCCAAGCTGCGGGTGGTGGATGGGGGCAAGGCCCACTTCTTCAATAATCCGACGGAGGCGTCTGCGTGGCTTGATGCGAGGGGCCCCGGAGCCCGGCGTGGGTCCCCTGGGAGATCCTGAGTGTGGCTTGACCTGCCTACTGCTGTACCATGACTCTGCTCGGCTGGAGTTTGTGTGACTGTGAATGGAGTTTTTTTTTACAGGTGGTTGGAGGGACTCTTTTTTCTCCTGGTTTTTTTTTTCCTTTTTTTTCCTTCTGTTTTTTTCTGCTCCCTTTTTTTTTCTCTGGCCTCAAGGACCTTTTTTTTTTGAACACTTGGCTCGCTGCTGAACTGTGTAGGGGGGGGGGGGGGGTTTGGGTTTTTTTTTTCTTTGGTAAACCTAAGGAGTGTGGACCTGATGTTGTGGGGGGGCTGGTCCGAGTGATCTTGGGGAGGGGGGAGGGGTGGTATTGCACTTCTGAGGTAGAGACTCTGGTGTTTTTTCTAGTTTTGTGTTTTTTGAATGAAGCACTTGGCGGGTTTGGGGCTGGGTGCAGGGAGGGGGGTGGGGAGGGAGTGGGATGGGGCTCTTGTTTTTTCCATTTCAGGTGACTGGGGGAACTCGGATGGGACTCTGCCATGTGGGGGGACCTGTATTTACTGTGATCTGGTGATATGGGAATGTCTGTTGCTTGATGGAGGAGAGGATCCTGGAGTTGGGGCTGAGTGGGAGGGCCCTGGAGGATGTGGTGGGAGGAGTGTTCTGCTGTCTGGAAATGCACATGATGGCTGAGCGTCTGAAAGTGGTGTCCTGGAATGTCCGGGGCTTGAACTCGAAATTTAAACGTTCATTGATTTTTGATTATCTTAAGGCGCATAAGCCGCATCTGATTCTGTTGCAGGAAACTCATCTACAAGGCTCCAGGATCCTCTCCTTGAAGAGGGCGCATATTGCTAGCATGTATCATTCAACGTACTCCTCTTATGCGAGAGGGGTCTCTATTTTGGTAACGAAAGCAATGCCTATCACGATACAAATGGTTAAAACTGATGTGTTTGGGAGGTATGTGATCCTGGTCATCAAGGTGTGCCTACAAATACTGACAGTTGTAAATGTTTATGTGCCTCCTCCATTCTCCTTGGCCCTGATGGATGTGATTTTCAAGGCAACCATGGAGGTGGCGGAGGGACAAGTGTACATTATGGGGGATTTTAATGCTGTCTCTGACCCGGAGCTTGACAGGCTGAGGGGTAAGGCCGGTTCTCCGGCTCCTTTGGCGAGGTGGTTGGCCTCTTCTGGTTTTCGGGATGTTTGGAGACACACTCACCCGTTGGCCCGGGAGTTTTCGTGCTACTCGGAGACGTATAAGTCACTGTCTCGGGTGGACACCGTCCTCGCCGAGGAGGCGGGATTGGGTCTGGTGGACTCGGTGGAATATTTGCCGAGAGTCCACTCGGATCACTCTCCCCTGGCTCTCACTCTTCGGGTGGGGTTTAGGGAGGGGGTACGTCAGTGGAGGATGGAGGCCAGTTGGTTACAGGAGGAATATATTAAGATTGCTTGTTCATGGGCCATAGCCAACTACTGGGTGGAGAACGGGGAGTATGGGGAACCTCAGCTTCAATGGGAGGCCTTTAAGGCTACCTTGAGGGGGGTTTTCATGACCGAATTGAAAAGCTTTAGGAGACAACTGGCCTCTACTAGGGCGGAAAAGGAGCTGGTGGTTTCTAGGACTGAGATGGACTATGTGGGTGCTCCGGACCCGGAGGGGTTGCTTAGTTGGAGACAGGCGACCAGAGACCTACAGATGTTCCTGACTGACCAGACGACCAAAACTATGTTGGCCCAGCGGCGGAGGGTGTTTGGGTTTGGGGACAAGAATGGGCGGATGTTGGCCTTTCTGGCTCGCTCGGAGCATGCGCCGGTGCATGTTGGCTGTGTGCTGGGCGAACAGGGTAGGGAAGTTAGGGATACTGCTGGGATACTTCGAGAATTTACTCGCTACTATGAGGACCTATATAAATCGGGTCTGGCCCGGGACCGGGCGGAGCTCGATGACTATCTGCAGGGTGTGGAGTTCCCGCAGTTGTCGGCTGAGGAGGTCAGTTTCCTGGATAGGGGACTTACTGTGGGGGAGGTGGGAAGGGCCATTGCGTCCTTCTCCCCCCGGAAGTCCCCTGGTCTGGATGGGATGCCGTCGGAATGGTATCACACCTTTAGGGAGGAGTTGTCGCCCCGTTTGCTGCACTTGTACGATTCTGCGCGGAAAGGGGGGGTTCTGCCTCTTTCTATGAGAGAGGCATTGGTGGTGCTTATCCCGAAACCGGGGAAGGACCCGAGAGATTGTGGGGCGTACAGACCAATCTCGTTGATTAATGTTGACACCAAAATTTTGGCCAAAGTTCTAGCTATGAGGCTGCAGATGGTTATCCTGAAATTGATTAGGGCGGATCAGACGGGCTTTATGCCGGGGCGGTGTGCGCAGATGAATGTGCGGCGTCTTTTTGTCAATCTTCAGGCTCAACATGACGTGTGCGGGGAACGGGTGGTGGCCTCTTTGGACACTCAGAAGGCCTTCGACTCGGTGGAGTGGCCGTATCTATTCCGGGTGCTGGAGGCGTACGGCTTCGTCCCGGTTTTTCGCTCCTGGGTTCAATTGCTGTATACAGAGCCTCTGATGAGGGTTAGGGTTAATGGACAGATCTCTGAGCCCTTCCGGATGCATAGGGGGACCAGACAGGGATGTCCTTTGTCACCCCTGCTCTTCGCCCTGGCTATGGAACCTCTGGCGATGAGATTGCGGGAGAGTGTGGTTTTCAGAGGGTTGAGGGTGGGCTCTATGGAGGAACGGGTCTCATTATATGCGGACGATATGCTGTTGTACTTGCAGGATCCGGGACCTTCCTTGACCTATGCCATCAGTGTGATTCGGGAGTTTGGGGAGTACTCTGGATTCTGTATCAATTGGGCCAAGTCATCTCTCTTTCCACTGGACGAGGGGGTTGTGGCTCCGGCTGGGTGCCCGATCCCCCTGTCCAGTTCCTTTAAATATCTGGGAATCGTGTTTCAGATGCCGATATCTGGGTTTTTGGAGACCAATCTTGCTCCTATTGTGAAGGCCTTTCGGGAAAGGGTGGAACGGTGGCGGTCCCTCCCCCTCTCGCTGCTGGGCAGAGTAAATCTTTTTAAGATGATTTTTTTGCCCAAATTCTTATACATCCTGTCGAATTCTCCGGTCTATGTTCCGAGGAAGGTTTTCCGGAGGATCGACGCAATCCTTACCACCCTGCTGTGGGGTAGTAGACCCTCTAGGGTGGCTTTGTCGGTGCTCAAGTGCCCGGTGGCGAGGGGGGGATTGGCGGTACCGGACTTGCGGTCCTATTACTTTGCAGCACAATTGGTCTTTCTGCATTGGCGGTTTTCTCCGCAGGTGCCTAACGCGACGGTAGAGGTGGAGGCGGCACTTGCCTCCTCATTTGAATCGCTGATCAATGTTTTGTACAGGGGGGGGGCTCCTGGGCGGAATTTGGGGTCGGTGATGGGGTTGCCTGGGAGGATTTTTCGGATTTGTGCTCGGAAGCTGGGGGATGCTCCGTTGGAGTCATCTCCGAATGCTCCGTTGTGGTTCAACCCATCGTTGCGGGAGCTTGCTAGCCTGCAAGATGGGGGACAGTGGGCCAGGTTTGGCCTTAAATATTTGCATCAATTGTTTTATCAGGGCAAGATGGTGTCATTCATGCAGTTGAGAGACAGCTTTGGGATTCCCGGGACGTGGCGCTTCAGATATCTGCAACTCCAGCATGCGGTGCGGGCGCAGTTCAGGGGGGGGGAGGTGGTCTTGGCTAGCCCCTCTCTTGAGACTGTGCTGCTGGATCCGGAGCCTTTGAAACGGATCTCTAGATTCTATGGGGCGCTGGGTCCTGGGGGTCCTGGGGTGGTAGATAGGGCCAGAGTTAGATGGCTAGCTTTTATACCGGAATTGACGGAGGAACGCTGGGAGGAGGTTTTGGAGACGTACCTTGGTACGGTTATCTCGTCTACTGATAAGATGATCCAATTGCGATATCTTCATCAGACATATTACACTCCGGCCCGCCTGTTTTCCATGCGCAAGAGGGATTCTGCTGTGTGCCATAAATGTTCAGGGGGTAGGGGGTCCCTTTTGCACATGGTGTGGGATTGTCCTAAGGTGAGACCCTTGTGGTCTCAAATTACGAAGTTTATGGAGGAGAACTTTGGACTCCCGAATATTTGCTCGCCCCTGGTGTGCCTTCTGGGGGTAATAGAGGTGGAGGGACTGGATATGGCCACTAAGTTATTTATCCGCATCCTTTTCTTTTGTGCGCGGAAGTTAATCGCCAGGAGGTGGATCTATACTGAGGTGTTGTCCCTAGACATGTGGAAGAGGGTGGTGAATGCGGACATTGTGCTATATAAGATGACTTATGAGGCTAGGGGGTCCCCTAAGAAGTTTAGGAAAGTTTGGTACCGCTGGGTGGACTCCGATGCTACTTTGGTGGCTACGCCTTCTGACCGACTTTAAGGACAGTGGACCTGTAATGGGGGGGGTTGGGGGCTCTGGACACTTCTCAGGCATGGGTTTCTTAGACGACTGCGGGCCCGGCTAGGTTGGGAATGTTATTGTAGAGAGGTTCTCTGGGGGGGTCACCTGAAGGGGGGGGGAGATGGGCGGAGTTCTGCTCGTTTGGTCGCCCGCTGTTTCTTCCTCGGGGGGATCAGAGAGGTGACTGGGGTGTTGGTTCTGTTTGGGGGGCAAGGGCAAGTTTTTTATTAGGTAGTGTGTTTCAAATAAAAATGGGGTCCGGCTACTCGCTCGGTCCGTGGGATATTGAAGTTTATAAATCCAGGGGATAATCTTTTGTTGTTCTACTGTTCCTGACTGTATTGCCATGTGCCCCTTGGAGAATGCTGAGTGATGGTTATAATGTTTCATTGTGTTGTACTGTTGTGGACTGTGTATTTATGCTGGACTTCAATAAAAATCTTTTTAAAAAAAAAAAAAAAAACTTCAAAACATTTATGTTTCTGCATACACTTTGCACTTGTTCTGCATCAGGCTTGCCTACTTTTTCAATATACAAGCAAGGGCTTATTCAGCACTATAATCCGTAAGAATAAGAAAAAGCAGCTGAACACCGGTAATGGTCAATACTAACAAATCCAAAACAGGCAAGAAATGTAAAAAATGGTGCAGCGCTAAAATGTTAAAACCAATAAACAAGAGCAATGTCCATATTATTCAATAGATCTGGGAATGTTCATAATATCCAAAGCCAAGAATGAGGTAAAGGTGACCCGTGTTGAGAAGTTGAACAAATCATCAAACATGCGTGATTCCACCACCACAGTTAATGCCAGCCTCTCACCTCCATACACTGACCACAAGGGCCGTTGCGCTTTATCATAGACTCTGGTGAACTCCTCCTGTCCCAGTCTTACAATCATGGATACCTCGGCACCTCACCTATTAAAGTAACTGGATTTGCATGTCCAGCGCGTCCTGCTCCGGGGGCAGATGTGGGTATGCGCAGCATCCAGGTGGTGTCCGGCAGCTCTGGAGGACTCGAGAGGTCCCCCTCTGTAGTTTTCCGGGTCGCGGTGGACAGGATGGAGAAGCCGGTGCGGCGGCCGGCGGGAGCGTCTGATGTCACTGAGGTAGGAGCGTCCGGAGAAGAGGAGAATCTGGGCTGCTCTGTGCAAAACCCACTGCACAGAGGGGGTAAGTATAAGGCCCCGTTCACACGCTACTTCGCACCGCGACCTCGGAGCGGCCGGCACGGACTTCATAACATTGAAGTCTATGCAGGTCGCTCCGGGTCGCCCCAAAGAAGCTCCGGACCCTTTTCTAAGTCGGAGCGACTTGTGTCGCTCCTATTAGAACGGGTCCATAGCTTCTGTATGGCAGGCGACCTACGGCGACCTGTCAGGCGACCAGGTCGCCTGACAGGTCGCCCCAGTGTGAACGGGGGGCTTACAGGTTTGTTATTTAAAAAATAAATAAATAAAAACAAGACTTTACAATCACTTCAAGTAATGTGTTTAGAACTGGCCTCTTGCAATCCCCAAAGAAAAGTGACAGGGTGAAAATACAGGAACACAACTGGGAGACAGAGAGTCCTCAACCTCTAACAGGCAGTATCTGAACAAAAATCTTCAGGGCAAGATCATCAGGGATTATTTTAATGAAAGTTTAAAACTTAAAATATTCTATGCAACTTTTGAAATTATATTCTCAAGCTAAAACGGACATTAGATTTTAATGAGGATTTGCCCAGCCAAAGCACCAGAGAACGAAGCCACCATATCAGGAACTCTTTTGTTCCACGGCTCAGCCGGATCTCATTGTCCAGAGACTGCAGATTCTTGTCCCGTTTGGCCAGAATCTCCTATGCAGGGACCTCGTATGAAAGAGTGCAAACAGAACCACCTCGAAGGTAGACACCATCAGGCCCAGCACCCGCATGCAAGTCCGGAGGGATGACCATCTTCTGGACAGCAGGAGACGAATTGCAGTCTGTAATTTCTGTAGTTTGTCCAGAGGAACGAGCACTCTGGCTAAGGCCAAGTCCAGAGTCAGACCCAGATAGTCTAGCTTTGTGGAACCAGAGCAGACTTCTGAAAATACAGAATCCAGCTGAACTACCTCAGAGCTCGTATGGTGATCTCCAGGTTTTCCACCAGAGCAGTAGCAGACCCTGCTCACAGAGGGAGGTTGTCCAGTAGCCCAGTACCGCAATCCCCCACTGGCATAATAATGCTAACATCGGGGCCAACACTTTCGTGAAGACCCGAGAAGCAGAGGCGAGACCAAAGGGTAACGCCACAAACTGATAATGCTCCTCTCCCACAGCAAGGAGGAAGGGCTGGTGACCGACACATATTGGAATGTGAAGGTAAGCATCCTTGATGTCGATGGAGGCAAGAAAATCCCCCTGATGCAGGGAAGCCACCACCAAAGGGAACCTGCGCCTGCGTCGCAGATGCAGCTGCATCGTCCAACTTTAAGTCTCAAGCACAGATACAATCAGTGAGTCCATGAGCGCCTTTTCGTGCGCGGTTGCAGAAGTGGAGGAATACTCCTCACTATCTGAGGATTCCGGGTGCGTAGTCGAAGACCTAACAGGGTGACCCACGTCCGCCGCGGCCGAATCAGATTCAGGATCTGTTGAGACAGATGAGGCAGGGGAGGGGCGCTTTATGCCAGCTTACCGCCCAAAAGCCACCTCCACCCGGGACACAAAGGACTCCAGGACCGCTGTCAGTGCATCGATGGATAGATGGCACCCAGAGGGCCCTTTTGGCCCAGAGAGGGGATCAGGTGGGGAGATGTGCTCCAAAAACTCCATGAGTCACCAGGGAACCCCTCAAAAATGTGTAAAACACTGCTAAGAGACAACCCTCACCGCTCTGGCAGCACCACTCAGTTACCAGTCACAGAGCACCAATCGATCCTCAGCAGAGAGGAAGAGGACCCCACCAGACTCGACACACCGCAGAAACCAGGCACCACAGCCACCAAGAGAATCTGCACTGCATGAGCAGCGATCAAGAAATCAAAGGATCCAGGGGTCAGCACCAGGGAATGAGGAGGGGCTCCCACCACCGAAAATGCCACCCAGAAGGCTCCACAGACATGCCCGCCGCTGTTTTCTATGGCAGACCACCGCAAAATGGCCGCCGGACTACACAAACATGTCCGCCGTGCATTACAGCACAAGGCTACAATAAAAATGGCGGCACTACAAGGCTCCCAGGGACCCAGGAGGGATCCCTAGGCCTCAAGGACAGGCCCAGGCAGGACAGGGGGGCCCTTCCAGGAGCCCCCACCAGGTACAGCCCCCCCCCCACACAGCCGATCATCCGGTCGCCGGTGGTGCACCCTCCCTCCGCCCTCATCACCAGCATAGCGTCCTGCCTCCACCCCAGGAGGCCAGCAGGTGGACCAGACAACCCACACAGCCCGAGCATAAGTAGAGGGGGTAGGATGAGTGGACAGATGAAGGGTGGTTCCTAACGGGAAGGAGGGGAACCCACGTCCACCCCAAAACTCTCCAGGGGAAGAGAGGGGATAGCTACTCACTATACCAGGAACCAAGCGGGCACCACTCCAGACAGAACCCGACGCCATCGAAATGGGGGGCTGTTGGCCAGTAGGAAGGCTGCGACTCGGGCCGAGACCCAGTCGTATGCGACCTCGCAAGGCGTTTGATTTGCAGACCAGCCCCAGTCCGGTGGGGCTATGTCGCGGCCGACCTAGCGAGGAGCTGAGGTCTGCACGCGCTCGCTGGTCAGACTGGGGTGACCACTGGATCTAGATTATCCAGCCCATCGCCCAGTCCGGAAGATGACTGTAGATCTCACAGGACAAAAATCACGAAAATAAATCTATCTAAAAAGAAAAGGACCAGGACCAGAGATCCCAGCAAGGAACTAGGTCCTTACTCCTGACTAGACAGAAAAAAACTGAGTACCTATAGCACAGAGAGGATGTATACCTCCTGGGACTGGCTATAGGCGTAGCCAGACTTTTTTTCTGCCTAGCATCTTACTGCTCCTGTAGGGGACAGTATAACCCAATGGTTAAGAAGATCAGGAGCTGTTTCTGTCAATGAACAAAAGAGAAATATCGTTATACTGTTACACTGTAGTCAGGTGATGGTTATTTCAATGCACTGATACGCTTTGTGACTCTCCCAAGGACGCGGAAAATGGTCTTGGAGCGTTGTGTCATTGTTGCACCCCCCCTCCTGCCATATAGAAGAACCTTTACTGGGTAATTCTACGGAGCGGGTTATTTCATTTTAACAGATGGCTCTGGACGGGAAGGAAATAAATGAAGCTGGCAATCTGCGGAATAGAATGCCAGAGCAATGCTTATATTTCAATGCAATCACACTCTGAATACCGAGCAAGATGAGATGGATCAAACCTGCCAGGTAATGGCTCTTCAGAGTGCAAGGAAAAAAGGTCAAAACAGAGGCTGAGAAGGGCACAATAAAGGGAGAAGAGGGCACAATACAGGGGGAAGAGGGGCAATAAAGGGGGAAGAGGGGCAATACAGGGGGAAGAGGGTGCACTACATGGAGAAGAGGGGCAATACAGGGAGAAGAGGGTGCACTACATGGAGAAGATAGCACAATACATGGAGAAGGGGGGTACAATACAGATAGAAGAGGGCGCAATACAGGGAAAAGGTGGTGCAATACAGGAACAAGAAACTGAATACAGGGAGAAGAGGCCTGACAACACAAGAGAATGTCTTGAAATCGTGATTGCAAAGGTGAAAAACATGAAAAATACAGTATAGTGGATGGAGGGGTGCTGGGTGTAGAGGGGAGGAGTGTAAGCTGAACATTTCAGGTACAGGGAAGGGAAGAGGTTCTGTGAACAAACTGATAAGTATTGAAGTAATGTCCATGCTTAAAGCCAAAAAGATTATATATATTTAAGTTAGAATTCTGAGTTTTTTTTACAGATAGGAGGAGTTCCAGCAGAGTAGGGAAAAGGAGCTCAAGCAAAGAAATGTAATTTCCAGTAGAGGAGGAGCGTTCCAGGTAAATGGAAAGGAGTTCCAGCACAATAAAAACATTCTAAATTCAGAGAGATAAGTTCAAGCAGAGAGGCTTAACAGCTAAAGGGCTTTAGTAGAGGACAACTATTCATAGTTCCAGAAAAGGAAGGAGAATTCCAGTAGATGGAGGATGCTTGGGGTTCAGGGAGAGGAGTTCCAGCATGGGATGAATGTTTAAATTCAGGAGGGCTATTCTTGGATTTTCAGCAAAGGAAGAAGAGTTCTAACAGAGTAGCGATATTTAGGGTAATCTAAAGAGTAATAGCAAAGGGAAGGGGTGTCCAAGGAACAGGGGAAAAAATCAAGAGGAGGAGGGATGTTCAGGGTACTGGGAAAGAATATTCCAGCAGAAGAGGGGTGCACTAAATTCATTGAAATCAATTTAAGCAAAAGAAAGAGTATAAGCAAAGGGAGGGGTTGTCCCAGGAACAGGGAAAAAAGATCCAAAGGAGGAAGAGGGATGTTCTGAGTACAAAGAGATGAGTCTTAGCAGAGCAGGAATGTTATTGGTAAAAGAGAATAGTTTTGGCCAAGGAGTTTTAGTAGAGGGAGAAGATTTTAGTGGCAGTGAGAGGAGCGCCAACAATGGAAGAAGATGCTAAGTAATATAAAAGACGAGTTCCAGCAGAGGAAGACAGGGCTAAGCACAATGAGCAGTTCCAGCAAAGAAAGAAGGGGAGTTCTGAGAGAGAGCTACAGACACAGGTATATCACCAGTAATACACAGCAGTTTACAAAACACAGAATGCTAACAGACACAGCATATCATGTCTGAACATTACACTCCCCATTGCAATATATACTATATTACCAAAAGTATTGGGACGCCTGCCTTTAAAAGCACATTAACTTGAATGGCATCCCAGTCTTAATCCGTAGGGTTTAATATCACGCACAACTACAGAAGCTCAACCAAAACAACTGGAGTCCACCTGAAAAACATTACATCTCCAAAGAGGGAACAAGTCCCCTCAAACAGCAGCCTGCAAAACCTTGCGACATCCACAGATGCCAACACTTCAGAAAATTTTGTGAAAGTGTGCACCGACAACCAAGTAGCCCCCTTGCACACCTGCGTTACTGACGCCTGATGACGGAAGGCCCAAGAAGCACTGAGAGCCCGCATAGACTGCGCCTTTACAGGGAAAGGAGGAACCTGACCCTTAATCGAATAGGCCTGAGTCACCATCTGTCTGATCCATCTTGAAATGGTCGCAGAAGAAACAGATAGTCCTTTTCGAGGCCCATTCATAAGCACAAATAGTGAATCTGACTTCCTAAAAGACTCCGTAGCTGTCAGTTACAGCCAAATACCCCGAACCACATCCAAGGAATGCAACGCAATTTCCTTTGGATGTTTTGGCCTGGGACACAGGGAAGGCAATACAATGTCCTCATTCAGATGGAAATCAGAGACCACCTTTGGAAGGAACGATGGACAGGGGTGAAGAACCACATTGTCTTTTTGGACCACCAAATAAGGGGAACGACAAGACAATGCTGCCATTTCCGACACCCTGCGCGCAGAGGTGATGGCCACCAAAAAATCCACCTTCTGGGATAGCGTAAGCAGGGGAATCTGCCAAAGATTTTCAAAAGGAGGCTTCTGTAGAGCTGAAAGCACCAAGTTGAGATCCCAAGGAGGTAGTGGGGACTAGTGGAAGCAAGTGTCGAACCCCCTGAATAAAAGTAACAAAAAAGTCCTGAAAGAAGACTGCCAAGGTCGACACCTGGCCCTTAATGGTACTCATGGCCAATTTCTGCTCAAACCCCCCCCCCTTGAAGGAAGGTCAAGACCCGAGCCACAGAACAAGAGTGTAGGAATCCCCGACCCAGACAAACCTCTATCCTTCGGAACCCGGGAATTCAACAGCCAAGCCTTTAAAGCCAGCGACTGTAAAGCAGGATGGAAGATTAGCGCTTGCAGATCCCGTGACCGTGCCACAAACCTGTGCACCTTCCTGTTGAGCCGAGAGGCCAACAGATCCACCGCAGGGGTCCTCCAACGGAGACACAGCTGATGAAACACCTCTGGATGAAGAGACCACTCCCCTTGGTCCAACGCCTGCCGACTGAGTTAATCCACCTGACAATTTTCCACCCCTGGAATGTGTACAGCGGAGAGGGCCAGAATGAAACGTTCTGCCCACCGAAGAATACGGGCTACTTCCAGAGCTGCCAATACACTTCTTGTTCCAAAGACAAACAGAAACAAAGAAAGGGCGCACCGACCTAGCGCATTATCCTCAATAGTAGGCTTTATTCACGCAACATATAAAATGGCTACTCACAAACACAGGTAAAAAATGATCATAACAAGCTCAGTTGCTCCAGTGTCAGGAATAGTCCATATGTTAGTCCATAATCCAATAAGATGATGGCTGACGCGTTTCGAGGCTCAGCCTCTTCCTCAGAGCCACCCTGAGCTTGTTATGATCATATTCAGAAGCCAGCCGAACTCCCTCAGAGTCCATATAGTGATGTCCACGCTGTCCATCCGAGCAGTGGGAGACTCTGCTCACAAAAGAGGATTGTCCAGGCAGCCCTGCACTGAGATCCCCCGCTGACGTAAACACCAGAGCCAACACCTTTGTGAAGACTCGAGGATCAGAGGCGAGACCAAAGGGTAACGCCACAAACTGATAATGCTCCTCTCCCACAGCAAAGCGGAGGAAGCGTTGTTGACAGACACATATCGGAATGTGTAAGTAAGCGTCCTTGATGTCGACAGAGGCAAGGAAATCCCCCTGATGCAAGGATGCCACCACCGTGCGAATAGACTCCATTCTGAACTTCTGTACCCGCACAAAGTAGTTCAGTGCCTTGAGATCCAGAATTGGACGTACCTTGCCTTCTTTCTTAGGGACCATGAACAGGTTTGAATAAAACCCCTGAAAGAAAGAACCTCTCCGGAGGGTAAGAATGAAACCCAATCACTTCGTGAACCCACTTGTCTTGCACCAAGGGACCCATGGGTCCAAAAACCACCGAAGACGTCCCCCTACCCCAGGCACGGGTGAGGGCAAACCTTCATGCAGAAGGAGCTTGGTCTGCGGCTCTGGAGAAACCCGCTTTGGACTTGCCAGACCAAGGTCACTTGGATCCTACCTTGAAAGGCTTTGAACCATTATCAGCCGATCCTGAGGGACGAAAAAACTTCCTGTACGCCGAGGAGGATGGGCCACGTCTGCGACGATGTTCTTTACCCTTACTAACCTGCGGAAGAAAGGTGCCCTTCCCCCTGTGAGACTCCTAATGATATCATCGAGGGTAGCTCCATACAGGCAAACAGGCGATCTCCTTGAAAAGGTAGATCAGTTAAGCCTTTTTTTTTTTTTTTTTTTTTTTTTTTTTTTTAGAGGTCTGGACGGCAGACCAACATTTGAGCCACAAATCATGCCTAGGGACCACTGCCGAAACAGAAAGTCTAGAAATCAGAGGCATCAACTGCAGCCCCTGGACCAACTAGTCTGCCAGCTCCGCAAAGGCAGGGGGACTAGTATACCTCCTGGGACTGCCCATAGGCGTAGTCATGTTCTTTTTCTGCCTAGTGTCCTACTCCTGTTGGGGGCAGTATAAACAAATGGTTAAGAAGATCAGGAGCTGTGTCCGTCAATGAACGAAAGAGAAACATACATTTTCTACATGTGCATGACAGTTGCCCATTTTTATGTGAAAGCACAAAGAGTAGAGATTAAAAAAACTGCAGCAACCCATAGCAACCTGATCCCTCCTTTTATTAGCTCACAACAGTTTAAAAGAGGAAACTTGATTGGCTGTTATGGTTAAGTATATCTTGTTCTCTTCCCCAAGGCCCCGAAGAGTTGACTGCACATTAGCAGTCCCCAGACACTGCTATCGGACGGCACATCTTGTTGCAGAAGAATTTGGACTGTGCAGATCATTATCGCTCCAGGTTCCAAACACTCCTCTAGGCGAGCCTGTCCGATGTGACAAGCCCGGCACAGCTCCTCTGAGAAACAACTAACTGACTAGTCTATCTGTTTCATTGACTGCGCCATACACCTCAGTCTGTGAAACACGAGGACCCCCATCGATCTCCAGACTTGTCTCCATCCCGGATCCAGCATCAAGTCTGCTTCAGCAATTAAAGCATCGATGCCACAGAAAGCAGCCAGAGGAATCAATATCTCCCTAATAGTGGCTTTATGGGAAGATGGAAGAAGGTTATCACCCTAACATCATCACTCACAGTGCCAATAATACAAAGATGGGCAACAAAGCACTTTCCAGGCTCCCAGGCAAAGGGTCAGCTACATGGACACTGGAGCCTCAATGACAGCACCAAACAAGTGTTTTGCTGTCTATATATGTATGTACATTTTTTAGTCTGTACTTACTGGAATGACACTTTAAGGTCACTGTATATTAAAATGTGGGTGCCTGAGAGAAAAGAGGTTTTAAATTCCGCATGCAGAAAGGCTTCTTTCAAGTAAGAGCTGTAAAACCGTTCCCAGGAGGTAGTTGAAGCCAACACTGTAGATCCATTCAAAAAGGCTTGATGTATTATAAAGTGCACAAAATATATTGACTATTAATATTTATTAGCAATAATACTGTAGATTATTGATCCAGTGAGTATAGGATTGCCTTTAGGAATCAGAAAGGACATTTTTCTGTTTTACAGCAGACCGGAGCACACTTCCTGTGGATCAACTGCTGGTTTAGGGTTCTGAGGACGTTTAAAGAGGAGCTCAAGGCTCCTTCAGAAACAATTAAAAGTCAGCATCTACAAATCCTGTAGCTGCAGACTTTTAATATTAGGACACTTACCTGTCCAAGTATCCCATGGTGTCTTCATCCCAGCTGATTTTTCCATCGGTCTTCGGATGCTACCGCTGCTATTGCTTGTAAGGAAAACCGGGAGTGAAGCCCTGCGGCTTCACAGCCGGTTCCCTACTGCACGTGCATTCAAAACCAGGTAACTGCTTCCCCCTGAAAAGTGCCAAATGTGGCACCGGAGGGGGAGAGGAAGCAGATAAGCAAAGCTTCCCCTTTTGGGTAGAGCCTGCTTTAGGTAAAATTTACAGAGCAGTGAGTCCTACCTTCCTCAGATAACTCATCGTGCTCCGGAAATCCTTTCTTATGCATTTGAGGATTATTTGTAAAAATATTGTCTTTGACTATGTATGACTCTGACATATTCAATACTGCTATAGAGAACACTACATCATAGTTGAACACATCAGTCTCTGCACCAAAGGAGCATTATTATTATTATTATTATACATTTATATAGCATTGACATATTCTGCAGTGCTGTACAAAGAGTACTAGGCCCCTCATACAGTCTCTGCACCAGACGCTTACACTCTAATATTCCACTGCAGTCACACACCATTATTATTTCACAGTTATAGTGCTCTAATATATTCTCCAGCGCTGTACAGAGAACATTGTCTAGTCACGGGAACCAGAGGAGCTTAGCCCCAATGTCCTCACTACAGTCTTTCAAGTAAAGCTATGTGGATACTGACTAATCTACATTTTTCCTCTTCTACATAATGTGTTAGAAAATCCACACAAAACTAGGGAGAGCATACAAACTCAGAGTACCTGGTTGGAAATTTATTTCCTGCATTCACAAGTTGCAGGTAAGAAATTAGCTTGATTCCCCCATCAACACAGACAGTGTTGATGCAGGAATCGCTCCTGCCGAGCCATCGCTCTCAATAACAACAGCTGTGTGTGCTGTACAAAACTGTATGTAACCCTGAGCTACATACAATATACAGCGCTGTGTTTCTGCAGTAGGATGACTAACTTGGTCCAAACAAACTATTTAACCACTTCCCGCCAGCCCTATAGGGAAATGACGGCGGGAAGGTGGTTGTATTATCCTGACACGCCATCAAATGACGGCGGCAGGATAATGCGCAGAGCGGCAATCGGTGCTGCGGTGTGTCACTCTGACACACCGCATCTCCGATCTCGGTAAAGAGCCTACTGATGTAGGCTCTTACCATGTGAGCAGCTGTGTCCAATCACGGCTGGTCACATAGTAAATAGGAAGTTCGGTTCATCGGCTTTCCTCAGTTTGTACCTGACAGGCACGAGTAGAGGAGAGCCGATCTGCGGCTCTCCTGACAGAGGGGGGAAAGGTCTGCATTGGTAATCAGAGCATTGATTACAAGTGCAGACCCTTGGGGGGGGGGGGTGCCACTAGAACCACCAGGGATGCTCACCCATGACCCCAGGGATGCCCACCCATGACCCCAGGGATGCCCACCATGGCCACCAGGGATGGCAATCAGGGCTCAGGGAGCCCACCAGTGCCCCCCCCATCAGTGCTGCCCTCCAGTGCCCATCATTGCCATCTATCAGTGCCGCCCACCAAAGCCCATTATTGCCCACCAGTGCCACATAACAGTGCCCATCAGTGCCACCTATCAGTGCCGCCTATCAGTGCACACCAATGCTGCATATCAGTGCAACCCATCAGTGCCACATATCAGTGCCCATCAGTGCCGCATATTAGTGCCACCCCATCAGTGCCACCCCATCAGTTCCACCCCATCAGTGCCACCCCATCAGTACATACATACATACATACATACACACACACACTGTATATATACAGTTTCTCACAAAAGTGAGTACACCCCTCATATTTTTGTAAATATTTTATTATATCTTTTAATGTGACAACACTGAAAAAAATTACACTTTGCTACAATGTAAAGTAGTGAGTGTACAACTTGTATAACAGTGTACATTTTCTGTCCCCTCAAAATAACTCCACACACAGCCAGTTATTGTCTAAACCGCTGGCAACAAAAGTAAGTACACCCTAAGTGACAATGTCCAAATTGGGCCCAAAGTGTCATTTTGTGTGGCCAGCATTATTTTCCAGCACCGTCCTAGCCCTCTTGGGCATTGAGTTCACCAGAGCTTCACAGGTTGCCACATGAGTCCTTTTCCACTCCTCCATGATGACATCACAGAGCTGGTGGATGTTATGGCACTTTTCCACTGCAAGTACCGGCTCGTACCGGCTCGGCTCTACTCGGCCCTGCTTGGCCCGGTTGGCTTTTCCACTGCTGGTACCACATGGTATAGTGTCGGAACGGTTCGGTACAGGTTTTCTTTTCCACTAAAGTAGTACTAAGTTAAGTGGGTGGGATAACAACGGGGAGGGTGGGATTCTCTGACCAATCAGTGGCTAGTAGTGACTGCATGCAAAGGATTGTGGGATATGGTACCAGTTTGGTACCTGTTGGAACCACAATCGAGTAGGTACTGTTTTTTCAGAGCCGTACCGTACCATACCGTTCGGTTCCATGCAGTGGAAAAGCAAACCTATACCGTACCGTACCGAACCGTTCCGATCCTATACCATGCGGTACCAGCAGTGGAAAAGCACAAAAGCGTGCCGAACCGGTACGGTTCCATGCAGTGGAAAAGCGCCATTAGAGACCTTGTGCTCCTCCACCTTTCATTTGAGGGTGCCTCACAGATGCTCAATAGGGTTTCGGTCTGGAGACATGCTTGGCCAGTCCATTACCTTTACCCTCAGCTTCTTTAGCAAGGCAGCGGTCGTCTTGGAGGTGTGTTTGGGGTCGTTCACATGTTGGAATACTGCCCTGCGGCCCAGTCTCAGGAGGGAGGGGATCATGCTGTGCTTAAGTATGTCACAGGACATGTTGGCATTCATGGTTCCCTCAATGTACTGTAGCTTCCCAGTGTCGGCAGCACTTATGCAGCCCCAGACCATGAAACTCCCACCACCATGCTTGACTGTAGGCAAGACACACTTGTCTTGTACTCCTTACCTGGTTGCATCCACACACACACATGTCCTTCTTGTGCATCATCTTTAGAAGAGGCTTCCTTCTGGGATGACAGCCATGCAGACCAATTTGATGCAGTGTGCGGCATATGGTCTGAGCACTGACAGGCTGACCCCCCACCCCTTCAACCTGTGCAGCAATGCTGGCAGCACTCATGCGTCTATTTCCCAAAGACAACCTCTGGATATGATGCTGAGCACGTGCACTCAACTGCTTTGGTCGACCATGGCGAGGCCTGTTCTGAGTGGAACCTGTCCTGGTTCACTTTTGTTGCCAGCGGTTTAGACATTAATGCTGTGTGTGGAATTCTTTTGAGGGGACAGCAAATTTACACTGTTATACAAGCTGTACACTCACTACTTCATATATATATATACACATATACACACACACACACACACACATATATATATATATATATATATATATATACACACACACACACACTTTATTAGGTAGTACCTTGCTAGTACCAGGTTGGACCCCCTTTTGCATTCAGAACCGCCTTTAAGAAATTGTAAGCTCTTTACCGAGATCGGAGATGCGGTGTGTCACAGTGACACACCGCAGCACTGATCACCGTTCTGCACGCCCCCCAGGGAGCGCGCAGAGCACATTGTCCTGTTGCCGTCATAGGACGTCCGGTCAGGATAATGCTAATGCAACCACCTTCCCGCCATCATTTGCCTATAGGGCGGACGGGAAGTGGTTAAACAGCAGTCTGCACAACCATTCGGCCAAAAAAAGCATCCGCAGATGCCAAAATATCAACTTTGTAGAATTTGGTGAACATATGCACCGACAACCAAGTGGCCGCCTTGCAAACCTGAGATATTGACGCTCGATGATGGATGGCCCAGAAAGTACTAAGCGCCCGAGTAGAATGCGCCGTGAAAGGAAAAGGAGGAACCCGACCTTTAATAGAATAGGCCTCAGTCACAGTCTGATACATCTAGAGATGGCAGCCGAAGAAGCGGCCAGCCCTTTCCTTGGTCCTTGTGTAACCACAAAAAGCCAATCTAACCTCCGAAAGGACTCCGTGGATGCCAGATACACCCGAATTGCTCGAACCACATCCAAGGTATGCAGAGCAAATTCTTTGGGATGAGCCGGCTTGGGACACAAGGAAGACAACAGAATGTCCTCATTCAAATGGAAGTCGGAGACAAACTTAGGTAGGAACAATGAACAGGGACGAAGAACCACCAAACAGGGATTACGACAGGATAATGCTGCTAACTCCAACACCCTAGGGGCCGATGTAATAGCCACCAAGAATGCCCCCTTCTAGGACAACATAGGCAAGGGAATCTCACGACTATTCTCAAGTGGAGGTTTCTGGAGTAACAAGAGTATTACGTTTAAATCCCACGGTGGCAAAAGAGACTGTACAGGCGGAACCATATGTCCAACTCCCTGAAAGAAGGTACGAACTAAAGAATGCATTGCTAGGGGTCGCTGAAAGAAGATTGCTAAGGCAGACACCTGGTCCTTGATGATACTCAAGGCCAACTTCTGCTAAGGCTAAGATCCGAGCCACAAAAAAGGAGCAAGGATGAGTGCCAATCGACTCACACCAAGAAATGTACGCTTTCCACGCACAATGGTATATCTTGCTAGAAGTTGACTCCCTCGCCTTCAACATAGTAGGGATCACTGATCCAGACAAACCTCTATCCCTCAGTACCTGGCTTTCAACAGCCAAGCCCTCAAAACCAGCGACTGTAAAGCAGGATGGAAGCTCAGCCCTTGGAACAACTGGTCCTCTCTGAAAGATAGTGCAGAAGGACAGTTATGACCCTCCCAAAATGACCAGAAGACCTTCGCAGGAACTGGGGAAGAAGCTCGAGAAGAGGAAGGTATAAGGACGACTGTGGCGTCTACCAGAGGAAGCCATGACCTCGCCACGAACCTCAGTTTTCTGTTGTACCGACCCTGCTGAAGGAGCTACATACAGGCCTTTGCAAATGGAACTGTCTTGAAGGTGGACACCACCAGGCCCAGAACCTGTATGCAAGTTGGAGAGAAGGCTGTCTGCGGCCCGAGAATAATGGCCTGTGGTTCCAGAAGTTTGACCAAAAGAAGGACCACCCTGGTTAACAATAAATCCAGTGTCAGATCCAAGTGATTCAATTGCCTGGACGGGGATAGAGGGGACATTGGGTATTTCGGACATCATCTGAACCTTTTCAGGAATTATATCCGCACTAGGAGACTCAGGGCCTAAAAACCCCAAAACTAATAAACTCTGCCCCCTTTCTTTAGTACCCCCAAAAGGATCATTTTGTAGATCCCCTTGACGCTCAGGAAGGAGGTCCACAAGGCCGGAAACCAGTGAAGATGTCCCCCACCCCAGTTATGGGTGACGGGAGACCTTCATGCTGAAGGAGTCTTGTCTATGGGTCCGAAGAAGCCAGCTCCAGGCTTAACAAACCAAGGTTGCTTGGATCCTCCTGGGGAAGACTTGAAAGATCTATTTCCCTTATCTGCAGTCCCAGAACCACAAAATAATATATTATGGGCTGAGAAGGAGGGTCCACATTTGCGACAAGGCTCCTTCCCTTTCCTAGACAGTGGCAGGAAGGTATTCCCCCCCCCCCCCCGTGAGACCCTTAATGATGTCACCCAGAGTAGCCCCAAACAGCCCCGATCACCTTGAAAGGGTAGATCAATGAGAGATTTCTTTGAGGCTGGGTCTGCAGACCAATTCTTAAGCCACAGCACACACCTAATCACTACCACTGAAGCTGAGAACTGGAGCCGCATTTAAAGCTGCATCACAAATAAACTGCTGCCCCTGGACCAACTGGTCCGCCAGATCAACATAAGACGAGGGAACCTGCTCATTAGCCAGTCCCTGACACAAAGAATTTGGCCCATTCAGTTAGGGTCTGAGACACCAGGGCCGAAGCCAAGACCAGTGGCAATGCTGAACCTGCCATTGTAAACATAATTCGTGCCATAACTCCGCTTTCCTATCGGCCGGGTCTTTAAAGGACGGGGAAATCCCCTACTGGGATCATGGTTGCTTTATTCAACCTAGAAATAGGAGGGTCCACCATCAGTGGACTGGTCCACTTTTTTAAAAGTGATTCCTCAAAAGGACAAGTACAAAACATTTTTTTGGGACCACAAAGGTTTGCCTTGGTTGCCCCCTCTTCTTATAAACCAATCTGTCAAAATAGGGCAGATAAGGAAATACCTTAGCTGTACGGGCCGCGTCCAGGGCTGGCCTTAGGTTTTCAGGCGCCCTGTGCGAGCTAATCCTGTGGCGTTCCCCACCGCATGCGTGTGCCCCCCCCCCCCCACATTTTCTTGCACCTTTTTTGCATTTTGACTTTTCTATTTTATGATCACTAATAACTTAGCCCCCCTTACATTAGAGACCCCCTGTTACATCAGAGACCCACACAGAGCCCCCCTTACATCAGAGACCCCCACAGAGCCCCCCCCACAGAGCCCCACTTACATCAGAGACCCCCCCACACAGATCCCCCCTTACATCAGCGAGCCCCCCCACACAGAGCCCCCCTTACATTAGAGACCCCCTACACAGAGCCCCCCTTACATCAGAGACCCCCCCACACAGAGCCCCCATTACATCAGAGACCCTCACAGAGCCCCCCTTACATCAGAGATCCCCTTACACTAGAGACCCCCACAGAGCCCCCCTTACATCAGAGACCCCCCCACAGAGCTCCCCTTACATCAGAGACCCCCCCACACAGAGCCCCCCTTACATCAGAAACCCCCCACACAGAGCCCCCATTACATCAGAGACCCCCCCCCCCCCCACACAGAGCCCCGCTTACATCAGAGAGCCCTCCCACACAGAGCCCCCCTTACATTAGAGACACCCCACACAAAGCCCCCCTTACATCAGAGACCCTCACAGAGACCCCCTTACATCAGAGTCCCTCACAGAGCCCCCCTTACATCAGAGACCCTCACAGAGGCCCCCCTTACATCAGAGACCCTCACAGAGCCCCCCTTACATCAGAGACCCTCACAGAGCCCCCCTTACATCAAAGACCCTCACAGAGCCCCTCTTAACCCCAGAGACCCCCTTACATTAGAGACTCCCCTTACATCAAAGACCCCCCCACAGAGCCCCCCTTACATCAGAGACCCCCCCCACAGAGCCCCCATTACATCAGAGACCCCACACACA
The DNA here is from genome assembly GCF_965119305.1 of Pelophylax lessonae. Classification (NCBI taxonomy): domain Eukaryota; kingdom Metazoa; phylum Chordata; class Amphibia; order Anura; family Ranidae; genus Pelophylax; species Pelophylax lessonae. Next base: position 54,040,066 of record NC_138776.1, on the reverse strand, counting down.
GAGCCCCCCCTTACATCAGAGACCCCCCCACAGAGCCCCCTTACATCAGAGACCCCCTCACAGAGCCCCCCTTACATCAGAGACCCCGTCACACAGGGACCCCCATTACATCAGAGCCCCCCCCACAAAGATCCACCCTTACATCAGAGACCCCCCACACAGAGCCCCCCTTACATCAGAGACCCCCCCACAGAGCTCCCCTTACATCAGAGACCCCCCCACACAGAGCCCCCCTTACATCAGAAACCCCCCACACAGAGCCCCCATTACATCAGAGACCCCCCCACACAGAGCCCCGCTTAAATCAGAGAGCCCTCCCACACAGAGCCCCCCTTACATTAGAGACACCCCACACAAAGCCCCCCTTATATCAGAGACCCTCACAGAGACCCCCTTACATCAGAGTCCCTCACAGAGCCCCCCTTACATCAGAGACCCTCACAGAGGCCCCCCTTACATCAGAGACCCTCACAGAGCCCCCCTTACATCAGAGACCCTCACAGAGCCCCCCTTACATCAAAGACCCTCACAGGGCCCCTCTTAACCCCAGAGACCCCCTTACATTAGAGACTCCCCTTACATCAAAGACCCCCCCACAGAGCCCCCCTTACATCAGAGACCCCCCCCACAGAGCCCCCATTACATCAGAGACCCCACACACAGAGCCCCCCCTTACATCAGAGACCCCCCCACAGAGCCCCCTTACATCAGAGACCCCCTCACAGAGCCCCCCTTACATTAGAGACCCCGTCACACAGGGACCCCCATTACATCAGAGCCCCCCCACAAAGATCCACCCTTACATCAGAGACCCCCCCACACAGAGCCCCCCTTACATCAGAGACCCCCCACACAGAGCCCCCCCTTACACTAGAGACCCCCACAGAGCCCCCCTTACAGAGACCCCCCACACAGAGCCCCCCCTTACACTAGAGACCCCCACAGAGCCCCCCTTACATCAGAGACCCCCCACAGAGCCCTCCTTACATCAGAGACCCCCCACAGAGCCCTCCTTACATCAGAGACCCCCCACACAGAGCCCCCCTTACATCAGAGACCCCCACACACAGAGCCCCCCCTACATCAGAGACCCCCACAGAGCCCCCCTTACATCAAAGACCCTCACAGAGCCCCTCTTACACAGAGACCCCCTTACATTAGAGACTCCCCTTCCATCAGAGACCCCCACAGAGCCCCCTCTTACATCAGAGACCCCCCCACAGAGCCCCCCTTACATCAGAGACCCCACACACAGAGCCCCCCCTTACAGAGACCCCCCTCACAGAGCCCCCCTTACACCCGAGACCCTCACACCAGAGACCCCAACAGAGCCCCCTCTTACATCAGAGACCCCCCCACAGAGCCCCCTTTACTTCAGAGACCCCCCATGCTGAGCCCCCCCTTACACCAGAGACCCTCACAGAGCCCCGCCTTACACAAGAGACCCCCTTACACTAGAGACCCCCACAGAGACCCCCTTACATCAGAGACCCCCACAGAGCCCCCTCTTACATCAGAGACCCCCCCACAGAGCCCTCCTTACATCAGAGAGCCCCCCTACATCAGAGACCCCCCACACAGAGCCCCCCTTACACCAGAGACCCTCACAGAGCCCCGCCTTACACAAGAGACCCCCTTACACTAGAGACCCCCACAGAGCCCCCCTTACATCAGAGACCCCCACAGAGCCCCCTCTTACATCAGAGACCCCCCCACAGAGCCCTCCTTACATCAGAGAGCCCCCCCTACATCAGAGACCCCCCACACAGAGCCCCCCTTACACCAGAGACCCTCACAGAGCCCCCTTACACAAGAGACCCCCTTACACTAGAGACCCCCACAGAGCCCCCCTTACATCAGAGACCCCCACAGAGCCCCCTCTTACATCAGAGACACCCCCACAGAGCCCTCCTTACATCAGAGACCCCCACACAGAGCACCCCTTACATCAGAGACCCCCCCCCACACAGAGCCCCCCCTTACATCAGAGAGTTTACTTACCTCAGTAGGGAGGCACAAGCTGTCTGTAGCTTTTCTATTTTTCTTTAAACTTCCCACCCACACATCCCCGGGGAGTGTGGGCAGGGCGGGAGGAGGAGGAGAAGGGGAGGGAGGAGGAGGAGGAGCTGACAATTTCTGCTCTGGCATCCCTGCAGAGAGGAGGGATCTGTCAGTGACGGCGGATCTGAGGCTGAGCCGTGTGAGATACACAGTTCAGCCCTGTAGCTAGGAAACCGAGGCACGGCTGCACGTCGGCAAGTAAGTGGCGGCCGCGACCTGCGTTAACCCTGTCCAGGCCGCGGTTGCCGCTTACCTCCTGCTGTGCGACTTGATCATCTGCGAGCTGTGATGGCCGCATGGCGCCCCTGTTGCTAATGGCGCCCTGTGCGGGCGCACAGCTCACACACCCCAAAGGCCGGCCCTAGGGGCGTCTTGTGTGTACTAAAAATGACAGCTAGGTCTGTGGCCACATTAGCCACACCCTCCATTTTTAAAGTCTCACGCACTGCAGTTACAAGTGCGTCCACCAGTGTTTGCTCATTCTTTGCTGCAACCGTGGAGGAGTCATCCTCACTATAAAACAGATCAGGAAGCATGATATCAAGAACCACTGGATGGGCCACATCCACGGCGGCACCAGATGAGACAGACTGAGCAGGAAAAGGGGGAGGGGGGCTTCCTTCTGGGCCTTTTCCCGCACGTCACTTCCACCTGGGATACCAAGGACTGTAGGACCGCCGTCAGTGCATCAATCGGAGCTGGGGTTTCCAAGGGACCTGGCGCCTTCATGAGGGGATAAGGATAAGGGAGACTCCGAAGCAACAAAAACGATTTGACACTGCCATGAACCCCCCCACATACAGGGCACTTACTAGCAGAGATAGAGAGGGACCCCCCAAGAACTCACCACTACCAGCCATAGGAGCACTGTATGTTTGGACCAAGCAGCTTGACATGTGTGCCAGCAGTCTTTATATGTGGGAGAAGGAAGAGGAAAAGGAGGGTCCCGGAGCCCAGGCACCACCACGTGGCTCCGGCCGTCTTCCACGAGCCCCCGGGGAACATTCACAGAGGGGGGATGGAAAAAAGGCCCAGCTTAACTGAGGGATTAGGATGGGAGAAGAAAACCTGCAGGCAGGCCTGACCATCCCTGGAGGGTACCTGCGTCCACCCTACCCCACACAAAGGAGGAGAGGTGGGAATTTACTCACCTCTCCATGATGTGGGTATCACTCCAGACAGAACCTCTCGCCACAGAAATGGGGGGTTGTCGGCAAGGGGGACGCTGTCACTCGGACCAGTATGCGACCCTGCGAGACGTTTAACTTGTGGGCCAGCCTCTGTCGGTTGAGGCTATGTTGCAGCCGACCTAGCGCGTAGCTGTGGTCTGCAGATGCTCGCTAACCAGACTGGGGTGACCACACTGGATATAGATTATACAGCCCGTCACCCAGCCCTGCAGTTGATTGTAGATCTCCCAGGAGAAAAAAAAAAAGATGCATGGAAGGAGAAAAAAGCCAAAATTGCTAGGACCAAAAGATCCCAGCAGGGAGTCTAGGTCTTCTCTCCAAACTAGACAGAAACAAACTGAATGCCTATAGCAGAGAGGGGGTTATATACCAGCTAAGGACAGCCCATGGGCGTCCCCAAGTTTTTTGTTCTGCCCAGTCCTATTCCTGCAGAAGGCGATATAACCCTGTAGTCAGGACTAATGGATCGCTGTGTCCGTAGATAAAGAGAAATTTTACTCTCTTTTCTTGCTGATAACCTAGTTCAACTCCCTTTTCTTGCAGATAACCATCTTGTTTACACAGCATAATTGTAATCACCAAGAACTTTCATTGGGAAAAACAAGTGAAAACTGTCATCCAAAAGAATCGGACAGTTCACAACATTACAACACACTGTACATCTGCCATACTGGATCCATCCAATGACCGCACATTTAACCCTCACTAAATATTTTATTTTTCAGGCAGAAAGTGTCCTTATTTTATAACATTCTGGAAGTCATCTGGCATTATCCCTGAGTGGGGGCTAACAATTGTTCTGGTGGGGGAGATCATATTCCTGGATTAAATATCCTTCTTTTATTCTCTCACTGACATAAAATAACCATATAAAACAGTATAAAAACAAATGTTCACAGCTGTTCCTGCAATTGTCCATCCATTAACACGCCGTGGCTTCCAGCCTGGACAGGACCGCTCTACGCTGCAGCTTCCAGGACATCTGAGCGCAGCGTGGCAGCGCCTAGCTTTCCCGTTAACGTTTTGGAAAATTTTGAATTAACAAAGCGTATGATGGGGTAGCAGCTCTATTTGTTTCTGGAATGTTCTCACTGTTCTTCACATTGACGGACAACTACGTCCTCTAATCAGTGGAATGAGAGGGGAGATTTGCATTAACATGCGCATGAAACTGCAGCACACTGCCTATCTGTATAGGGGGCCTAACTAAATTACATTTAGTTTGCACTGTGTATCAAACAATTGCCTTTTTTTCCTCTTTTAGAATCCTTTTTTAACCCGTTTTTCCTCTTTTTCTGATCTCGATGCTGCTAATCTCCTCCAGCCAATTCCTATCTGCATGCATTGCTTTAATGTTGGCTGCACATCATTGCTCTGGATTAGGTTCGGCAAGTGTCAACTGCGGACCAAGTCTGTGCAATGTGTGTAGGCACACACCAAGGTATATTTAACAGGGTGACAACAAAGGAGCCCAAACAGGAGACAGTTGTCACCCCATAACAGGAAATACCTGCACAAAGACCTTCATTACAGGATCACCTAATATTTTCTTAATAAAAGCTGCAAATTAGAAAAAAAGAATGAAAATTACATTTAAAAATTACAGTGCCATGTTAAAGCTTATATGGGAATTTAGTTTTGTTTTAGATCTACCTAATTTTCTAGTTGGTTTGTATTGTACCTTATGGCTGCTCTGCTGTCCAATCTCCATGGTAGCTGAACCTTGCTAAAGATGGGATAGTTTTCTTTTAAAGCTCTGAGCTATTTTATTGATGGAACGTGATTTTTATCTCCCAAATACAAACAGGTTTTAACCTGGCATTTTAAGTACTTCAGCATGCCTTTGTAGGAATTGATCTTTAATTTAATATCCATTAATAACCGGTGGGATGACACAGAGTGCTGACCCAGTTCTAGCTTATTTTTCACCTTGCGCATCGATCAAAGCACCTCCGGCCATCTATGTCCACCTGAGCAAGACATCTGCTCCTGGAACATCCCGCTGGCTCCCTCAATGCTGGCCGGATCCCACCGCATGGAAGGTCACTTTCTGTGTTAATCAAACCTGAAGTAAATGGGAACTTATTTTCCATCTGATGGGAAGGAAATTTCAGAATATTTGTGTCCTGACAGTTATCATCTCAGGACTTTTTAACCGGATTACTCCAGACCTGCACAAATATAGTAACTAGAGACAGTTAAAAAAGTATCGCCTTTACTATCTAACAACTTTTTAAAGGTAAAAGCCTGTGAAACACGGTGGGTTTGCTTGTTAGGCCATATGTGTTTTAAAAGCTTTCTAAAGCAAAACCTTTTTCTTTTTTTTTTTAAAGCAGAAAGTAATATTTAACCACTTTACGACTGCTCACAGTAATATTACTGCGGCAGAGTGGCTCGTTATCGTCTGACGACGTAGTACTACGTCGTCAGACACTCCCCCTTCTGGGCGGCGCTTGCGCGCCGCCGGAGGCTCGCTCCCGCTGTTTTCATTCACAGCGGGAGTCGGGCCAGGGGAGGAGCAGCAGCGATCGCCGCTGCTCTTACCCGATCGTCGGGGATCGAGTCTGGAGATCCGCCCGCTGTGTGTAAACACAGCGGGCGGATCTCCATAGTGACAGGGAGTGACAGATCGGACTGTTCAGCATAGCTGGACATCCGATCTGTCCATGTCTCACTCAGTCACCTCCCCCCCCACACGTCAGTAAGCACCAGGCATACATTAACCCCTCCCTCTCCAATAAAATTAACCCCTTCCCTGCCAGTGTCATTTTTACAGTAACAGTGCATATATATAGCACTGATTACTGCAGTAATGTCACTGGTACCCCCAAAAGTGTCAAAAATGTCAGTCAAGGGTCCGATCTGTCCGCCGCAATGTCGCAGTCCCGCAAAAAAAAAATCGCAGATCGCCGCCATTACGCGTTAAAAAAAAAACACCAAAAATGACAGAAATCTTTCCCTTTGTTAGTAAACGCAATAACTTTTGTGCAAACCAATCAAAATACGCTTATTGCGATTTTTTTTACCAAACATAGGTAGCAGAAAACAAATTGGCCAAACATTTTTAAAAAAATTGTTTTTTACATCTTTTTTGGGGGGAATTTCATATAAAAAAAATGTTAAAAATATTGTTATTTTTTCAAAATAAACGCTCTTTTTTTGTTTATAGCGCAAAAAGTAAATATCGCACAGGTGATCAAATACCACCAAAAGAAAGCTCTATTTGTGAGAAAAAAAGGACGTAAATTTCGTTTGGGTACGGCGTCGCACGCCCGCGCAATTGTCAGTTGAAGTCGCACAGCGCCGAATCGCAAAAAGTGGCCTGGACGGAAGACAGCAAAATCCTCCGGTGGTAAAGTGGTTAAAACCCTTGTAAGTTTTTTTTTTTTTTGCCATCTGTGCACAATTGGGGAGATTTCAATTCACTTCCTGTTCTTTAGACAAAACAGGAAGTGAAAGGATATGGGTTCACTCTCTCTGACAATGGTCCTCATGATAAAAAAAAAGAAAAGGTGTACTCTCTCAGGGAAAACAGACAGGGTTTGAATCTTTCCCTTCGCCATCCAAAACTAAGGAAATAAGCTTTGGGTTTAGATAGACTTTTAATACTTGAGTTAGCGAATAGAGGTGTCACAATTTGTAAGTGTATTATGTCAGCTGTGGGTGCAGATTCCTCCAAAGCATGACCCAAGAGCATCAGATCTTCACTGATGATAATGCAGATAAAATGAAGCTAATGCAACAGGGTGCAACTCATGAAAAAGTCTGGCAGTGACAGCTCGCAAGCAGGCAGGGCAGACACTGGTTGGGTACAGATTCCAGGCAGCTGGGCCAAGTAACACTGACAGCAGGCAGATGATCTGAACAGATACAGACTGAATTTAGAGCTCCAGGCAGATATAACTAAGAAGTAGGACCCCCTACTGAGGAAGTCGTGATGCGAAAGCGTAAGACACCACGCGTATAGGGGACGGAGACCTGGACGGACGAGCGGCGACGCACCAGCACGGCTCCCGACAGCTACTGTTTTTGGCGTGTACGGTCCGCACAAGCCCATTGGGCCGATTCATGTGAGTGCAATTCTACTTTGAATGTGAATCAATTAAAGGATAATAGCAGTGTAAACTTAGATGCCTCATTATCTTTATTCACATATCATGTCCATGGGATGGTGAGAGATCGATCCAGGAAGTGGCATTTTTTATTGAGGATTCAATGCTGGTTTAATGCTTCAGTGAGGTGAGAGGCCATCTGGTGGCTAAACGGTGGTGGTGTCACTTGCACTTTTATATGGAAACATCTATCAAGCACTTTATTGAATTCTAAACCACGGTTATATTTATATTTTAGTGGACTCTTATGCACTTTACTTTGAATGCACTTTATGGACATTATATATTGCACCTAAGAGGAATATATATATATTGCACTGTAAGCGAGTTTATTCATTTATATGATGCACATTGTCACTTTGTTTGATTTTATATAGCGCTGTATACATATTTGTCTATAAGAAGTAGGATTGATCCAGACTGGTGCAAACAGACTAAAGTCTTACAGAACCTGTTGATCATTCACAGGCTTTGCGACCTGGCCTAATTTTAAAGTGAAATTTGAAGTAAAAAAAAAAATCAAAAACATAAAATAAAAAAGAACCATTACCTTGTTGCACAGAAACCTCACTTTTATCCTCTTCTAGCAGTCCCCATCAGTACTGTAGGATCCTCCCCTCTTTTGGATGCCTCCTGTAGCAAGCTGGGTGCTAAGGAGGCACATGTGTGTGCATGGTCCCGTCCGATCCTAAGCCAAGCTGTGTGTGTCTATGTGCCGTCTAGCCATGCACCAACTTCCTCCTCTAGGACAATATTGAGACCTTACAACACTCTGCTACTGCAATTATTATCTGCCACTGAGGGAGACTCCCAGTCACCTACTGGGTGTCCAAATCTTTGGGACTGAGAAATTTCCAAGTAGACGTCGTAAGGACCCCTACACATGAGGATGATTTCTGCACACTTTTAAACATTGACTTTTTATTTTTACTTTAAGCCATTATTGAAGTTCCATTTCAAGAACACAAACCGCTTGACTCCCACTACTTGTTCAGCACCAGATAACATAAGTGGAATTAAAGACAAAAGAAGGTATTTTATGTCTAAATGATAACTACGATAGAACTGTATTCATCAAGAGATAAATCATGAATTTTAAAAGAGGAAATCCCTGTTATACTAAAGTATGTGAATTTAAATGCTCCAGAAGAAGGATAAAGGGATATTAAACAACAAAGTTACATTTACATATTAATAAAGTTGTAAAACTGTGAAGACGTGATTAAAGGTGCATGCATTTCATCTTTGGCTATTAAGGTCTGACGTTGATCAACTTCTGAGAAGATGATCACACAACACTGACATTCGGTTAGTTTTTGAAAAAAAAAAAACTTGTGTGTTCCTGGCACAGTAAGCATTTTTGGATGGAGAACCAGCCATTTTTTTTTTGTTCTGGAAGGTAAGGCCAATTTTGATGGGCATAAGGGTTAGCATTGGTGTATTCTGTCCCCATGACACTTTGCCACACTAAGCCACCTGCCACAGTCTGTCTCTTTGACATCCTGCCACACTCCATCTCCTTCGCACACTGCCGCACTCCCTCCCCATGGCATCCTGTTGCACTTTATCCCTGTAAGGCCCTGCTGCACACTGTCCCCTTTGTACTCTGCCGCAATGAAGCCTAGACCCATTCTGGTGGGCATATGGGTTAGTTCACCCTGCCACAGTCCGTCCCTGTGACGCCCTGCCACGTTCTGTCCCAGTGACACCCTACGACACTCCGTCCCCTGCCGCAATGAAGGCAAGACCAATTCTGATGGGCATATGGGTTAGTATTGGTATAACCTGTCCCAATGACACTTTGCCGGACACCACCCTTTTCACATCCTACCAAACTCCATCTCCTTCGCACACTGCGGCACTCCGTTCCCGTGACGCCCTGCCACACTCCGACCCCGTGACGCCCTGCCACACTCCGTTCCCGTGACGCCCTGCCACACTCCGTCCCCGTGACGCCCTGCCACACTCCGTCCCCTTCGTACCCTGCCGCTATGAAGGCAGGACCAATTCTGAGGAAATTGGTCCCAATGACACTTTGCGGCACTCCACCCTCTTGGCATCCTACAAAACTCCATCTCCTTCACACCCTGCTGCACTCTATCCCCGTGAAGCCCTGCCACACTCCGCCCCCTTCGGACCCTGCCACGTTCCGTCCACTTCGCACCCGGGATGTCCCTGGGATACTTAGCCACACTTCGTCCTTAAGAGCCAGAGTGTCACCATTATAGGAAGTAACAGGAAATGATCAAGACATAGAAAGTTGGGAAAAAAGCAAAACAACTCAATAGCAGTTTTAACACATCTTCACTTGACACCCTGCCACACTCCGTCCCCGTGACGCCCTGCCACACTCCGTCCCCGTGACGCCCTGCCACACTCCGTCCCCGTGACGCCCTGCCACACTCCGTCCCCGTGACACCCTGCCACACCCTGTTCCCGTGACGCCCTGCCACACCCTGTTCCCGTGACGCCCTGCCACACTCTGTTCCCGTGACGCCCTGCCACACTCTGTCCCCGTGACGCCCTGCCAAACTCCGTCCCCATGACGCCCTGCCACACCCTGTTCCCGTAACGCCCTGCCACACTCTGTCCCCGTGACGCCCTGCCACACTCAGTCCCCCTTCGCGCTTTGCCACACTCTATCCCCTTCGCGCCTTGCCACACTCTATCCTCATGAAATGCTGCCACACTCTGTCCCTTCGTACCCGGCCACACTCTGCCCCTGGGACACTCAGCCACTCTTAGGATCCAAAATGGTACCATAATAGTAACAGGAAATGATGACACATAAAAAGTTGGAACAAAGGCATTCAAAAAAAAAAAACTAACAGGAGTTCTAACACATATCCACGCAACCCAGAACTAAAAACAAACTACAGCTTAGCTGGAGCAGAGGCTTTAAAACCAACAATAATACACACACAAGCTTTATTAATGTGTTTTGATGCAAAGGCTGCCTTGAGGAGTTTTCCCCCCATCCTCACATATGAATCATTTCTTTTACCTTGTTTTTCACAAACAAAACCCAGAAGAATTTCTACACTTTGTCCTGCATTTTATGAGTGTACATAAAATACTAGTCCAGTATTAGTGCTAATCAAAAACGATGTAATTTACTGGTTCTTTCAGAGGCACATTACAGCCTTGCACTAACACTACTTCTAAAAGCGATGGAAAACGAGCTCCATTTTCATGCACACAATTGGACAAAATAAACGGTTTTATTTGCCAGTACAGAAACCAGTGCTTCATTGTGCGCTTCTCAAACATGAATGTCCCGGCATCAGCATCTAAAAAGAGTTGTATGTATGACAAGGCAGCTCTGAGTGAGAAAAACAAGCTCTGGCCTTTCAAAGACACATGTGGCCTTAATGGAACCAAATGGCCCATTATTAAGTATTTGCGATTGATTAGTAACACGCGCTGCAAAACACGAATGCATTTGGAAAAGAATGGGGCCTCTTAGCCAATAGAATCCTCTTCACAGAAAGAAGACAGAGAGAAATTAGCTGAAACGTTTTGATTACGGCAAACTCAAGCGTCCGGTTGTGTGTGAGCGGCGCGGGCAGGCATTGCCGCTCTCTGTTAATCAGCCTTAGAGTGCTCGCTAAACACAGTTATTACATCCTCTTTCCCGATGCGAGAAAAAGCTCCAGAAAAGAGAAAATGAAACTGTACAATAGCGCAAAAGCCCCAAAAGCTGTGAAAAGAAAAATATCATTAAGCTTTTATTTGCAATAGATAGACGATCTCAAAGCCTGGAATTGCCAGGTAATTTTGCACAGGCGAACAATGTCCAGGCGCTCGGAATCAAGTGCTCCATTGTTCGCCGCCGCTGGCACGTGTCAATTACATGCCTATCAGTGCGCAGGGGACTTGCTGGTACCGCAACGACTACGGCTGCCGACAAGTGGCCAACTAGATGCTGATTTGATTACAAGGTGAGCACTGTAGAAAAATAAAATACAAGATTACAGGGATTATGACCTACACTGGGTAAACAGGGTTGGGGAAAAGACATTTAAGTATTTCGTATTCAACGTATTGGGGCTAGCTCAGACCACAAGGCAGCACACAGCAAATAATACATATGTGCTGCTGTGTGGTGTGAACATACTCTGCAATGGTTCGTTTTAATGCATTTTTTTTTTGTTTGTTTTTTTTTCATTTCTTTTCGATGCCTGTAGTATATTATTGCAACACACATTCATGGCAGCACGTTGGTGTGAACATGCAAAGCAAGACTTTTTTGTCTTCTTTATGCATTGGTCAATACTGCCTAATGCTATACCAATGGAACTGGTGTGAACAAGTCTATTTGTAAATTTTGACTTGCTATCAGCTTCGTAATCATCTGGATGATAGCCTTTTCTGACTTTGTTACGGAGTTTCCAAACCATGTAGGAACATGGGACAGTACCCCTAAGGACACAGAACACCACAAAAAATTTAAAGTGAGAATTATTCTTTACATTACAAATAGCAACCATCTTTAATCTGTAACAAAAAAGTGGAATATGCTGAGCATAGTTAGTTATTTTTAGCTGTAACCTTAAAGCCCAATTCTACCCTCAAATTACCTCTGAGATGTCTAAATGCCGGCCATAGACGGTTCCTTCTGAACCGACCAAGATTCGAACCATGTATGGACAGGTTGAATGGGTACAACTAGCCTGCCATATTTTACTTGTGATTATCGCTAGTGGCTGATATAGCCACTAGCAATAATCACTGTCTTCTCCCGGCGGGGGCAGCTCCTTCGCCAGCAGAAGACAATAGCTCATCAGGAGGGATTCCCACATCGCCACTGTCTGTGTTGATAGGAGAATCTAGAGAATTTTCACAACGTATGGCGTACCTAAAGCTACATAAATTGCATCAATTTATAGCTGTTAGGTATGATATGAATAGAAATGAAGAAGGTGGTTGAGCTAGGTTTATCAACACCCCTGCTCAAAGGGGACCATGGCCTGGACCATCTATCATCGCACATGATAAAAAGCCAATTGTGATCCAGTGGAAGGAGCACATCTACAGTAGGCGATAGAATGAAAACTGAAATCTTGGAAGAACTGGCTCCAATTTCTTTTAACTATAAAAAAAAAAAAAAAAACACCTTTAACCATAAAGACCTGACTAACAGTCAGAAAATGTTATGTCTTCATACAAACTGGTCAAGCAAATGAAAGACTTATAAATATGAACTATATTTTGTTATGGGTAAATGACAGGTTCCCTTTGTTGAAAAATCAAAATGCTAAATATATTTTTTAGCATTCAGTTCCGTTCATATTTAAAACCATTAAACTAGAGAGTGTTTCTATTCTTGTAAGCTGAACAGTAAAATGGTTACTTCTCATGGATAATGAGCACCTGTCATGGGAAATATACGCAGGTGAAAATCAAAATTCAGGAATAAAGGAAAGTTTACAAAAAGCAAAACCTTTGTTCCACTGAATGGCAGAATTAGCAAGAATATTGTGTTATATGTCATCATCAAGTACAGCAAATGACGATTAGAATCTACCGGTAGCCAAAACTTTATGGATAGAGCAGGAAATGAGAAGAAGAGGAGTATCTATTAGAATTGTATTTCTCCTGTTCTGGTGACAACTGTAAAATTTCGGATTTTCCACCACTTTCTATCCTGGGGACAATAGTGAATTGTAATAAACTCAAAAACAATTGTGTGCACAACCCCACCTAAAATCCTGTATGAAAAAAGCCAGCCAGCACTTAACAAGTGTTTTAAAAAATAAATACATTTTGGCACCGAATCAAAAACTATACACTTGCATAAACCTAAATAATAATAACACACATAAAAAAATATGATATCAATCCACCCTGTGTATAATTACTGTATGTGCCTTTAAAATATGAATCAAAATCAGCAACACAATGTTCAACACGAATGTATACGACTTATAATCATAAAATAATGTCCTTTAATCCAAATAAAAAAAATATACAAAATGTGCAAAATAAACTGTGTGCACCAATAGTGAATGTCCCCAGGTGTAAAATTGTACTGCAGTATATCAAAAAGTCCACTGGGTGATTTTCTTTTCAACACAAAATCTAAAGCCACCACAAACTGTCCCCTCCACCTCGTGCAACACAAACTGCTCACCCCAAAATTAGACTCCGCTCACCCTGCCGCAACTTGGGATCCGATTCGTAAGACCCCAAGTAGTATGACATGTGAAATCCCATGTCAGTCACTGAGAGCGGTCTTAATTAGCATTACTGAAGTCGCTCCAACTTTAGAAAATGTTCCTGTACTACTTCAAGGCGACTTCTATCAGAATTGTGCCTCAAAGTAGTACTCAAGTCCCCAGGAAGACTCATGGCAAAGTCTCACCAAAGGTTGCAGCAGTGTGAACTGAGCCTTAGACTTCTCAAATTATAGAAGGTCGAGAAGTGCTTGACATATGAAAGGGTTAACAGTCTTCCGCAGCAGTATTCAGAAGACGTAAGCCACGATGGCAGCAAAGGGATAATTTATCTCACTCCAAGGATCCAAGTACAAGTATAAGGAAACAGAGACCGCAAACAGTAGTGCTTACTGTTGCAATTATATGTATTGGTATGAGTCTTGCGCTGTCTGGAGAAAATCTAGTGTACACTTCCTAGATGCTGCGTGTACCGGTACTGTAGACCATACAGTGTGAAGTATATACTATAGGGGGTGGGGTACCGCGCTTCAGGGAAGTAACGCACCTAGTCTAATACCTGATCAGAGAACACCAACCAAACAAGTGTTCAATTACTGTGATAGTGCTCAACCACATCCATGTGTCAGTTACCAATATATACAAATGTGTTTCTGAATAAATAAATATAAAATCATCAAATACCAAAATCTCTTCAATATCTAACATATAAAGTGCATAAGTGTCTTCAGAATTTATATATATAAACAAATTACTCTTAAAACAAAATACATACGTCAAAGCTAAAAACCACAAAATTGTGAGGGTGACAATAAAGTGCTCAGTGCCTAAAATAATGAATCCTTATAAAGTGCTTAAAAGTGTCCAAAAAAACACAAATCAATTGTGTTGCAGAATAACTGTGATCTTCTTCTATAAAGTGTTGCCTCCACCTAACACCGTGTAGAATATGGGGTGCTTCTTCTCACTCGTTACCCCTAAGGATGTGCTAAATGCTCACCTCAATACATAAGGTAATAAGCCTTATGTGACAAATCAGCTACTTCTTTCCTCTCCTTCCTTCTCCTACAGTCAAAGATGGTGTACAGCCTGTGTTGTATGGATCGGGGTTGTAATGTTTAATATATCCCTATCACGCCATATATTGCATTTATATAATGATAATATTAAAAAAAACATCTAATTCAGTGACAGCATCTACAGAAATAAATGGTCAATGCAATACTCAGCCAGCCCTCAATGTCATGTAAGCCACTCCACTTTGCAAAGTTCGCTAGAGAAACGTGCCAGATAGCGTGATAACACCGTCTTTGCACGTAATGCCCATAAGGGCTTCTTCAGAAGGAGCTTCTGAAGAGTGTTTAGAAGGTGAATCTCCCCAGCAGGGACAAAGACCACAAAATGAAAAAAAAAGGAAAATTACAAAAAAGCTATGGCTATACATTTACACTTTATCATTAAACTATATTTAAGATACAGACTCACCAATGTCGTAAGCCAGAAAGTCAGCTGAGAAGCACTTGGCGCCGTTACTGAGTGATGTGTCATTATGGGTGTTCCCACCGAATACCAACATAGCGCCACTGATGACAACCGCCGAGTGCAGGTACCGCGACAATCCACTCTCCTTCAGGATCATCCTGGAAGGCACAAAATTCACTATGTGGATGAAATGATAGCGAGACTGAGAGAAAGTGAGAGAAGAAAGAAAGAAAGAAAGAAATAAAGAAAGAAAGAAATAAAGAAAGAAAGAAAGAGAAGAAAGAAAGAAAGAGAAGAAAGAAAGAAAGAGAAGAAAGAAAGAAAGAAAGAAAGAAAGAAAGAAAGAAAGAAAGAAAGAAAGAAAGAGAGAGAGAAAGAAAGAAAGAAAGAAAGAAAGAAAGAAAGAAAGAAAGAAAGAAAGAAAGAAAGAAAGAGAGAAAGAGAGAAAGAAAGAAAGAGAGAAAGAGAGAAAGAAAGAAAGAAAGAAAGAAAGAAAGAAAGAAAGAAAGAAAGAAAGAAAGAAAGAAAGAAAGAAAAGAAAGAAAAGAAAGAAAAGAAAGAAAGAGAAGAAAGAAAAGAAAGAAAGAGAAGAAAGAGAAGAAAGAGAAGAAAGAAAGAGAAGAAAGAAAGAGAGGAAAGAGAAGAAAGAAAGAGAAGAAAGAAAGAGAAGAAAGAAAGAAAAGAAAGAAAGAAAAGAAAGAAAGGAGAAGAAAGAAAGGAGAAGAAAGAAAGAGAAGAAAGAAAGGGAAGAAAGAGAAGAAAGAAAGAGAAGAAAGAAAGAAAGGAAGAAAGAAAGAGAAGAAAGAAAGAGAAGAAAGAAAGAGAAGAAAGAAAGAGAAAAGAAAGAAAGAGAAGAAAGAAAGAGAAGAAAGAAAGAGAAGAAAGGAAGAGAAGAAAGAAAGAGAAGAAAGAAAGAAAAGAAAGAAAGAAAGAAAAAGAAAGAAAGAGAAGAAAGAAAGAGAAGAAAGAAAGAAAGAAAGAAAGAAAGAAAGAAAGAGAAGAAAGAAAGAGAAGAACGAAAGAAATAAAGAAAGAGAAGAAAGAAAGAGAAGAAAGAGAAGAAAGCTGGATAGCTAGATCGATATTGTGGTTTTCAAACATATTTGCAAATGTATAGAACTGAACCCTCTGCCATTAATAAAATGATAAACACAGGGAACTTTGTTTGGTCACTGACATACACACACTGACACATATCCAATGTATCTAAACACACATTACTTTACACATAAATATTTGCATTATAATATTTTTTTATCTCCAAATGCTATCGGAGCTGTGACTGATTGTAGTTTTATTCATTATCTAGCAAAATAAACTGAACGTTATCAGTGAATGCTGAGGCCAGGGCTGCGATGGCCCCGAGAACGCACTTCCTCCCACTCTCTCTCTCTTTCTAATGTTTTCAATTCTCCTGTACAACAAGACGGTAAAGGGAAGAGTAAATGGAATGGAAAGGTCATGTAATATATAGACTTGTGTCAGCTACAAATACGAGGAAAATCAATAAAGGTTTCCAGCGAGTTTAATAAATGGGTCAGTTGTGGTGGTAAAGGGCACCAAGCCCCAGGCCGCTTCTGCCCTTTCCGGGGTAATATATTTGCTTAATTCTCAGCCAGGGGCTGCAGCACGTGAGATATAAATTGATGAATAAGTAATCACAGCTGGAAGAAAAGATAAATGCCGAGTGCATCAAATACTCATCTGCTTCTATTAACGTTTGCACAGACACAACGGCTAAGCTCAGCAACAATGAAATAATGTAGTGTGTAATCTGTGCGATGTGAGGCTTACTACAGATGAGGCGCAGTACAAGCTGTATATTTTACAGAGCGACGGACTGATTTAAATCAATCAATACATTACTGAAATTTACTAAATATATTGGTATCAAACAGCAATATGTATGAACACCTCATTTTACTACCTTCTAACACCCTTCCTTATCTACTTTTACTACCTTCTAATACCTTGTCTCATCTACTTTTACTACCTTCTAATACCTTGTCTCATCTACTTTTACTAACTTCTAATACAATGCCTCCTCTACTATTACTACCTCATAATAATAACCTGCCTCATTTACTATTACTGCCTTCCAATACCTTGTCTCATCTACTTTTATTACCTTCTTATACCTTGTCTCATCTACTATTACTGCCTTCTAATACCTTGTCTCATCTACTATTACTGCCTTCTAATACCTTGTCTCATCTACTATTACTACCTTCTAATACCTTGTCTCATCTACTATTACTGCCTTCTAATACCTTGTCTCATCTACTATTACTGCCTTCTAATACCTTGTCTCATCTACTATTACTGCCTTCTAATACCTTGTCTCATCTACTATTACTGCCTTCTAATACCTTGTCTCATCTACTATTACTGCCTTCCAATACCTTGTCTCATCTACTATTACTGCCTTCTAATACCTTGTCTCATCTACTATTACTGCCTTCTAATACCTTGTCTCATCTACTATTACCTCCTTCTAATACCTTGTCTCATCTACTATACTGCCTTCTAATACCTTGTCTCATCTACTATTACTGCCTTCTAATACCTTGTCTCATCTACTATACTGCCTTCTAATACCTTGTCTCATCTACTATTACTGCCTTCTAATACCTTGTCTCATCTACTATTACTACCTTCTAATACCTTGTCTCATCTACTATTACTGCCTTCTAATACCTTGTCTCATCTACTATTACTGCCTTCTAATACCTTGTCTCATCTACTATTACTGCCTTCCAATACCTTGTCTCATCTACTATTACTACCTTCTAATTGTAACGCACGGCGTTTGTTTAGTGAAATGGATATGCAGCTGCAGAATTTCCACTCAGTAGTCGTGCAGAGATGTGTTGAATTACCATATCCAACTCTCCAGACTCATCATTGTGGCCCAGCCTGCCTCAGCATGCAAATATACAGGCACTCAGTTAAGATGTTCCTGGAGTGATAGGTTGTATACGATAGTATAGAGGTGATGTGCTGAAAGGACAGGCGTGAGTAGTGATAGCAATGATAGGCACTCAATAGTAATGTTCAGGAGTGTTAGCAGATGGTGATAGATAGTATGCAGATAGGTTAGCAATCATGTACAATTAACAGGTGGTAGGGGACAGCAGATGAAGTGTACAGGAATTGCTAACTCAGTGCAAGGATATAGATGGTAGTAGACTCCATAGCTAGCAATCTATGTAACAGTGCAGATGATAGAAATAGTAATGCATAGATAGCAACAGTCTTTAGTATACAAGAGTAGATAGTGCAAGTTGATAGGAAGGAATCCCCTGCGGGGTACTTATCACTAGTTGGTTTTAGAGAGATGAGGGGTCCGGTAATGAGGAGAAGGATCGGTAGCGAGCTACAGGATCCGTAGCGAGATACAGGAAATAGCTGTGTAAGGTTCTGGCACTCTCAGTGCCTCCTATCACATTATTTCCGGGTGATTACCATCTACCTAGATAGAAGAAACACATATAGGTGGGTTTCCCTTTAAGACTGATGCTGTCATCACTCAGCGCCGGACTGGATGGCTATTTAGATCACCGGCTCTCACTCACATGTGTTCATTCAAACACCCTTACCTGGATGCTAACCTGGCTTGAAGCTTTCGTGCTTGCAAGCATACCTCGCTGACGGAACCTCGCTGCGCTGATCCCTGCATCCCGCTTCCGGATCATCCGCCCCTCCTGAACCAACCTTCGGCTGGAGCGTTACAGATTGAACGAACCCACAAATGGATTCAGCAGAAATAACCACTCAGGTGACACAATTAAAACAGCAAGTAACTGCGTTAATACACGCACTTGCTGAATTAAAAGAAGACAATCAGGCTCTGTCGCAGCAGGTAATTAGACTGACACAACTTACCTCTGCTCAGTCCCCTGAACCCAAGATAAATCCCCCTTTGGTATTTACAGGCGATCGCAAAAAATTTCGCGAATTTAAAAACGCATGTGAGTTACTTTTCTTGTTAAGACCCCGTACCTACCTTAGGCTCCATTCACACCTGGGCGTTTTCAGCTCCAAAAACGCTCAAAAGAAACACTTCCAAAACGCCCAACAAGTAAAACCTCATTCATTTAAATGGCCCCTGTTCACATCTGAGCGTTTTGCAAAACGCCTGTAGCTGAAAAAAGTACATGAGCTTCTTTTTGGGCTGATTACCAGCGTTTTTGATAGATGTCAATGAAAAACGCCTGAAAAAATCGCGGTAAAATCGCGGTAAAAATCGCGGTAAAAATCACGGTAAAAACGCTACGCTCAAGTGTGAATGCAGCCTTACTGATCATATTAAGGTTTGTACTATTATTTCTTACCCAACAGGCGATCCTCGGGCCTGGGCAGACTCTCTTTTTGAGAAAAACGACCAGCTTCTCAGCTCCTATGCCTTGTTTCTAGCAGAACTTACTAGCCTATATGATGATCCCAATAGGCAGAGTACTGCCGATTTTCAATTAAGATCCTTGAACCAAGGTGGGAGACCTGTGGAAGACTTTGTCGCAGAATTCAAGAGATGGACCCTTGATTCAGAATGGAATGATGCATCTCTGAAAACCCAATTTAGGCTTGGCCTATCAGAAGCCGTTAAAGACGAGCTCGCCCGAGCGGATCTGCCAAAAACCCTGGATGCATTGATACAACTCAGTATCACCATAGATAGAAGACTACGAGAAAGGAAGTCTGAAAAAATGGGAATGCCATTATCCAGTTCTGCTCGGATTTCGGCCATTGACCCCACTCCTAAACCTGCTCCAGGTAACCACAGACCCCGGCTACCTAGGGAAAAAAGGAAACCTAGTAAATATGGTGATCCTGCCTGGTCATGGTCCAAGCCTGCCTTAAACAGTCAGCCTTGTCACTCTGACACATCCCATTTGAACCCTGATCCTACAGAGATGGATGAGGAGCCTATGGAGATTGGTGCCATACATACTAGGTTGTCCTTACAAGAAAAAAGAGATCACAGGAGAATCTGTGGCCTTTGTTTTTATTGTGGTGAAGGGGGACATTTCATTACATTCTGCCCAACCAGACCCCATAGGCCTAAGGCTCTCCCAATGGAGGCCAGGCGAATCCGAAGGGTCTTCCCTGAAAAACAGCCTGGAAATTATCAAGGCTGTTGCCAGCCCTGTCCCCGTTCTATATCAGAGAAGGACACCCAGAAATTAACAAATATTGGAATAGATATTCCTTCAACTCCAGTGAACTTGATACCACGTTCTAAAAAACCTCCTGTACCACCTCCTGAGGATACTCCTATTTTTGCAAGCACATTTTTAGCTTCCAATGAAAATATTGAGATTCTTGCACCTGACTGCGTACGCGCTTCTAATGGCACGGTGGTATGTAGGAAGGATCTGAGGATGTTTGAAGAAGCATTGGTTGCTAGGACTACTAGGATTACTTCGGATGGTTATGCGTCCGATTCTAGTGAGGGGTTCATGTAGCAGACACCCTAACAACAAGTGATCCGATTCTCACATCGGTTACCAACCTGATCCGATTCTCATATCGGCAACAAGTGATCCGATTCTCAGATCGGTTACCAACCTGATCCGATTCTCATATCGGCAACAAGTGATCCAATTCTCACATCGGTTACCAACCTGATCCGATTTTCATATCGGCAACAAGTGATCCGATTCTCAGATCGGTTACCAACCTGATCCGATTTTCATATCGGCAACAAGTGATTCGATTCTCATCGGTTACCAACCTGATCCAATTTTCATATCGGCAACAAGGGATCCGATTCTCAGATCAGTTACCAACCTGATCCGATTCTCATATCGGCAAACATTTTTTTTTTTTTTTTTCCGATTTTCATATCGGAAACCAGTCTCATCCGATTCTCGTATCGGCAACCAGTATTTTCAGATTCTCGTATCGGCAACCAGTCTTATCCGATTCTCGTATCGGCAACCAGTATTATCCGATTCTCATATCGGCAACCATTTTTTTTTTTTTTTTCCGATTTTCATATCGGAAACCAGTCTCATCCGATTCTCGTATCGGCAACCAGTATTTTCCAATTCTCGTATCGGCAACCAGTCTTTTCCGATTCTTATATCGACAACCAGCCTTAGAGGCCTTCCGGAGCCGGCCTTACGGGGGGGGTACTGTAAGGTTCTGGCACTCTCAGTGCCTCCTATCACATTATTTCCGGGTGATTTCCATCTACCTAGATAGAAGAAACACATATAGGTGTGTTTCCCTTTAAGACTGATGCTGTCATAACTCAGCGCTGGACTGGATGGCTATTTAGATCACCGGCTCTCACTCACATGTGTTCGTTCAAACACCCTTACCTGGATGCTAACCTGGCTTGAAGCTTTCGTGCTTGCAAGCATACCTCGCTGACGGAACCTCGCTGCGCTGATCCCTGCATCCCGCTTCCGGATCATCCGCTCCTCCTGAACCAACCTTCGGCTGTATTGCTATTAGTGCTAAGTACCCCGCAGGGGAACCCTCTATAAACTTATACTAAGCTTACACTATCTAGCTCTGCATAGTAAAGACTATTTATCACATCTGCATATCTAGATTGCTAGCTCTTAAGACTACTGCTACTTATTCCTGCACTGGGTTGATCTCTCTTGTATGTCCACCTGCTACTCTGTCATCTGCTACCATACATGATTGCTAAACCTACCTGCATCCATCTGCTACTGTCTTACCTTCAAGTGTCTGTCACCTACCACCTCCACTCAACCTGTCTCTTAAATCTTCATCACTGTGTTACTACATACATAAAGTCACTCTAGGAACCAGCTTGTTGAGTGTGTGTATTTACTAGCTGAATTAAGACCTTCCACACATGATGAGTCATTGAGGTTGGGAATGGTATCTCAGCATCTCTCTTACATGACTACTGAAGTGGAATATTTCTGCAGCTGAAAATCCACACCATACATGAAAAGCAGGAGCGTTACAAGCTGGAGGCTTCGGCAGCGTCAGATGAGGCTGTGTAACAAGCGGTTTGTACGAACACCTTGTGAGTGAAAACCGGCGATTGAAATAGCCGCTCAGAGCGGCGCCTAGTGATGACGTCACGAGATTTAAAGGGACAGGTAGCTATATGCGGAAGAATTGGGCTGGAAGGGTACCGAAGGTACCAGAATCTTACACTAATACCTTGTCTCATCTACTATTACTGCCTTCCAATACCTTGTCTCATCTACTATTACTGCCTTCCAATACCTTGTCTCATCTACTATTACTGCCTTCTAATACCTTGTCTCATCTACTATTACTACCTTCTAATACCTTGTCTCATCTACTATACTGCCTTCTAATACCTTGTCTCATCTACTATTACTGCTTTCTAATACCTTGTCTCATCTACTATTACTGCCTTCTAATACCTTGTCTCATCTACTATTACTGCCTTCCAATACCTTGTCTCATCTACTATTACTGCCTTCTTAATACCTTGTCTCATCTACTATTACTGCCTTCTAATACCTTGTCTCATCTACTATTACTGCCTTCCAATACCTTGTCTCATCTACTATTACTACCTTCTAATACCTTGTCTCATCTACTATTACTGCCTTCTTAATACCTTGTCTCATCTACTATTACTGCCTTCCAATACTTTGTCTCATCTAATACCTTGTCTCATCTACTATAACTGCCTTCTAATACCTTGTCTCATCTACTATTACTGCCTTCCAATACCTTGTCTCATCTACTATTACTGCCTTCCAATACCTTGTCTCATCTACTATTACTGCCTTCTAATACCTTGTCTCATCTACTATTACTACCTTCTAATACGTTGTCCCATCTACTATTACTGCCTTCTAATACGTTGTCCCATCTACTATTACTACCTTCTAATACGTTGTCCCATCTACTATTACTACCTTCAAATACCATGTCTTATCTACCTTTCTCCCTTTCTATAATTGCCTTATAATATCCTGCCGTCTGTCCTATTACTAGAATCTAAAAACCAGTCCTCTCTAATATTTACACCTTGTAATATCCTGCCTCTTCAAATTACTACCTCACAATACCCTATCTTCTCTCCTGGCGCCACCTTATAATACTTATAATACTGCGGCTTATTACCTTATAATACCCCACCTCTTCTCCTATTACCAACATATAATACCCCACCTCTTCTCCAATTACCACCCAATAATAAATCACACTTCTCCTATTACTACCTTATATCGGTGGTCAACCAATGAAGAAGATTGGCTAAAGATAGAAGTCTCAGAAGAGAAGAAGAAACCCAGAATAAGAAGGAGAAGATGGCAGTGACAGCGACAGTGACAAGGGGGGTAAGGAGCTCCCATTGCTGGTGGAGTGCACACTGAAATCTAAATCTGAATTGTGTGCATATACATTGTGACCATGAGAAGCCGATCTTCTATCTTCTTTACATGAACTGAGCCCTAAATCTGAAGGGATATTCACAGTCAGGCTGCTTCCATTTATCTTAGATGTGATGTCATACTCTCCAGTCTATGCCCCTCCTCATACACATAACTGACTGTTTGATGAACAGATGGAAAATTCTGGCTTAATTGAGCAATTGCCAATGATTGCTTTTGACTGATTTTCCAAGATGAAAGTGAAAGGATCAGTCTAATTTTTGTTGACTTTTTTGCCTAAACTGGAACAAAACTGTACCACAAACTGAAAACGCTATTTTAATTTATTTTTAAAATTCACAGTAAACTCACCCACCCATCCATGCTTTATTCTGTTGAGAAATCACTGGTAAAAATACTGCCCTTGGATTTCTAGCCCCGCCATCTTGAGCAATGGCAGATGATTCAGGCAGCAATTATTTCAAGCAATTTTCGCCCTTAAATAAATGCAACTTTTTATTTATTTATTTCACTGGTGTTTGTATGTTCACACTGTTTTGCAAGCTGCTATTTTTTGTGGATTAGGCGCTGACATTTTTCTTTTTAATTTTCGCCCTTAGCTCAGGCATGAAGGTTGAAGAGTGTGCTTAGCTGAGCAAATCCCTCCTTCAAAAATTCCCATGAAGACTCCTGGGAAGTATGGTATCATTTTGGGCTAGGCCAGAAACCACAAAGTAGTTGAAGAAATGTAAAAAACAAACAAAAAAAAGCTTAAAAAATGTAAATATAATATACTTTCCTATCTGTTTACTAAGGATAGCAGCATAAGGATTAAAACTAGTTCATGTTGTTGATTAAGAGAGTTTAGCTTAGCTTTAAAGAGGTTGTAAACTCGTTTTAAATTTTTTTTTTTTTTTTACAACCTGCAAGAGAAAGACATAATGAGCTAGTATGCATCGCATACTAGCTCATTATGAAATACTTACCTTAGAACGAGCCCCCGCCGTGCCGCTCTCATGACATGTCGCCCGTCTTCCGGGATCGCGGCATCCGGCCATCTGATTGGCCGGAGCCGCGGTGACGTCACTCCCGCGCACGCGCGCGGGAGCCGACGGTCACGGCACGGGGCTCTGAAGGAACGGCACGATCAGCCGTTCCTTCAGAGCGCATGCGCCAGTGACGTCACTGGCTCAATTAAAGGTAAATATCTCCTAAACGGTGCAAGTTTAGGAGATATTTACAGTACCTATAGGTAAGCCTTAATATAGGCTTACCTATAGGTACAACTTCCTGAGGAGGGTTTACTTCCTCTTTAAACTTTACTCATTGAAAATAATTGGATTGATGCCATTGGATTTACCATTTGTGTTGCATCGGATGACCAATCGAGACATGAAGTGATTGACCTCAGGTGACACACAGAGGTTATACAAATCCTTCTACATAAATTGTACCTATTTATCTGCAACCATTTGTCCTGTACAGAATTCTACAACACACAGGTTAATAGAATCTGGCAGAATAAAAACCGAGCAAGGATCTGAATTCACACACTGCACAGCTGAGGGAGAAGAAATCTGAACCTGATTGGAGGGAAGGGACACACCCCCATTCTCCCTCTACACACAGAACAAGCACAGCTGTGGTTTTCAATCACAGGCTGTGTGCTGGAGCTCTCCTACCCTCTCCTTTTTTTCTCATTTCTTGGTGCTGCCTGGTTCTTCTGTTATCAGCATGAATCACTTCAAAAAGCTGTCAGATGTGATTCATGCTGATAACAGTAGACCCAGGCAGCGCCAAGAAATGACACTTGGAGCTTTGAAGAGAAGCAAGTACATAGTATAGAAGGATATGCTTTGTTTATATTTTATGTCTGAGGTTTACAACCACTTTAATTAAATCAATCAGCTTGAACGGTTGATCACATAAATTGTTGTGTGTGCAGTACACAAGAGAGAATCTTGCTGGCTCCAGAAGCTGCTCATCTCAGTCTGTACAACAAATTACTCACAGATCCTTCTCTGTCATTGGGTCACCCACGTTTACCCCCGCCTCAACCTCGCAGTCTACCATAGTAGGTGTATTATCCTCCCTATAATGAATCGGGGGTCAGAGATTTCACGCTGCCTCTCACATTATCACCCTTAATAACAGTGCAATCACTTCGGTCTCAGCTGAATCCATTAACATTAAGCTCTGATTTTCTACACGCTCTTTTAAGAAAACAAACACGATTTCTTCCATCAGCGTTGCCAAGTTGCCACCAGCTAATGGCATTTCGATAGGAAAGTGTATTTGGTCACCAGCGAGGCAAGCCGCTGCCCCTCCCCCATCCTTTTTTCCGTCAGGGCAGTCAGGTGGGGGCGTCCGTGTGTCCGCAGGCACAAATTAAACCAATGAGAGAGAAAGTTACCGCAGAAGGAACTTAATCTCCAAACAGCTTAGAGGAATGCAGGAACTAAAAGGTCAACGTGTGCAGCGTGGAGCCTAAACGTCACCATCAGCAGCCATGATGGATCAACAGATTAGTGGCGGTGCTTATGCTGAGTGGTTTGTACCATCGACGATCGATACATAGATGGTACAATCCACTCAGCATAAGTACACTGTTGATAGTACAATTTTATTGCACTTATTGCACATTTCAGTATTATATACAGCATGCAGCACCTTATACTTTGTAATATAACTCTTGCACTCTTTCGCTATTTCAAGTGAGCACAGTGCACTTTTTTGGGACCACATACACTATTCATTTTTACACACTGGGTAGTGCAAGGTGGTAGCGCCCCAAACCAACACACCCCGACCCCCAATAAGCTGTGTGCAGTGTCGGCTTCCTGGCAGGATCGGGCAGGTGGGTTGGGCCTAGGATCCTGAACACGTCTGAGCCCATCTCTAGTGTCTAATTACTGCTGATACTAGCCCAGCTCCTCTGCCCCTCCACTCCCCTCCCCTCCCTACACAGCTGTTTATGTAGCTATCAGGGGAACAGTGAATGGGAATATTCTAGAATATCACTGGAGTGACAGCTCTGAGTCTGCTGGAGCTGCTGACATCACATCCAAGATGGCGGCATCGAGCAGCAGCCTCAGGCCTCATTTATTTTGTCAAAACAAGAGAGGATTTTACAAGTATATAACATGCATTATATTCTGGCAGACAGATTTTATGTTGGCATATTGTAGGCAGGCGCCAAAGATTTCATCACAAATTTAGAGAAAATATGCAAATTTAAAGATTTCGTTTACCATTGAAACTGTGCAAGTATACTGTATATTGCTAAGAAAATTTCACTTGACATTTCATGTTAGTTTTAGCATGTAGCTCATGCTACAATCAGGCCTATGCAGGAATTATTTAGTCCTAAAGGTGGATCTAGTGTCAGATATAAATTTTTACGCTCAGTAATGTATCAGTTTACCACTTCCAGGTATTTATTACTTCTCACAGGATTCACAGTACTCCCCCCTTGGCAATGCCTTCATCTGCTTTTCTCTCTATGACAGCGCCATCTGTGCTATCATCCATCGGGTTCTGGCTTCTTAACAACCAGCTATTCACTTGTCGTTAAAGACACCGGCAGGTGCTGCCTCTGAAATTCACTGCTTGTTAAGTAGCCAGTACCTGTCGGTGTCCATAACAACCAGCGATAACTACTTTTATGCCACCCCCAGTACCTCTTTGGTAGTCAGCATGCTCTAGCTTCTCTTGTGCAGGAGTAATGCTATCACCAAAGGGGGGAGAAGCCAGGAAGACTGGGCAGGACAGCTGGGAGTATCGGGTTTGAGAATGTGGGAGGAGGAGTGGGGGGGCGGCCGGACCACCTCCATCATGGGAGCTGGATAATGGTAATCACCATGGGCGGGAGAGACCATATTTGTTTATATATCTCCTATTTGTTAGCATGTGCTGGCTCCTTAACAACCAGCTATTCACTGGTTGTTAAGGACGCTGGTGGGTGCCTGCTCCTTAACAACCAGCATCTTTTTGCCACGTATCCCCAAAACTGCACCAAAAAACGCACCCTGAGGTGTATTTTTGGAGCATTTCCATTTACTTAAAAGAGAAGTATGGGGTTTGGGGTTATTGCATATTTATATTTACCTAGGTGCATGCAGCAACTGTGCGATGCTGCATCTGTACCCTGGCGCCTCTGCACTGAGAACCGAGCGATTGAACATTGCAGAACGCTCAGTTCTGACAGCTCCCCAAGAAGAGAGCCACTGTCAGTCAGCAGCTCTCTGCTCTGCCCCCTCCTCGCTCACTGGAGCGCTGGGCTGTGGAGGGGCGGGGAGTGGCCAACTCAGACTCTCAGCGGCTCGCTGAGAGGCTGAGCTGGGTGTAAGTCCATGACCTGACCGACATCTGTGATGTCAGCAGAGAGCAGACTTCAGACCGCTCTCTGCTGAAAACAGGTCACAGGAGTGCAGAACGAACTGCACTCCTGTGATCCATAGGAGATGAATAGCCAAACGAGGTTTGGCAGTACATATCCTTTAAATGGAAGGTGCATCTTTGTTGAGCTTTTGAAAAGCACACTACAGATGCAGCACTTTTCAAACCACAGTGCAAACGCAGCTCAACAATGTGAAAAGTCTCAGAATTTAAAAGCAAATTATTTTGATTTTTTTTTTGTGCCTTCTAGCTTGACAAAAATGCATAGGTGTGAAAGGGTCCTAACACTTCACTCTGTGTGAGGGGTTCAAAAGTCAGTAAAATTTACAGTTGCTGCCCTGTCAACTATATGAGTTCACTCAGAAGAAGGGAGACAGTGTGTGAGTTGATGTAGATAAGAGGGCAGGCACTGTCAGACTTGATGATGACCTCTAACCCTTTGGCTCATCAATGGAGGCTCCTGTAATTATATCCTGACAGATCCCCTACAGGGGTTAGATTTATGGGTCACAAGGTGACAATAAGTTAAATTTACCAGGCTACAAAGATTGTTTCTTGCTACGTTTGTAAAAAACAGATATATTGCTGAAAATAATGACAAATAACACACAAATATGTGACCAGATTTTTACTTTAAAAACAAAGTGCAACTCAAAATATTCTTCTATCAAAAAAATTCCACCAGCGAAGAGAGGCTGGTCACCTAAGAATATTCCTAAATTTCTGCAGCCCTCATACATCCTTGTAATACTCACCAGGTCCGGGTGTTCACCTCGTATCTGTACAAATCATCCACCAAGCCATATTTGTTTCCTGGCAGAGCCTTGTACCCTCCGTGCACATACGCAGACTTTGTAATCGGATCGTAGACACTGGTGTGGCCGTAACCTCCCTGGACAATGGCGCCCCGTGTTTCTGGAACCAGCCAGGTGTTAGAGCCTGAAATAAACCAGAGGGCAACCTTAGCAAAACTTGCAAACACAAATCAATACAATGTATCTAAAACTGACACAATTTAGTAAAGTAAATGTTATATTTAATTATGCTTTAAACATATTCACATAAATAATAATAATGGTGTGAGAAAATAAGCAGAAAAATTATCAATATCAATATAGAGCAGTGCTTTCCAAACTGTAGTCCGGGGGCTGGATGGGGATGTGGATTTGCTTGCCTTTATTGAGCCCTTGAGGCACTACTCTCCCCACTGATGCCACAAATGGGGCATAATTCCACCTGCTGACAATGATAATGAACTATCCCTTCCACTGACACCAATGATGGGGCACAATTCCTCCCACTGGCACCAATGATGGTTACAGATCCCTTCCACTAACACCAAGAATGGGGCACGACTCCTCCCACTGATATCAATGATGGGGCACCATCCCTTCCACTAAAACCAATGATAGAGCACTATTACTTCCATTAAAACCAATGATGGGCACAACTCCTCTCACTGACACCATTAATGGGGCACTATTCCTCCCACTGACACCAATGATGGGACACTATCCCTTCCACTAACACCAATGATGGGACACTATTCCTCCCACTAACACCAATGATGGGACACTATCCCTTCCACTAACACCAATGATGGGGCACAATTACTCCCAATGAAACCAATGATGGGACGAATTCCTCTAACTAACACCATTGATGAAATTCCTCTCACTGACAACATTGATGGGGCATTATTCCTCCAACCGACATCAATGATTGGGACCAATCCCCACGACTAACACCAATGATGGGGCACTATTCCTCCCACTGACACCAATGATAGAGCACTATTACTTCCACTAAAACCAATGATGAGGCAAAATTCCTCTTACTGACACCATTGACGGGGCACTATTCCTCCCATTGACACCAATGATGAGACACTATCCATTCCACTAACACCAATGATGGGGCACAATTCCTCCCACTGACAACAATGAAGGAGCACTATTACTCCCACTGAAACCAATGATGGGGCACAATTCCTCTAACTGACACCATTGATGGGGCACAATTCCTCCCACTGACACCAATGATGGGGCACTATTCCTCCCACTGATACCAATGATGGGGCACTATCCCTCCCACTAACACCAATAATGAGGCACAATTCCTCCAATTGACACCAATGATGGGGCATTATCCCTGCTACTAACATCAATGATGAGGCATCATCGCTTCCACTGACACCAATTATAGGGTTCAATTCCTCCCACTAACACCATTGATAGAGCACAATTACTTCCACTGAAACCAATGATGGGTCACAATTACTCTCATCGACACATTAATGAGGCTCTATTCCTCTCATTGACACAAATTACAGGGCACTATTCGATACTCGAATGATAGAGCATCGATCGGGCTTCCTGTTCAACTTGAAGAGGCCATACATGAGAGGAGGATACGGATATGCCCGGAACTGTTTGCCACACATGTGAGTGCAATCAATCTCTTACTGATAACCTTTTAATAAAAACTGTATCACGCTAGGTCGGATGTGTGCCTTGTCTTGTTTTGTTTTGCACTATTCCTCTCACTAACACCATTCATGGGGAGCTATTATTCCCACTGATACCAATGATGGGGCACTACCTCTCCCACTGACACCAATAATAGGGCATCTCCCACCGGCCACAATCCAGCCCCCTAAAATCTGGGTGAAAGTCTCCTGGCCCTTTGGCTAGAAAGTTTGGAGGCCCCGATAAGGAGCATATGACTGATTGCGGGTTTGGGCTTGGTTTTTCAACCCAAAAAGGTGAGGAGATTAGGATGTGAGTTCTTCTGTTGCTGTGACTGGTGCGATTGGCTCAGTGTTCTCTGTACCCCACTATGGAATATGTCAGAGCTATATAAATGTATTAGAATAATAATAGTGTGTTGGGGACATCAGAATGTAAACTCCTCTGGTGCAGAGACTGATGTGACAGAGACAAACATTCTTTGTACAGTGCTGCAGAATAGGGCAGAACTATATTAACGAATAAGTAGAAATTGATTAAACAAGTAAACAAAATTGAGCAGTGTGTAATTCTTCCTCCTGTGAGCGCACAGCCAGGAGGAAGAGCTGAATTATAATTCTGTTTTTCTAGATCTAACCATTTCTTCGAGCCTGATTGCAACACAGCCAATTAATATGAGCATGTTAGAAGCTGCGGGCGGTCAAGTCGTTTATAAATAATGTATGGTCCAGGACTGGGATGGAGGATGAGCGAACTGCAACGCTGCTGAACGGTGCTCTGGGAGCGGGAGAGATCACAAGTCTCTTCATATAATCTAAGGAAACTGTGTGATGTCGGGTGGCAGGCTTCACAGTCTATACTATAAACAGGTTTGAAGTGAAACAGAAGCAGGAACAGCCAGATGCTGGGGAGAGTTTACAAGATGAATTTATTGGACCTTCAGCTCAGGGGTCAGATACATGGAGGACAAATATTAACTAAAAAAATTACACAATTCATTGCTAAGCACTAAAACAACTACAAGTGTTCACACAAAGCCACAATTCTTCTTTTTGTGATTGCATAGTTTATATGCCAGGGATCTCCAAATTTTTCAGTACAATGGTCATATGGTAAATTTTTTTGAATTTACAGGCCGAAAAAATGACCATTAGGGTTCCTTTCAGAGCCCTCCTTACTTCAAGGTCCCCATCATTTTCCCTCTGCATCAAAGTCCCCATCATGTTCCCCCTACATCGGGTTTCCCATCACAATCCCCCCTACATCAGAAGTGGAGACCATAGGCAGCTTTCGATGTCCTTAACCGGTTGCCGACCGCCGCAAGTACATATACTGCAGCGGTCAGCCATGGCCAGGCAAAGTGACGTATATATACGTCACTAGCCTGTCACTTGCTTGTGAGCCAATAGCCGGCGAGCGCGCGCCCGCCCCGGCTCGTTCCCTGGGAAGTCTGTGTGTGTGACCGGCGGACCCGATGTCCGCCGGTCACTCGCAATCGTTTGCCGTGAAGGGAGAAAGGCAGGCGGCTGATGTAAACAAAGCCGCCTGTCATTCTCCCCTGTGTAGGAAAGGTGATCATACGGTTCCACTATGTAGGACCGTTGATCACTGTTCCTACACCAGTAGCCATGTCCAATCACAGTAAGAAGCACGCCCCTAGGGACACACTTAACCCCTCCTTCCCCAATGAAGTTAACCCCTTCCTTGCCAGTGTCATTTTGCAGTAACAGTGCATATGTATAGCACTGATTACTGCAGTAATGTCACTGGTAACCCCAAAAGTGTAAAAAATGTCAGTCAAGGGTCCGATCTGTCTGCCGCAATGTCGCAGTACCGCAAAAAAAAAAAATCACAGATCGCCGCCATTACGCGTTAAAAAAAACCACCAAAAATGACAGAAATCTTTCCCTTAGTTAGTAAACGCAATAACTTTTGCGCAAACTAATCAAAATACGCTTTTTGCGATTTTTTTTTACCAAACATATGTAGCAGAAAACAAATTGGCCAAAAATGTTAAAAAATTTTGATTTTTACATTTTTTGGGGGGAATTTCATATAAAAAAATGTGAAAAATATTGTTATTTTTGCAAAATTGACGCTCTTTTTTTGTTTATAGCGCAAAAAGTAAAAATCGCACAGGTGATCAAATACCACCAAAAGAAAGCTCTGTTTGTGGGAAAAAAAGGACGTGAAATTAGTTTAGTTACAGCGTCGCACGACCGCGCAATTGTCCGTTAAAGTCACGCAGTGCCGAATTGCAAAAAAGGCCCTGGTCAGGAAGGGGGTAAAATCTTCCGGGGCTTAAGTGGTTAAAGTGGTTGCAAACCTGTACACATACCCAGTGGAGTGACTGGCCTCAGTTATTACAGAGATGAAAAGAAAAATACTCATACATAAGTTGTACATGTTTATCTGCAGCACTTTCTTCTGTACATCTGCTCAAAGTGCTGAATTCTAATGCTTGCCTAAGAGTTAGGAAAACGGGGCAGAGAGCTGAAGTTACACTCTGCAGAGCTCAGTGATGAGAGCTGATTGAAAAGAAGGGACACATTCTCCTTCACACAGCACACAGGAACAGAGCTGAGGCTGTCAATCAACCCGAGGTCCCTCCCCTGTCACCATTTTTCTCTTCGTGTCAGAAGTGACTCATGCTGATAGCAGAGGAAGGAGGCAGCAGACAGAAATTACACTTAATTGAGACAGGATATATTTTGTTCATATTTCAGGTCTAAAGGTTTACAATAGGGATAGACCGATTTGTTTTTTTCAGGGCCGATACCGACATTTTGGTCACAACGTATCGGTAGTGGCCGATATAGGCCGTTATTTTGCTGTCTGGCACCCTGTGGTAGGTGGGTGGCTGGCACAGGGGCTGTGGGTGGCTGCCTGGTACAGTGCCTGTGGCTGGCTGGTACAGGGTCTGTGGGTGGCTGGCTGTCTGGCACCCTGTCTGTGGGTGGCTGTCTGTCTGGCACCTTGTGGTGGCTGGCTGGCTGGCACCCTGTGGTAGGTGGGTGGCTGGCTGGGTGGCTGGTACCGGGCCTGTGGGTAGGTGCCTGGTACAGTGCCTGTGGCTTGCTGGTACAGGGCCTGTAAGTGGCTGGCTGGCTCGCTGGTACAGTGCCTGTGGCTGGCTGGTACAGGGCCTGTGGGTGGCTGGCTGGCTCGCTGGTACAGTGCCTGTGGCTGGCTAGCTTGTACAGGGCCTGTGGATGTGGGTGGCTGGCTGGCACCGGGCTGATGTGTGTGGGTGTATGGCTGTGATACACTCCCGCGAGACTAGTCCCGAATCCAGACGAGGCTGTCCAAGGCGAGGGAGGCAGCCTAAGAAGGCAGTTTGACGTCACAAAAATATCGGCAATATCGGCCAGTTCCGGGGCCGATACTGATATATTGGGGAAAGTGCATATATCGGCCTTGCCGATAATCAGTCTGTCCCTAGTTTACAACCACTTTAATCCTTAAGCAGTAAACATGGGGGATATGCTACTGACCCTATCTGGGGGCCAGATAAAATCTTGTAGCACGACGGATGTGACCCGTGGGCTGTAGTTTAGAGACCCCTGGTTTATAACATAAAAGACACATGGTTTTATTTTTAGAATTCAGGTCCAGCACTTTTTCATGGCAGTAAACTTAAAGTAGATGTAAACCCAATCAATACAAGGTTATGTAGGCCTTACCAGCCTAATATCCAATCTGCAGCCCTTTGATACTCACCATTTGGTCCTTGACAGACCCCAGCAGCCTGTAGTAAAAACAATAATTTATAAAGAGGCCACAATGACCATGATCTCTAGAAGTTTTATGTAGCACATCAAAAGTCTCTGACTGTCCCCTGTTGTGCCTCTTCAGTCCACAAGCACCGCTGTTGCATGTCTACAGCCTCTGATTGTCTCCTCTAGCAGTCTTCTGTTGTATAAGGAATATCAGCCATTTGGAGTTTTCAAGGGCCACAGCTGAGGCCACCTTCACCTTGTAAGTTGGCAACCACTGCTTTAGCACGCTAATGTCAATTTATCTCAAAAACCCATTTTTTAGCCTTTTTAAATCTGCAGCTTTAAGAAAATAGTCCCTGGTGTTCCTGCCATTAAGGTCCTTGTTTAGGTACTTCCTGTTATATAGTAGGGCAGGGTTTCTCAACCAGGGTTCCTCCTGAGGTTGCTAGGGGTTCCTTGAGCAATTTCTGCCTCTCAGATAAGTTTCCAATGACACCATTGTTCCTTTTAGCTATCTGTAAGGGGGTCATTCTTCCCAATGATGACAAGAAAAGGGAGCATTCTTCCCACTGACTGTCACACTAATGTTTCATGAGTTGTAGATTTTTAATTTTTAGCAGGGGTTCCCAGAGACCAGAAATTTATTTCAAGGGTTCCTCTGTGTTGAAAAGGTTGAGAAAGGCTGCAGTAGGGTGACAATGCTTTGTCCCTGCCTCACAACAGTGCTTCCAAGTCATTGCCAGTTTCTGATGGAGATGACAAAAGGCTGTTTCAACACACATTACACAGGTATGGTCCACCACTGCCACCATCAGGAAAACCACCCTTAGAAATGCCATGCAGCCATCTCTGGAGTGCATGTAGACAGGAAGATCAGCAACACTGAGGTATAAAATAGATGCACATGGTATTTTATTTAAAAGTGCTTATGACTTGCGGAGGAAACTATTATGACTGCAATTAGGCATTACTTCTACTTAAGATGAAATTATAGTAAACAGACCCAAAGATTATTTTTCATTCCTTTTTAAATTCTATTTTTAAATGATTTCTGGGGGTTTTATTTTATGTCCTTTCTATTTTATTTTTTTCTGATCTGATAAATATGTATTGCAGAAGAAGAGGTCAGGCCAAGATTTTGAAGTGTGTCTATGGGAATTTGTGCCCATTTGTGAGGTCAGGTACTGATGCTAAATGTGAAGACCTGCCTCACATTTGGCATTTCAATTCATCCCAAAGGTGTTCAAGTAGGGTTGGGGGTCAGGCATCTCTGCAGGCCACTTGCGTTCTTCCACACCAAACTGGTCTAACAATGTCTTTATTGAGCTGGCTTTGTACACGGGACACAGTATGCTGGAACAGAAAACTGTTATGGCTATGTTGGAAGCACACAATTGTCACTGTAAACACCAGAACTCAAAAATTTGAGAGGGTGCTTACACTTTATGGTGCACCCCCAATACAGATTACCATCCTGTGCTTAGTTGTAAAATTGGACAATGGTGATAGAGTATCTTTAGTGAGGTAGTCCACCATTTGCAAACATGTAAACAAAAAACAGCAAGACAAAGGCATAATGAGCTAGTATTCTTCAGGGTTTGCAGGATCCGGCGCTGTGAGTGGCCAGAGCTGCGATGGCGTCACTCCCACGCAGGTGTGCGGGAGCTGCCATTTACAGCACGGGCTATAAAGGTTCGGCACGGTAAGCTGGACTTTCAGAACGCATGCACCGATGACGTCATCAGCTGCACGCACTCTGAATATTATAGGCTTACCTGCAGGTATAAGTAAAAAAAAAAAAAAGTTAGTTTACTTCTTCTTTCACCGCTTTACGACCGCCCGCCGCAGTTATACTACGGCAGGCAGCCGCTCCTGGGCAAACCAACGTAGCTATACGTCGGTCGCGCGCAGGAGGCTAAGGGCGAACGTGTGCCACCATCGACGTGCTCCCGCCTCCGCTCATCAGCGGGGAAGCTGATGCGCGAGGCAATCGGCTCCAATTGCTGCCTGACACCCGCGATCGCTCCCCACTGAGAGAGAAGGACGGTTGGCTGTTGTAAACACAGCTGACTGTTCTTCTCCCTGGAATGGTCATAGAGCCCATGTGATCCTTCTATATAAGATCACAGGTCTCTATGGTCATTTCACAATCCACGGCCCCCCACAGTTAGAATCACTCCCTTAGGCTCACATTTAACCCCTTGATCACCCACAATGTTAACCCCTTCCCTTCCAGTGTCATTATTACAGTAACAGTGCATATTTTTATCACTGTAGTAATGTCACTGGTCCCCCCAAAAGTGTAAAAAATGGCAGTCAGGGGTCCGATCTGTCCGCCGCAATTTGGCAGTACCGCAAAAAAATTGCAGATCGCCGCCATTACTAGTAAAAAAACAAAAATGACATAAATCTTTCCCGTACTTAGTAGACGCAATAACTTTTGCGCAAACCAATCAAGATATGCTTATTGCGATTTTTTTTACCAAAAATATGTAGCAGAAAACAAATTGGCCTAAAATGTTGAAAAATTTTAATTTTTAATTGTTTTTTGTGAATGTTATATAGCAAAATATAGTTTTTTTTTTTTTTTCAGAATTGTGGCTGTTTTTTTGTTTATAGTGCAAAAAATAAAGATCGCACAAGTGATCAATTACCACCAAAAGAACGCTCTATTTGTGGGAAAAAAAGGACATAAATGTTATTAAGGTACAGCATCGCACGATCGTACAATTGTCCGTTAAAGTAACGCAGTGCCGAATCGCAAAATACGGCCTGGTCTTTAAGTGGGCAAATCCTTCCGGTTCAGAAGTAGTTAAGGCAGAGTTTATTTTCGATTCATTTTTTTTAGCAAAGATAATCTTGAATTGTACACATAACTAAACATATTTATAATAACTGAATTAAAAAAAATGATATTCATTTTCTTTTTTTAGGGGGGGCTAATGTATTTATTACAACTAATAATAATAATAAAAAAAAATTTGTGTAACTATTATATACAGTGCCTTGCGCCCCCCTTGAACTTTGCGACCTTTTGCCACATTTCAGGCTTCAAACATAAAGATATAAAACTGTAAGTTTTTGTGAAGAATCAACAACAAGTGGGACACAATCATGAAGTGGAACGAAATTTATTGGATATTTCAACTTTTGTTAACAAATAAAAAACTGAAAAATTGGGCGTGCAAAATTATTCAGCCCCCTTAAGTTAATACTTTGTAGTGCCACCTTTTGCTGCGATTACAGCTGTAAGTTGCTTGGGGTATGTATATCAGTTTTGCACATCGAGAGAAATTTTTGCCCATTCCTCCTTGCAAAACAGCTCGAGCTCAGTGAGGTTGGATGGAGAGCGTTTGTTAACAGCAGTTTTCAGTTCTTTCCATAGATTCTCGATTGGATTCAGGTCTGGGCTCTGACTTGGCCATTCTAACACCTGGATATGTTTATTTGTGAACCATTCCATTGTAGATTTTGCTTTATGTTTTGGATCATTGTCTTGTTGGAAGACAAATATCATATCTGATATTTTATGCTAACATAAAAAACAAATACAGGGGAAATATGATGAACAAGGAGAAAATAATTACTTTGATCAGCTTTAGACACCATTGAATGTTTCCAGTATAAAATTAGTGGAAATGAGTTTTAATAAACGGGCCACACATGGACTTATTGTTTCCGGTAATCTAGGCCTCACTATAAGCCCTTTAAACTTCCCCAGTCTTCCAGATGAAATATCAGACAAAAAGTAGAATCAAAGACCTCAGCTGGCGCTCAGTGGGGCAGAAGTAGGAGGGGGGGGGGGGTAGCAGAGTTTGCGGTCAGAGTTCACACAAACTTTTTGCTCTCTTTTTATTTTCGGATTTCAGATAAGAAACCTTCTTTGGCGGAGCAGAGGGTAGAGAATTCAGTGAAGCGGACCCCTGTGATCTCGCTAAAGCAGGTCAACACTGCCGAGTTTATAAAAAGAGTCACAAAGTTCCTGCGGATTACAGCGAGCGCGGCAGCACAACAAACAGGGATTCTCAGCTGCCAGAACAGAGGGCGGATAAAACCGGCTTCACAGGCTGCGGCTGTCTGCGTCTGTACCGCTTTGAGAGACCAGACATTTATTACACTTTAGGTCCATTCGGCTTCAATCGCTAAACGCAGGCAGCCCCCATCTTCATTATTCTTCCTACAGAGAACCGCAAAAACAGCAACCGAGCGCCTACAAAAAAACGTTTAATTTCTGAGGAATAAAATCCTCTGCCCTATTGGAAAAAATTCTTATAAAATATTTTAAATTTAGGAAGGCCTTTCAGCATCTTTACAAGCCCGCATGAAAACATTTTAGACATGTCACAATATATGCAAGGATGGCGAACCTTGGCACCCCAGATGTTTTGGAACTACATTTCCCATGATGCTCATGCACTCTGCAGTGTAAGTGAGCATCATGGGAAATGTAGTTCCAAAACAACTGGAGTGCCAAGGTTCGCCATCATTGAATATATAGCAACAGGAAGGCTCCATCTTTTTGACAAGGACAAAGCCATCCTTGAGCTCAGTGACTTTGCCTAGGCTGAGATGATGTCATCAGCCAGGAGGAGAAATTTCCTCTCTCCTCCCCCCAAATGATCAAACTTTACATTGTAACTTTGTAGCAAATCACAAGGTGTGAGGCTGCAGCAAGGGCTGATCTGTGTCAGACATTTGTGAACACAGCCAAGAAGCACAGTACACAAGTTTAGGCTGCCACAAATCTATTTCTTTTCAATTACTTTATTAATCGTGGCTAAGTTACTCCATCGCTAAAAGCGATATTACCCACTTCCCAACCGCCCGCCGCATATATACTGCGGTAGGCTGGCTCGGCTGTGTGAATCGCCGTACCTGTACGGCGATCCGCGGGAGCGATCCTGGAGACATGCGCGCACCCCCATTAGCCAGCGGGGAAGCTGATTCACGGGGCCGTCGATTGCCACCGGGCACCCACGACGGCGATCTGCTGTTGTAAACACAGCAGACCGTTGTTTCCTCAGGAATCAGTACAGAGCTCCTATTTAGGATCACAGGTCTCTGTGTTGATTCCACAAGCCCTTACCCCCCTCACAGTTAAAAAACACCCCATAGGCATACACTTAACCCTTTGATAGCCCCTGAGTTAACCCCTTCTTTGCCAGTGTCATTATTACAGTAACAGTACATATTTTTAGCACTGATTACTGTAGTAATTTCACTGGTCCCCCCAAAAATGTCAGTTAGGGGTCCGATCTGTCCCACTAAAATCACAGATTGCCGCCATTACTAGTAAAAATTAAATAAATAAATAAAAATTACAAATCTGCAGATGTACTGTGGCAGCTTAGTTCGGCTGCGTGAATCGCCGTACCTGTACAGTGATCTGCGGGGGCGATTCTGGGGGCGTGCGCGCCCCCCTATTAGCCAGCGGGCAAGCGGACTCACGGGGCCAGCTGCTGCAATTGCCGCTGGGCACCCGCAATCATTCCCCGTGGAGAGAGAACAGCAGTCTGCTGTTGTAAGACCATTGTTCTCTCAGGAATCCTCCTATTTAAGATCACAGGTCTCTGTGTTGATTCCACAAGCCCATCCCCCTCACAGTTAGAAGACACCCCCCTAGGCATACACCTTATCCTTTGAGCGCCCCTTAGTTAACCCCTTCCCTGTCAGTGTCTGTATTATAGTAACAGTGCATATTTTTAGCACTGATTACTGTAGTAATTTCACTGGTCCCCCCAAAAATGTCAGTTAGGGGCGCAGGACCCCTTCATCAGGCATGTGACGAAGGGGTCCTGCGTGACTGCAAAACGTTGCACTGTTTCTGATGTGATCCTTTCTGCAATAAAAAGTTTATTCAGACTGCTTTGCCAGATCCAAGGTGTGCTGGCGAATATGTATGTACCTGACTTAGAGTCTCTTTACCACTTATATCAATAAATGGATTGCAGGAGGAGAAGAGTCACAAATTTTGCACAGTTCCCACAGCTAGAGTGCGTAATGGGAGTGGAGGCAATAGAGCGGAGACAAGGGACTTGTGGCAAGAAGTGCACAGGCACCAGATGTGCACAATTGGTTTTAATATTGTGCTATTTCTTCTTCTCTGTCCAATCACAGGCTGAGGGCGGATTCTTAACCAGACAGGTCCACGATTTGGCAGTGCTGTTTGAGTCCCGGTTCACACATATGCAATGCGGGAACCCTGCAACTCCACTGCGGGTTCCCACATCGTATTCGACTCGCAGCCAGTTCACACTGCCATATGCGAATTGCGTTAATGACAACCCCAGATCAGTTCACATATCGCAGTGTGAACTGTCAGTTCAGACATTAATCGGATCGCATAGGTGTGAACACCCATGCAATCCGATTCTGTTGCGGACCCAAAAAAGGGTTTTGTGCGAGTTGTGTCC
Source organism: Pelophylax lessonae (assembly GCF_965119305.1). Lineage (NCBI taxonomy): Eukaryota > Metazoa > Chordata > Amphibia > Anura > Ranidae > Pelophylax > Pelophylax lessonae. Next base: position 53,999,705 of record NC_138776.1, on the reverse strand, counting down.
GAATGAAATGCGAATTTAGCCATATGGCCAATCTGTATGGCTGAATTCGCATCGCACAGACATCACATGTGATTTGCAGAGCAGTGTGGTGCGAATTACATGCGATGTCTGCCTTCGCATATATATGAGCCGGCTCTGACACGGTTGCTGGATCATAAGATGAGTGAATAAAATTACAACTCCAGAAGTGAAAACAGTTGAAAAGACAGCTGCTCGCCCGCAACTCCGGTTCAAGTATCTGCACTTCCCATCCAGTAAGCTGAGCTCAGGTAACAGCCGGGAGACGCCACACTATTTTATTCCGCTCATCATTTTAAAGTACATTTATTGTTGTAAGATGGATGAGTGCGCTAGAAAGGTTTATGGGATGGAAGTTTTGGTGACAGGCCCGCCGTAAAGCTCAGGAACCCAGAGACAAATCCTTGCTTAGTGACTTAGCGACAGTTGTGCGGTTTTATGTGCGACGGAAAGGTCAGGCAAGAGTCATTCCTGAAATCTGACCACATAAAATTCTGGAAAAATACATTTATATACGTGGTGGGTCACGGATCTTGTAGGCAAATGTGGCTACTTTGTGATAGATAAAATAAGATTAAATATTTATTTACATTACAATGGAAAACTGGAACATTTAATATTAAAAGTGATGTTAATTTCTTGTTTTTTTATTTTTGGTTTAAAAATAACAAAAATAAACACTCGACCCAGGAATGGTTATAGCTCGACCCCCATCCAATCATATGAATACTTGTGCAAAAAGGAAAAGGCTCCAAACATATATTGGAGGTCCCAATATGTTCACCAAAAAGAGGGGACGAGAGAGAGAGAGAAAAGATAAAAATGAATGTAATAATACCCCCATTCACATAATAAACAATCAACCTTTATTGCAAAAAACCTTAAAATATACATAAATCACATTAAATGTTAAAAACAGAAGCCCAGCCCAAACCTGCTCCAAACAAATGGGCTTATAGAAGTACTGAATGCACTATAAAGACTCTACAGTAGGGAACCTCAAACTACGGCCCTCCAGCTGTTGCGGAACTACACATCCCATGCGGCACTGTAACATTTTTGACATTTACAGACAAAGCTAGGCATGATGGGAATTGTAATTCCTGAACAACTGGAGGGCCATAGTTTGAAGACCCCTGCTTTATAGGTTAGTTAATCATATATTGATAATAACTTTCCTATAGCACACATCTATCTAATTGTATCTAAAAAGGAGGTTCGTCCAGTCGAAGGCTTATGGACCGGAAGGTTTTACTTCCAGGCCATTTTTTGCAATTTAGTACTGCATTACTTTAACAGACAATTGCGCTGTCCACAGCAAGCATCTTGCTATGGGGGCACTTGAGCTAAATTTTTACATTTCTGCTTTGAGGCCATTTTTAACCACTTCCTTACCGAGTCATGTAAAATGACGTCGGCAAGGTGGTTGTCTAGATCCGGGCCGCCGTCATATGACGTCGGCCCGTTCTAGCTGCTACTGCGCGCCCCCGGCGGCGCGCAGCGGCGCGATCAGGGATGAGGCTCGTCCCTCGGACATAGCCCATCACTGATCAAGGTAAACAGCCAATAGAAATTGGCTGTTTACCACGTGATCGGCTGTGTCAATCACAGCCGATCACATGAGCGGCTCCAGCACGAGCCGCTCGTTCTCTCTGCAATGCGCGCCCCCGGGGGCGCGCAGAGCAGCGATCGGGGACGAGGCTCGTCCCTCGGACAGAGTCGATCCCCGATCTAGGTAAAGAGCCAATGAAATTGGCTCTTTACCACGTGACCGGCTGTGTCCAATCACAGCCGGTCACAAATGTCAACAGAGAACACGGTAACTAGCTGTCACCGTGTTCTCCTCCTCACACACTGATCCTGTGTGAGGAGGAGATTGTGGTAACAGCTAGTTACCAACTACAGTGCACCCCAACCACACTGATTGCCCCCCCCCCCAATAAAGAGCACCTGTCACTAGCCCATCAAAGTACCCGAGTACCTGTCATCAGGTACTCAGATGACAGGTACTCGGGTACTCTGATGGGCTGGTGACAGGTATTCGGGTACTCTGATGACAGGTACTCGGGTACTCTGATGACGGATACTCTGATGACAGGTACTCGGGTACTCTGACGGGTACTCGGGTACTCTGATGACGGGTACTCGGGTACTCTGATGACGGGTACTCGGGTACTCTGATGACGGGTACTCGAGTACTCTGATGACGGGTACTCGGGTACTCTGATGACAGGTACTCGGGTACTCTGATGACAGGTACTCGGGTACTCTGATGACAGGTACTCGGGTACTCTGATGACAGGTACTCGGGTACTCTGATGACGGGTACTCGGGTACTCTGATGACAGGTACTCGGGTACTCTGATGACAGGTACTCGGGTACTCTGATGACGGGTACTCGGGTACTCTGATGACGGGTACTCGGGTACTCTGATGACAGGTACTCGGGTACTTTGAGTACCTGTCAACGGAGTACCCGTCATCAGAGTACCTGAGTACCTGTCACCTACCCATCAGAGTACCCGAGTACCTTCCACCTGCTCATCAGAGTACCTGACGCCTGAAGTACCCAAGTACTTGCCGCCTGCTCATCAGTACTCATCAGTACCTATCACGTATCAGTACTGATCATCAGTACCCATCAGTACAGTATCACCTATCACCTATCAGTCAGTGAGTACTACTCATCAGTACCTATCACCTGCCTGTCACCTGCCCATCAGAGTACCCGAGTACCTGTCACCTGCCTATCGGAGTACCCGAGTACCTGTCACCTGCTCATCAGTACCAGAGTACCTGTCACCTGCCCAACAAAGTACCCGAGTACCTGTCACCCTTCATACAGCCACCATGTCCAAGTCCAAAAAGGTTTATATACGTCGTCCGTTTAAACCTAAATACCGGTGTTATGGTAGCAGATAGCTGCCATAACCCTGGTATTTTTTTAAACGGTGGACGGTTGGCTTTCCGATAAGGGTGGTCCCAGCGGCGGATTCGCCGTGGGATCACCCTTCCGGGATGGCGGAAGAGGCGCCCCCCCCCCTCCCGACGCGTTCCGGTCCTTTTCCCCGCTTACCGGACCCGCCGGCAGCGGGGAAAACGATCCGGTCCCGAATCCTCACAGACAGGATGTCGAGTGAGGGCAAGCTTGCCCTCACTTGACTCTATGGTCTTGGAGGACCGGAGCTACGGAAAATGTTGTTGCCTAGCAACCAGTTTAAAGGTCCTTTTTTTTTTTTTTTTCATTTTATATTATAATTATTATTTTTTTTTTTTTTTTTCTATCTTTTAGTGTACTTGTGAGATCTGAGGACTTTTTGACCCCAGATCTCACAAAAAAGAGGTCCTGTCGTGCCTATTTCTATTACGAGGAATATTTACATTTCTTTTAATAGAAATAAAAATGATCAATTTTTTTTTTTTTTTTTAAACGGTGTAAAAATAAAAAATAATAAATAAAATAAATATTAAAAAAAAAAAAAAAAAAAAATTAAAGCGCCCTGTCCCCGTTAGCTCGCGCGCAGAAGCGAATGCATACAGAAACCCCGCCCACATATGTAAACGGTGTTCAAACCACACATGTGAGGTATCGCCGCGATCGTTAGAGCAAGGGGAATAATTTGAGCCCTAGACCTCCTCTGTAACTCAAAGATGGCAACCTGTAGAAATTTTTAAATTGTCGCCTATGGGGATTTTTAAGTACCAAAGTTTGTCACCATTCCGTGAGCGTGCGCAATTTTGAAACATGACATGTTGGGTATCTATTTACTCGGCGTAACATTATCTTTCACATTATGGAAAAAAATTGGGCTAACTTTACTGGTTTCTTATTTTTTAATTAAAAAAAGTGAATTTTTTCCAAAAAAACTCCGTTTGGAAGACCGCTACGCAAATACGGTGTGATAAAAAATAGTGCAATAATCTCCATTTTATTCTCTAGGGTCTCTGCTAAAAAAAAATATATAATGTTTGGGGGTTCTAAGCAGTTTTCTAGCAAAACAACTGATTTTAGCTTGTAAACACCAAATGTCAAAAATAGGCCTAGGCAAGTGGCTAGGATGCATGATGATGCTCCTTGGATGTTCGGCCCCTCTATATGGCTAGGCTGTGAAAAAGTCTCACACATGTGGTATTGCCATACTCAGGAGGAGTGGCAGAATGTATTTTGGGGTGTCATTTTTGCTGTGTACATGCTATGTGTTAGGAATATCCTATAAATTGACAACTTTGTGTAAAAAAAAAAAGTTTTCATTTTTTTCCCACATTTTCCAAAAACCTGTGGAAAAAAATGATATGTTCAAACGACCCATAATGCCTCATAGAATATACGTTGGAGTGTTTGCTTTCCAAAATGGGGTCATTTTGTGGACTTTTCCATTGTATTGGTGCTCTAGGGCCTTGAAAAGTGTGATAGGTAGTAAGAAAGTTTTATGTGTATTTATGCTCCTAGAACGCCTGAATGTGCTTCTTGGACGTGGAGTCTCTTTTTGTGGCCAGGCTGTGTAAAAGTCTCACACATGTGGTATCGCCATACTCGGAAGGAGTAGCAGAATGTATTTTTGGGTGTAATTTTTGCTGAGTACATGCTATGTGTTAGAAATAGCTTATAAATTGACAACTTTGTGGGAAAAAAAAGAAAAAAAAATTTTTTTCTTCATTTTCCCAAGAATTGTGGGAAAAAATTACAACTTCAAAAAACTCACCATGCCTCTTACTAAATACCTTGGACTGTCTACTTTACAAAAAGGGGTCATTTGGTCGGTATTTGTACTGTCCTGACATTTCAGGGCCTCAAGAAAGGAGATAGGCAGTCAGTACATCTGGTGTGATCAATTTTCAGTAATTGGTACCATAGCTTCTAGACTCAATAACTTTCACACAGACTAAATAATATACACTAATTTGGGTTAATTTTACCAGAGACATGTAGCAGTATACATTTTGGCCCGAATGTATGAAGAAAAATTTATTTTTTGCAAAATTTCATAATTGAAACTAAAAAAAAGTGTTTTTTTTTCAAAATTTTTGCTCTTTTTTTGCATATATCACGAAAAAAAAAAACCCCAGTTGTGATCAAATACCACCAAAAGAAAGCTCTATTTGTGTGAAAAAAATGATAAAAATTTTGTTTGGTTATAGTGTAGCATGACTGAGCAATTGTCATTCAAAGTGTGAGAGTGCTGAAAGCTGAAAATTGGTCTGGGCAGGAAGGGTGTCTAACTGCTCTGTATGGAAGCGGTTAATCAGCAATAGCTTTGTCATTACTTAAAGCGGAGTTCCGGGCAAAACAAAAAAAAAAAAAATTTACCTAAAAAATACCCCCGGGACAGTCAGGGCTAGTGCATTTAAGCAATGATAGCCTCTGAACTGTCCCGTTTCACTTACCTGTAAGAAGAAATACTTACCTTGAAAATTTCTTGTCCAGCGCTGGCATGCCCAGAAGCTGTTCAGCAGGGAATGACGCGCCTGCCCCGGAAGTGACAAATGACTCTGGTGCAGGCGCATTGACTCCTGGGATCGATGACGCTCATCTCCCAGGAGTCATCGCAAGGAGGAAGTGACGTCGTGCGCCGTGTCCGCAGAGGGAGGAAGAGGAAGGTAAGTATATTTTCATTAAAAACAAGGTAAGGGAAACAAAATAAAAATGCTAATTATCCAATTCTTTTTCAGGTTTATGTAAGCTAGCAGACGGTGAAAAGTTTTTTTTAGGGTGGAACTTCGCTTTAAAGTATTACTAAAGCAGGGACGTGCGGTGAGGTCACCGGCTGGTGAGGCATTGGCTAGTATCAGAGCCAGATACACACAGGTTACATATTTAGAAGTTATGTATTCGATTCTCATTATGTAGGTGATTGCAGTTCTACTAGTTATACTCATTTCAAAAAAATATTTACAAACGCTGGCCCTTTAAGGCCCCTTTCACACTGTAGAGTCCGTCGGCGGACTCTGTTGTTCTCAGCGGGGGAGCAGGAGGATGGCAGCTCTGTCTCCACGCTGTGTGTGGAGACAGCTGTCAGATCCCCGCTGTTCTCTATGGGGGAATCGGATGGAAACGGTCCGTCTGTCTGTTCTCATCCGATCCGATCCGCTGGATGGATGGAAAATAGGGTTTCCATCTGTCCGGATTTGATGGATCGAATCGGATGTCAGCGGACATTTCTCTGCTGACATCCGATGCCCCATAGAGATGCATGGGGCATCTGTTAAGATCCACCAAAAAAACGGACAGGCGGATCTGAACGGCCTGTGTGAAAGGGGCCTAAGATGTTTTTTCAGTCATCCTTTTTGTTGATACTGGAAACAATATTACTAGCAAAGATGACTATTAAGCCCCGTTCACACTGCCTCGATCCGACTTGGAGGGCCTCCGGGTCGCCCCAAAGAAGCTCCGGACCCTTTTTCTAAGTCAGAGCGACTTGTGTCGCTCCTATTAGAACGGATTTGCAGCTTCCCTATGGAAGGCGACCTACGGCGACCTGTGAGGCGACCAGGTCGCCTCACAGGTCGCCTTAGTGTGAACGGGGACTAATAAAGATTGTAGAAAAAATAAAACATGTCTATTTTCTGAAGCCAGAAATATAACAGTAACATTGAGTAATAAACAACAATAAAGGGTTCAGGGTTATTTACTAAAAGGTGAAATGCGGGAGAATTTAAAACAAACGGTAAAACAGCCCAAACAAAAAATCTATAATATAATGTTTGGGGGTTCTGAGTAATTTTCTAGCAAAAAAAATGTTGATTATAACAAGTAGGAGAGAAGTGTCAGAATTGGCCTGGGTGGCAAGTGGTTAAATACCATAAGTAAGTAATATACAAATAATTATTATATATTGTTTTTAAGGTAATTTACTATATTTTCAAAAACTTTACTCAAGCAGGTGGCTTAACGGACAAATTACTGAAGTTTGAAGTTATAACCAACAGAGGCCCCTAGGAAATTCCTGTGCACACACTGACATTCAGAAACTTGAATAGCATTAAACACACAAAATTACTTAGAACCCCCAAACATTATATATATATATATATATATATATATATATATATATATATATATATATATATATATTTTTTTTTTTAGCAGAGACCAGAAAGACTAAAATGTCTGTCAGCGCAATATTTTATGTCACACTGTATTTGCACAGCTGTCTTTCAAATGCAATTATTTTGGAAAAAAATATATTTTAATGAATTAAAAAAACTAAACCATAAAGTTAGCCTAATTTTTTCCTATAATGTGAAAGATGATGTTACGCAGAGTAAAGAGATACCCAACATGTCACATTTTAAATTGTGCAGGCACTTGGAATGGCGACAAACTACAGTACCTAAAAATCTCAATAGGCGGCGCTTTAAAACATTTTAACAGTTACCTGTTTAGAGTTACAGAGGAAGTCTTGCGCTAGAAATATTGCACTCACTCTCTCAACAATTACGGCGATAAATCATGTGTGTTTTGAACACTTTTTAAATTTGCGGGTGCGACTCACATATGCGTTTTCTTTGTTGTGCGAGCACAGAGTAATGGGGCGCTTTAAAAATGTTTCTTTTTTTTTTTTCCATTTTATATTTATTTTTTCATTTTAGGGCCCTTTCACACGGGCGCTCCGTATGTCCGCAAATCATCCTAATTTTTTGCGGATGATTTACGGACATAATGTAAGTCTATGGCACTGCGGATGTCAGCGGAATACCATCCGCTGACATCCGATTTTCTTCCTTTCAGTTCTGTTCCGTTTTTTGGAACGGAACAGAACCCTATTTTTCCTCCGTTCAAAAAACGGAAAGGAAGGAAAATCGGATGTCAGCGGTGTCATCCGCTGACATCCGCAATGCCCATAGACTTACATTATGTCCGCATATCATCCGCAAACGGATTGGATGATATGCGGACATACGGAGTGGATGACACAACTGTCATCCGCTCTGTGGAAAGAAAAAAAAAAAAGTGCCGGAGCGGATCGCGTGAAAGAGCCCTTACACTATTAATTTAAAGAAAATGTTTCTGATCACTTTTATTGCTGTCACAAGGAATGTAAACATCCCTTGTGACAGTCACAGGCAGTGACAGGTACTCTTTATGGAGGGATCTGGGGTCTAAAAGACCTCAAACCCCTCCACTGCACTTAAAAGTATTTAGAATGGCAAGAAAGGCATTTTTGAATATGGTGATTTTTTTTTTTTTTTTTTGTAATTGGTGCCGATAATACTTTGGACTTTTAAAAAATGGTGCAGAGTAAATTGGAAGTGACGTTGCTTATGGGTTTTTACATCAGAGACCCAATCAAAGCCGAATCCTGCTTTGTTAGGGACTCCAGCCAGCCGGCAGATGTGCCCCAGTGGGATGGGGGACCCAGACAGAGCGGTGGGAGGGGGGGCAAGTCGAGTGGCTGCTTAGCCGCATCAGTTGTTATTACTAGAAAGCCGACCATCAGCTCTAAAAAAATGGTACTGGGGTGATGCTTATAGCTGCAGGCATCAACCTGGTATAACAACTTCAGCAAAATGATGTACAGATATGGGATTTTGCAGGAAGTGGTTAAAGTGGTTTTAAAAGCCGACGATTTTTTTACCATATTGCATTCTCTGCATTAATGTAGCTCCACCCCCCCCTATACTTACCTAAACCTGATCTAGATCTAGCGCTGTGCATGAGAGCAGCGGCTCTCTCTGCCCTCCATCCCCCTATAGGCCCAAAGACAGCCATAGGCTCCTGCTGCTGGAAGGAGCCAGAAGCGCTGAGTGGGTGACCCGAGAAAAGGAGGATCAGGGGCTCCTCTATGCGAAACCATTGCACAGAGCAGGTAAGTATGACATGCTATTTCCAAAAAAAATTCTAGGTTTACAATCACTATGGCTAATTTCACTAATATCACTAGTTTGACATAGGCCTCTCCGTGAAGAAGGTTCTGCTTGCACAGCGAGGGATCTCTCCGCTGATCTCTGCTAAGCGGGCAGATGACAGAATGACTGCATAGCGAAGCGGACATAGACACAGCCCGCTCTTGTCTATGGGGCAATCGGATGGAAACAGAATGACTGTCCGTTTCTATCTGATCCGATCCACCAGACAGATGGGGAATTTGGTGGACAGGATCAGATCCGATGCTGGCAGGTGTCAGTGGACATGTGTCTGCTGACATCTGCCGCTCCATAGAAGAGATTGGAGGGTCCAATCAGGTCTGCCTGAAAAAGCTGACAGTGTGAAAGGGGCCTTTAAATATTTAAACATAACTTTAATATGCCCAGAGAGAGAAGGTGACGGACGACTGAGACAGGCAGGTAGAGCCCAGATAGGAGACAATGAGGGAGATTTACTAAAACTGGTGCATACACAGAATCTGGTGCAGCTGTGCATGGTAGCCAATCGGCTTCTAACTTCAACTTCAGCTTGTCTGTTCACACATAATGTGCGGATCCTGAGGAAGCTATTGTAGCGAAACGCGTCGATACATGAGCGTTTTTATGTGATATACTTCAGATATACATTGTTTTATGGATATGATTGTTGAAGAAAATATACTTGTATACATAATGCATTTGTAATTGTTAATAAATAAATTATATTTCTCTCTATTTCTTCTCTAATTCTGGGCTCTATTTTGTGAAATATAGGCACAATAAAATCCCCATTTCCAGGGTTGGTAGAATTATTCCCCTCTCATTCTCTCCCCCTCCTTCCCAAATAGTCGCCTACCAACCTGGACACATTTGCTTTCTTACATTTATCCCAGGGGATGGTGCCAGTTTATATATATAGACCATTTCTCTCCATACAATTCTCAATTTCTAGTTCAATTAAACTTTGACATTAAGTCCTGGTTCACACTGGGGCAACTTGTCAGGTGACTTAGCCACCTGACACGTTGTGCTCCATTAAGTGCAATGGAATTTGTTCTAATCAGAGCGACTCAAGTCGCTCCAACTTAAAAAAAGGTTCCTGCACTACTTTGGGGGTGACTTGCATTGACTTCTATTAGAGAAGTCGTTTGGAAGCCACGCTAAAGTCGTGCTGCACGGGGCGGCTTCAGAGTCGGGCGACTTTGAAGTCGCCCCAGTGTGAACCCAGCCTAATACCTGGAAGTGGATTGGTTAGTAAAGGTGCACCGAATGGAAATTTTGGTGCTGAAAATGCAGGATGCACTTGGCCAAAAACAGAAACATAATTTTTTTATATATTTTTAATTAAGGTCATGAATTTAAATGAATATGAATGTATTGTCGGCCATTATTGGCACCTCTTTAAATTTTATGTATGTCTTCACACTGGTCCATTGCGCTTCCGTTGTGGTGTTAAAAATCTTGCCTGCTGCATTTTTGGTCAGGCAAAAAAAAAACGCACCTTATTGTTAAAATGCATTGAAAATGCAGCGAGAACGCATCAATGTTATATTTTTAAGTCACCTGACCTTTGAAAAAAAAAACAAATCATAAGCGTGCTAAAATTGTTTCGAATTTCCTGCAAAATCTCATCTATTTTCTGTGCCATTATCAGCACCTTTTTCTCTTATCAGCAAAAATGCCAATAACACCAATTTTGGCCCATATGTTTCGGCAGCCGTAATTTTGGTGCATTTCTAGTTCGTATGAACAGCTGCACCAGATTCTGTGTGCACCAGTTTTAGTAAATCTCCCCCTTAGAGTCATTCACAGTATAAAAAGACTTTAAACTGATTCTGACTCCACCAGTGAATGTTCATAGAAGTCACCTTGAGCCTCCCTCTGCAATTCTTCGAAATTTTATGAGGTATTACCGACCGAAACCAAAATAAATTTTCCTCTAGACAGACTCGGGGAGAAGAAAAAATAGAAAAGGCTTTATAATTTGAGTTAGTAAAATTCTCTTTTGAGATTTATGAGTGTTCTGGCAGACAGAAAGGACGGCGCCCAATTGTGGATCACTGAACTGCCTGCTGTACACGGGGCCTTTGCTTGCCTACCACATTCACTGAGATTGCGGTAGTGGTGGGGCAGTGCAGAGTTCACTGCCCCACCAAACAATCGTGTGCAGGTTGGATAGGTGTCACCTTTAGTGACATAAAGGGTAAATCACATTATGTACGGATCACCAATATCCTGTCTTTTCTCTTCCTAGAAGGAATAAAGGTTGGAATCTTCTCTCCAGGAATGTCACTGCTCAGTGCTGATGACAGAGATTGCAGCAGACATGAAATCTGAGCAATGAAATGCTGATCTTTTCACACATCATCTGAACTGACAGGGGATGTGACTGAGCAGGAGTCCCCCACAGCATGGCTGTACCTGGGTTACCTAATCCTAGTGACCACCACAAGTGCCCCTCCTGCCCACATGTAACTGGTGAGCGCCAAAATGCCAGAGTGACCTCAAATCTTTTCATTTACAGGTAAAAACTGCAAACTGATTAGGACTGTCCAAAAAGTACCCGATAAAAAAGACTTTAAAAAGACATTGATTTGTCAGCTTCGACTTTTATCACACACTAAGTGGAAAGGCTTCTTCCTAAGCTCTGAAGGCTACTCTGAAGGTTGATGGTCACTTTCCTGCACATTGCTCGTCACACAACGGTTAAAGAGAACTGTATTGGCATTTGATCAACTGGATCAAGGCTCAACTTTTTTTCTTTTTTATTATATGGATACAATGCTTAATTTCAAATGCACTTTGTGTACAATGTACAACCTAAATATTAACCACTTCCATACAGGGCAGTTACACCCCCTTCCTGCCCAGGCCAATTTCCAGCTTTTAGCGCTGTTGCATTTTGAATGACAATTATGCGGTCATTCAACACTGTACCTAAACCAAATTTATGTATTTTTTTCCTCACAAATAGAGCTTTCTTTTGGTGGTATTTGATCACCGCAAGATTTTTTCTTTTTTGCTAAACAAATAAAAAAAGATCGAAAAGTTTGAAAGAAAAAAAAAAAGTTGTTTTTGTTTATGATATAAAATTTTGATTGGCATCCCTGGTGGCATGGGTGGACAATCCCTGGTGGCTCAAGTGGCATCCCCCAAGGGTTTGCACTGGTAATCAATGCTCTGATTACCAGCACAGACCCCCACCCCCCTCCACCCCCCCCCCCCCCCACGTCAGGAGAGCCGCCGATCAGCTCTCCTCTACTCGTAACTCGAGTACTCGAACTGAGGAAAGCCGATCAACGGCACTACCTATTTACTATGTGACCAGCTGTGATTGGAGTCATAGGCTCTTTACCGGGATCGGAGATGCGGTGTGTCAGAGTGACACACCGCACCACTGATCACCGCTCTGCGCGCCCCCCGCTGGACATCATATGATGCCCAGCCGGGATGGGACAACCACTTTGCGGTTGTCATTTTACTATACGACGGTCGGGAAGTGGTTAAGGCCCCATTCACATCATCATGTAGCAGGAATGAGCATTCGCACAATTTTGCTTGAAGATTTGAGCGTGATTTTGCGTGTTGCACCTTTATTGTTTTATTGCTCAAAAATAAGCTCCTGCTCCTTTTAAGGTGACAAGCTTCACGCGATTTTGAAAGGTGCAGTTGTCCGCGATTGCAGAGGGATCCTGTCGCGCGATAATAGCATCATGTTTGGGGTGCCATTAAGGCATAATGGCACCCAAACATATTGTGCAGCGAGAGCCATGCAATTTGAAATCATTGACAGAATCGCAGGGATTCTGCCCGTGATTCCAAATCGTGAGCTGTGAATGGGGCCTATAGTGTACAACAATGTCCTTAATACATGCAATCTCCCCATGTTTACTCCATTACAAAAAAAATACCTGATAATCTGTGAAAAATAAAGCAAGGCCCCAACTTGTTGTAGTGAGCAGACAACGCTGCCTCTGCTGCACTGAAATGGCAACAAGACTTGCCAACATCGCTGGATCTAGATGGGGCTCAGGAAAATATTAGGGTGGCTAAGGGGGGCTTGCTGCACACAGAAGGTATTTCATAAGGATAAAAAAACCTTCTAACTTTAGAACCACTTTAAGGAGATAAAACGTGTGTGTATTGCAAAGATGTAGTGACTTTTTTTTTTGTTTTTATTAATATTTTTTTCAGACATACACTTGGGGGGGTCCATTTATTAAAAATAAATAAATAAATGAGTTGAACAAATGTGACAACCATTAATGACAATTTCTGACCGTGTTTTGCCTAACACAGTACTTTCCATTAATCATCAGTACCATCTAGTGGCTATAATGCAGTCATTTTTTCGGAAATATCTGTCAAAAAAAATATCCCATTATGGTCACTAGATGGAGCTGAAGATCATAGGAAATCACTGTATTAAGCAAAATATGTTCAGAATATTTTGTCACATTTGTCCAACTTTTTAAATAGAACAATGCAACAAAGTGATCGCGGTGACTATTTTCTTTCCACCACTCAAGAGGATCACTTCTTCTGTCAATTACTGGTTCCTTCAAATAGAGATGAAGTTTATCATCCAGGCTCATTATTGCAGATTCAGAAGAAATTGAATCCTCCACATGAGGCCCCAATAAAACACTGAAAATGTCTTGATCAATTCAACCACAATGAAGAAGATTCTCTTCTGTTCGCTGACGTATTTTTGGAAATGTTTCTGTTTTTGAAGCATGCTGCTCTTTCATATTATAAAAATAGTGATCTGGACTTGTCTTTTCGGCAGGAACCTCCTGCACCTCCTGTTGATTATCTTCTGTCAGCCATTGTTTTGCCTTTGCCAATACATCATCAGAAGAGAAAGCATTGTTCTTGTATTGAGGATCCAAAGACTTGCAAGCACAACATTTTTAATCTGTTCATGCTTCTCAAAACATATCAATCAAAGCTCTTTGGCTTGACAGACCATCATTTGAAAGTTGGAGGGTGTTGTGTGCCATGACACTGACGTATGACTTATCATCAAGCCTCATTTCTTTACGCAGGTTTGCTCCACTGTCTCAAAGTAGCACAAGCATCATTCGGTCTTTGTGGATTCCCCAGTCTTCAAGCATGCCTAGAAACATTTCTCTACTGTACTCAGTGTGGGATCCTTGCATTACTTTTGCATTCAACACCAATTGCTTTTTTGTCCATCCACTGTCAATGAAGTGGCATGTAAGAATCATTAGTGACTCTGACTCGGTTTGTCCTGACCAGCAGTCAGTCGTAAATGAGAGTGGGTTGCCAGTATTCTCTGGTTGCAGCATAGCCTTTACTTTGTCAATGATCTTTTGGTGAATCTTTCCCAGCATATCTCACTCTTCAGTGTGCAGCTTGGCTCAAGTATGGACATTAAGTGCCGGTTCACACTTCTGCGATGCGGGAACGCTGCGAATATGCAGTGTGATCCCGCATCGCATCCGCACATCTGGCAGTTCACACTGCCATATGCGATACGCAGGGGGTGTCAATTAAAAGTTAACGACACCCCCAGTTGCGATCGCATATCGCAGTGCGATCTGCAAGTACGCACAGAATCCGATCGCACAAGTGTGAACCACTGTGCGATCCGATTCTACTGCAGCTAAAAAAAAACCTCATGGGCGTGTTCGGTGCGGATACAGTGCGAATTCTAGCCATACAAAGTGTATGGCTGAACTCGCATCCGCACATCAGATCGCATGTAATTAGGAGCAGTGCGCTCCGAGTTACATGCGATCTTCCGCAAACGCAGTGTGAACCGGCACTAACCGCTTAAATCCTGAGTCACACACCATTGTTAATGGCTGGTTATCAGTGACAATCATCTCTGTTATTACTCTGTCCAGCAGTTGGGATCTTCCATCTGAATCTAGACAGTGACACCTGTTTTTTTTCACAAACATATCTGTTATTGTTGCCTGGGATAGTGGAAGGTATTTCAAAATCACATTGATATTAATTTTGTTTTTTCTGTGCAGCATTATATAATTCAATATGATGAACTCTTAGATGGGGCCAAAGATTTGACGTATTTTTGTTTTTTGCAGTTACTGATCCCATGCTTAATGATGTTTTTACATGTGTTGCACACTGCTGCTTTTCCTGGAGAAGGTTGAGACTAGAAATAGTCCCAGACCACACTTACTTTTTCTCTCCTCATCCATCTCCATTTCAATTTGAAAGACACAAAAAAGATTTAAAAAATGGCTTGCTGAAGTTGCTGGCACCCTGTTGTGGGTTGGTGGCTGACACTTGGCAGTGTGAGTTGCTTGCTGGCACCCTGTTGTGGGTTGGTGGCTGATGCCTGGCAGTGTGGGTTGCTTGCTGGCACCCTGTTATGGGTTGGTGGCTGACGCCTTGGAGTGTGGGTGGCTTGCTTGCTGGCACCCTGTTGGGTGGCTGGCTGCTGTCACCCTGTTGTGGGTGGGTGGCTGACGCCTGGCAGTATGGGTGGCTTGCTTGCTGGCACCCTGTTGTGGGGTGGCTGGCTGCTGGCACCCTGTTGTGGGTCGGCGGCTGACGCCTGGCAGTGTGGGTGGCTTGCTGAGTTGCTGGCACCCTTGTGGGTTGGTGGCTGATGCCTGGCAGTTTGGGTGGCTGGCTGGCACCCTGTTGTGGGTCGGTGGCTGGCTTGCTGGAACACTGTGGTGGGTGGCTGGCTTGGTGTCACCCTGTTGTTGGTGGCTGGTTTGCAGGAACACTGTGGTGGGTGGGTGGCTGGCTTGGTGTCACCCTGTTGTGGGTGGCTGGCTTGCAGGAACACTGTGGTGGGTGGCTGGCTTGGTGTCACCCTGTTGTGGGTGGCTGGCTTGCAGGAACACTGTGGTGAGTGGCTGGCTTGTTGTCACTCACTCATTCTGGCCTATTGTGGGTGGCTGGCTTGCTGGAACACTGTTTGGTCACTGGTCGCGGTGGCGGGTGGCTGGCTTGATGTCATCTGGGTGGCTGGTTTGCCTGTTGTGGGGTGGGTGGCTGGATGCTGGTCGGCTGGCACCCTGTTCTATTGTGGGTCTGATGGCTGGCACCATGTGGCGGTTGGCTGAGGCCAGAGCCTGTGGGTGGATGGCTGGCACCATTAGCACCATGACCAGTGTGCGGCTGGCTGCAAATGAGGCTGTCCGAGGCGTAGGAGGAGGTCTTAAGGCAGAGAAAGTGTGCAGCGCGCGGTGAAATGACATCACGTATGGACCGCAAAGGCATGGGAGGCGGTGTTAGAAGGCAGAACGTGTGCGCGCAACATACGCAATGACGTCACAAAAATATCTGCAATGTCGGTAAATCCAAAGGCCGATTACGATATATCGGGGAAAGTGCATATCGGCCCCCGATATATCGGTGTTGCCGATAATCGGTCGATCTCTAATCACACCAATACATGTGTATAAGAAATTATGCGGATTAGCAACAGGATTACCCAAAATTCCCCTAGAAGTTGTTTGTCTTTACATTTTATAAATAGATCCTTTTAGGTTTGCAAAGCAAAGACTGCATTCTTACTGGCAGCCAGTAAAAACACACTTCATACTTTATGGGCCACTAGAGGTCTCTACAGGGTATCTAATATTGTGTTGTTTGTCCCACTTATAAGACCCCTATGCATGGAGGCATCTAGAAGCTGCAAAATCCCCCTTTCTCTTCATGTGGTCTTCCTTCTGCGTTCTGTTTCCTCATCCACTTCAGGACGATGTCACTCCTGTGCATGTGCAAGTGAGTCACATCACCACGACACAGATCAGGTGCCATAAATGTATGCTGAGCTGACAGGTAGGGAAAACATGTATAACAGAAGAGACCAAAAGAGTCTCTTTGGTTATAAAAAAAAATCGCTACCTTCTGGCAATGTTTAAAAATTAGCACTTTATTAGCACTTTAAACACCTGCTCATCTGTGCATCTTTGCAATAAATTTTACAGTTGAGCAAGATAAACAAGAAAACAAAATCGGTTTTCTATATTAGTGACATTTTCTGTGATTAAGAAAGGAGGGAAAGGATAGTGCGGGGGTTGTCCCGCCTATGATTTATTCAGATCTATTTTTTGCACAAAAGCTGCAAAGACCGCTTGCATCAGAATACTTTCACCTTCTTGCTGAAAGTACTAAATGTGAAATAATATTCATAGGGATTGTTAGGCAACATTTAAAAGGTGCCTAATTAACAATAAACAAACACATGAATATGTAAAAGGTTATTTATCAGTGCTGACTATAATTATTAAAAGAAGATAATAGATAAAAACTAAATACATGAATCTGGGATGCCACTAAGGCATAAAAAATGCTGCTTATACAAGCGTCTGCCATTTTTTTCTTTCAGCCTGTAAAAGAAACCTCTAGGCCTCATGCACACTGGACGTTATAAAAACGCCAGTAGCTTTGAAGTGAGATTTTCAGCGTTTTTTAGCGTTTATATTTTTTGCCATTTTTAGCTAAAAATCTTCTCTCGCTATTTTAGTAACTCCCACTTTCCCAAAATGCAATGCTTGCCAGACAATGCTTGCCAGAATTGCATTGAATGGGTGTACGCACCCATGCGATAAGAGAGGTGTGAGGGAAAAATGGTCCTACAAAATTTTGGTGCAAATGTGGACCCTTTTTTCCCCCGCATCAAAATCGCATCGCATGGGTGTGAACACCTATGCGATGCGATTCTCTCAAGCTCACTGCATTTTACAATCTGTTTTGGGGTGTTGTTCATGGAACATTAAGCCCCTGTTTACATCTGGCAGATTTGACATGCGATTTGACATGTCAAATCGCATCCAAAATCAGAGCCTATTGCCGGCAACGTCACTGTCCGAATTGGTGCAACCCTGACTTTGCGGCACCAAACCGTCCCGATTCCCAAAAGAAGTTTCTGCACTACTTTTGGCAACTTCAGGGCGATTTCAATAGACATCTTTGCATGAACCCGTACAGATGTCTGTCAAATCGCCCCCAAACTCGCACTGACATGCCAGTTTGAAATCGTGCGCGTTTAGCTGAATGATTTCAAACCTGCCCTCAGTGTGAACCGGTGCCGTTGCCAGCAAAAGGCTCCGATTTGACATGTGATTCGACATGACAAATCGCATGCCAAATTGGCACAATGTCAACCGGGGCTTCAAGTTCCATGAACGATACCCTGAAAAAGACTGTAAAATGCAGTGCGCTTGCCAGAATCACATCGCATGGGTGTTCACACCCAGGCAATGCGATTAGGTGTGGAGAAAAAAAAAGGGTCCTATAACGTTTTGGTGCAAATGTGATGCAATTTGAGCCATACAAAATATATGGCTAAAAAAGTTTCGCACAGACATCACATGTGATGTGCACAGGAATGTGGTGCGTTTTTGGTGCAAATCACATGCGGTGTTCAGCATGCTCCAGTGTGAACCCAGGCTATGTTCCATCAATGACACCTCCAAACACAACCCAGGCTTACAAAAGTAATGGAATCAAAAACGTCAAAAAACGCCGGGTTGGCAGCGCTTTTTGGCATTTTTTTTATGTTGGAGCGTTTTTACAGCTGAAAAATGCCAATCAAAACTCACTAGTTTTCGGGGTTTTTTTACAGCCAGAAAACGCACCTGGCAAAAACTGCTGATAACAGCCTATGTGTGCATGGAGACATAAGAGAACATGCTGGGGAGTTTACTGGCTGTAGAAAAAACGTCTGGCGCTAAAAACAGCCGCTGTAAAAATGTCCAGTGTGCATGAGGCCTAAAGGGCACGTGGAAGTGCAGTCAATCTAGATCTGAGGGAGACATGCAAATAAAATAAAAAACAGCATTTTTTGCTTGTACATGATTGGATGATAGAAATCAGCAGCGCTTCCTCTCAGTTTGATCTTTCCTTTAGATCCACAGTGACTGCACTTCCACGTGCACTTTCAGTGCACAGCGG
This sequence comes from Pelophylax lessonae, assembly GCF_965119305.1. NCBI lineage: Eukaryota > Metazoa > Chordata > Amphibia > Anura > Ranidae > Pelophylax > Pelophylax lessonae. Next base: position 53,980,934 of record NC_138776.1, on the reverse strand, counting down.
ATTTTCCTTTAGTAAATCAACTCCTATGTTTGGGCATTTACAGGCATTTACAGGCATATTTGTAGAGGAGAGTTTACTGGCTGAAAAAAAAAAACAAAAAAAAAAAACATCACAACTGCGTTTGTGAGAGGAGCTTTTGGGCAGATAAAACTCTTGATGCACTTACACGTGGCGTTTAGGTGCATCAAGCATTTTTAAGTGAAATTTATTTCTAGTGTTTTCTAGTAATTTTGGGGGAAAACGCAAATGCAAGCACTCATAAAGGCGCCTAAATTAAACACATGTACAATAGGCTCCATTGGTGCATTTTTTATGCTGCTTTTTTCTACCAGCAGTTCTGGCATTTTTTTCTGCAGACTACTTTGCATGGACCCTAATAGGTAGCACTACCACCTGGAAGTGAAGCTAAATTGGTTTTTGAAGCTAAACTGACCCCACCTAGTTCCCAGAATTTCTTCCAACTTACAGCTCTGAGGCTCCATTCACACTATTGTGATGACAGACATTGCATGTGATTCGCACCGCATTGCACATCACATGCGATGTCTGTGCAATGCAAATTCAGCCAGACTAAAATGGTACAGGACCCTTTTTTTGGTCTGCACTGGAATCGGATCTCATGGGTGTGAACACCCATGTGATCTGATTTCTGTCCGATTTCACAGTTTGCACTGCGAACCGATTTAGGGGTGACATTATCTTTACATTGACACCTGCAGTGGGTCGCAGAGGGCAGTGAGCTGCCTGCGAGTAAGATGCGATGCGGAAACCCGCACTGAAATCACGCTGGTTTCAACATAGCACAAGTGTGAACCGAGCCTAAATTGGCCTTCTATAAGGAAAAAAAACCTTATAATAGAGTACTTCACATTGTACTTTACTTGGACTGCTAGGAAGTGAACATTAAAGCGGAGTTCCGGCCACAAAAACATTTTTTCAATGAACATACCCCTGGGACAGTCAGGGCTAATACATTCCACAATGGATAGCCTCTGATCTGTCCCGGTTCGCACTTATCTGCAAGAAGAAATACTCACTTATAAAATTTCTTCTACAGCATTGCCATCTCTATTGTGGGCAGCTGAAGCCAGCGCGATCCTCTTCTGCGTCCTCTTCCGTGTCTTCTTCTCCCAGAATGCGCCTGCACCGGCCCCTCTCGTCACTTCCGGTGCGGCGTCGCATTCCTACACAGCTTCTAGGCATGCCCAGAAGCTGTTTAGCAGGGAATGCGGCGTTGCACCGGAAGTGACGAGCGGGGCCGGTGCCGTCGCATTGATTCCTGGGAGCTATGACGTTCAGCTCCCAGGAATCATTGCAAACCGGAAGTGACGGCGCGGGCCGCGGCCACAGAGGGAGGAAGTGGAAAATAGGTGAGTATTTCTTTCTACAATTACAAGGTAAGTAAAAAAAAAAAAATCCTAACTATCCAATTCCTTTTCAGGTGAAGAAGAGCAAGTGGATGGCCACAAAATCGATTAGGTCGATTTTGTGGTCGGAACTCCGCTTTAAGACAAAGCTGTGTGTGTTTTTTAACATGATTTTCTCAGGCCAAATGACAGTGATCACCAGCTTGGAGCTCCCAGCACCTTTACAATGACCGTGAATCAAGGTGTTCAGCTATGTCTCTTAAGCAGCCCATAGATTTGTTTTTTTTTTTACTTGATTTCCCATCCTTGGGGAATCATCCACACTCTGCTATTGTATTCTGACAGCAGAGAGACTTGCCTGCTGTCAAAATACACTGATCAGTGCTGCCAGCTATGGCCTGCAGCACTGACCGAGCAGGGAAAATCCGACAGGCTGGTTGTCGATCAGCAGATTGACTTCTGTACAACCAGTCTGCCCACACATTGATCAACAATTGTCTGGTCCCTGCTGAACCAGCTAAATTCCAATCCATGTATAGTCAATTTTAGTCACTGGGAAGTGAAGTGATTTCTTTGAGTTTGATCATCTAAGAGCAGCCAATGCTCAGCCACATGTTGCACTTAAACACACATCTGTATTCATTTTTTAAATGGAAACTATTGATTTTTTACGTTTCTACGATTTTAAGCCAAAGTTTTATACATTTTTCTTTTTGTAGCTGAATCTATAGCGAAGGATTCCCAGAGCATCATTGGTTTTCTAGAGAAAGGGAATACAGCAGAAGCAGCCTGCTTTCACACCACCTCTCTCTAAAAGCCACTTCCCACTTCTGACACACTAAACCGCAGCAATTTTGTGTGCAGGCAGATCTCTGTTTTGGCTGCAGTGAGCTGGCAGTAGGGGGCGGTGTGATGCAGGTTTTACCACGTCATACAGCCCCCCCCCCCCCCCCCAGCATGTCTGCATTTTATCGCAACTCACTGTACTGCAGCTCTGGGCTGCGTTGCGGTGGGGAAAACTACCGGTCACCACACTATATGTGAGCAAGCACTAACTGGAACGCTGAACAGTTGTCTAAACAGAGTAGGCAGGGAGGAGGAGCCACTCTACTAAACCATACTCACTATAAACAACAGACTGTTTCAGCAACAATTAAACTAAGGATACCTAAGGCAAGCCATACATTATGCAATTTTCTTTCCTTTCACCACGAGTTGAAGGAAAGAAAATTGCTCAAATCTCCCATCAAAAGAATCCCTTCCGCAGCACTATGGTGTTCTGCCAGCAGGGAGCGTAGAGAGTCTTTCCTGCTGGCAAAACACAAAGCTGGTAGCACAAAATCTTTTGGGAAAAACCAGACAGGCTGGTTGTACACAAATCAATCGATAGATCAACTTGTGTACAACCAGGATGCCCATACATGGATTAAGATTTTACCGGTCCCTGCTGAACTGGCTGAATTTTAAACCATGTATGGCCTGCTTGACTAAAAAATGTAATTATTAATAATAATAAAAATATAATAATAATATAAAAATAACATAATACATAAAATGGTACTGTGTAGTCCTGTGGATTAAGGTACATATAACTGTACTGTACTGGAACTGGATAGAGTCCAGAGAAGGGCAACAAAAATAATTAGGGGAATGGAGGACTTCATCTATGAGGAAAGACTACAAGCACTGAACTTATTCTCTCTGGAGAAGACGATTGAGGGGGGATATGATATCAATGTACAAATACTGTACTGGCGACCCTAGCATAAGGAACAAACTATTCAGAGAAAGGGAATACAATAAGACACGTGGCCACTCACTAAAACTAGAGGAAAGGCGGTTTAACCTTAAAAAACGTAGAGGGTTCTTCACTGTCAGAGCGGTAAGGATGTGGAATTCTCTTCCACAAGCAGTGGTATCAGCAGGGAGCATCGATAGTTTCAAAAAACTATTAGATGGGCACCTTAAAGACCACAACATACAGGGGTATACAATGTACGGTTAACAGCAAACACACACACATCATAGGTTGAACTGGATGGACTGATGTCTTTTTTCAACCTCACTAACTATGTAACCCGTAACTAAATGACACTTAGTTTGCTCTGTGAACCAAATGCCATTTAAAGAAAAAAAAGAAAATAATTTTTGTTACCTGGTTTTGTTCCTTTGCTGCACCTTGCTGCTGCTGAACTCCTGCAGCCTCTTCCTACCCACATGCACTCCAGCAACGTCTAAAATGGCATTTCTTAGAGCGAGTTTCCAGGTGTTGACAACAGTGGACAATACCAGAGTTAAGTGTAACTTAACTTTAAGTTAAGGGGAAACTACTTTATGCTACCCCCCCCCCCCCCATCATCTTCTGTATTTGGAAACTTTTTTTTTGGGGGGGGGGGGGTACCTGGCTTTGACAGGTACTAGCTCCCACTTCCAGTCAGATTGCTGTGACAATCCACCAGAAGTCCCCCCCCCCCCCAGCAACCTTCTGGGACACATCACAGGTCCCAGAAGGCTGCTGGGCCATTCATAAAGCACAGTGCAGCTCACACATGCCCAGCGAGCTGTGAAGCCTCATGGAATCACAGCTGGCTGCCCACAGTAAACATGGCAGCGCCTGGGACCCGAAGACCAGTGAAAAACGAGTTCAGGTGAATCCATGGACAGGTGAGTGTACTTTTTTTATTTTTTTCAAACATGACAAAGAACCGCTTTTAATGTGTGTTGAAACAGCCACTTGAAATCTTCATTAGAAGCCCGTGTGACCCAGGAACAGAATTGGGAGACAGGTATAGAGTGTTGTCATCCTATAACAGGAGGTGCCTGAACAAGCACCTTCATAGTAGCCATGGTAGGATCACCAGAGATTATATTATTGAAATCTTTTATTGAAATTTAAAATTATTTTTGAAATTACATTAACATAGTAAAGATTGTAAGAGATTTCACTAAAACCCTTGAGCCCCTTAAAAGCCTAATTTTCTGAGACCTATGAAAGATGATCATGTATAATCTGGGAAATCACTTCTTTAAAGTTCTTCTGAAAACGTCCAGGGAAATGTAAAATGAAAAGTTACAGCAATTTGTTAAGCTAAGCGTGATACATTTTTATATCAGTTTAGGATCTGAAGATACATCGGCATTATGATAATAGACTGAAGCTTTTCATGGAGAATTTTTTTTTTAGGACAAATTGGGCTTTCATTTGCTGGTAAATGGTAATGGATATCTTGAGATTTTTTTTTCATTATCAAAGGAAAACTGGCACAAAATAGTAAAATATATATATATATATATATATATATTATATATAATTTATTTTAAATTAGCTGTATATGTCTTGCCATTACCATACCCTATCACCAAATAACAACCTGCTTCTAATGATCTTAGCGATACCACATTTGTTATTTGTTGTTTGAACCTGTAGTAGGGCCCAGAAACAATACTGTGCATTTTGCTTTTAACTAAAACATACTGACACTAAACTAATTTTTTTTAATCCCACCTAAAATACACAGACCCCGACCTTTGACTCTAACCTGACCTAGATATTTTTTCTTTATTTTTTAAAAACTTTCTTTGTTTACCCTTTTCTCCTTGCTTTTCGGCCAACGCGTTTCGGCCATCAGGCCTTAATTATGGCTGCAGATAGTGACATTTACGTTTTTGGAACAAGCCAGTAAGTTATATCAGTTCTAGTTACTGTATATCCCTGTTCTGTTCCCGTCTGCCCAGGAGGTGCTCCCAACTAGTTTTGTAACCCCGCCCATCATTGTGTGCTCTAGCTCTTCTTATTACATTCTCAAAAATATAATATAAATACAAATCTAACAGGTGGAAACTCTTCATAATGGGATTAGCAGATGTTCAAACCTGGGAACTCAGTGCAAGAGTCATGAAAAGCCCTCCTGATGGGCTTAGCAGGTGAGCACAACCAGGAACTCAGTGCAGGGATGGTGAGAACCCCTCATAATGGGGACAGCAGGTGTGTAAACTTGGGAACTCAGTGCAGGGATGGTGGGAACCCCTCATAATGGGAACAGCAGGTGTGCAAACTTGGGAACTCAGTGCAGGGATGGTGAGAACCCCTCATAATGGGAACAGCAGGTGTGCAAACTTGGGAACTCAGTGCAGGGATGGTGGGAACCCCTCATAATGGGAACAGCAGGTGTGTAAACATTGGGAACTCAGTGCAAGGATGGTGGGAACCCCTCATAATGGGCACAGTAGGTGTGCAAACTTGGGAACTTAGCGCAAGGAGGGTGGGAACCCCTCATAATGGGCACAGCAGGTGTGTAAACTTGGGAACTCAGTGTAGGGATGGTGGGAACACCTCATAATGGGCACAGTAGTTGTGCAAACTTGGGAACTCAGTGCAAGGATGGTGGGAACCCTTTAAAATGGGCACAGTAGGTGTACAGTCTTCGGAACTCAGCACAGGGATGGTGGGAACCCCTCATAATGGGCACAGTAGGTGTACACTCCTGGGAACGGAATGTAGAGATATCACCAATTGAGTCCCGGAGAGACTAAGTTAACTAACACAAAACAAAGTTAACTAACACAAAAATAGTAACTTATGGCTGCCAGGAATATCATTGATGAAGTCTGAATAGATTATATATTATTTAAGCAATTCCTTTCCCCCATAAACCAGCCCACCTCCACCCCCTGGAGAAGATGATGGAAACTCACGTAAGTGGTACTCCTGCACATTGCTTATGTAGCCGTAGACTGAAGAATAGCCAAATATGATGACCATTATCACCTCCCGGTTGTCCAGCTCCACAATGTGTGCCGTATGGCCCTCCACTGCGTAGTGCTGCCCATGGTTCAGCACCATGGGGGTTCGCGTCGTCCATGATTGGCTGGAGATGTTAAATACCCAAAGCTCATCAGTGACATTCCCAGCACTGGTCTCAATTTTCCCACCATACATGTAGATTTCATCCTGGGGAGAGCAAGAGAGAAAACAACAGATTTACTGTGCAGGCCAGAAATGAACAATTTTATTATATTTTCATCCAATCCACCCATATCCACACAGCCTTTCCCCAAAACAGTAGCTATGGGCAGAGGACTCCTAAAATGTGATAATACGAGGGGCGTTAAAGTCGGGGCTTTTGAGTTTATATAATAAAAGAACAAAATTTCAAGGAGTGGAAACTGCACTTATTTTTCGACATACTCCCCCTCCCCCCTACATTCATACACTTATCCCAGCATTTAACTAACGCCTGTAAAACTTTGGCATAGAAAGATTAGTCAGTACAGCTAAATCATCCTAGGACAGCCTGCTTCACTTCGTCATCAGTACTGAAATTAAAGATTTGTCTCTTGTGCAATTTCACGACAGGTTATTAGTTGACTGTCCAGGATCAGGCATTTCAAATGCTGAATGTTAAAAGGAATGACTGCTGTGGACTGGGAACCACCATGGCCGGCATCGTCACTGATGGACATACGGCCATCTTTGAAATGTTTACACTATTCAAATGTCTTACTGCAGCTGAGGGTCTCATCACCGTACTGTGCTTGAAGTCTTCTGTAGATATCCGCAGGTTTTACGCCTTTGTTCACAAAAAATGTCATCACTACACTCTGTTCCATGCACGCACTAGCACGGTTGTCTGCCATCTTGATTAAAGGTCTCTGGACTGGCCTGCAACATGTGCGCCATCTATCAGTAATAGGACACACTTGCCACTTACTACTGCGTGTAGTACCGTCACACCAACATCCCTTTTTATACCTGGAAAATTAAAAGTCCCAATTTGATTTGAACACCCCTCGTAATTACATGAAGAAAAGCAGGCAATGGAAATGTCTGAATGTATGCCAGATACCTCCATGAGTGTCTCAGGAGCCTCCACACCTGGGCCGCGGATTAATAGCGAAAAGTGGAGTCATTTTAGAAAAATTTAATTGGGAACTACCAATTCTGAAGCAAAATCTTTTCATTTGACATACTGAGCTGCCTAAAATAATAATAAACAAATGTAAAGAAAGAGCTACCGGTACTTTTTTTCTTTATTTAGAGGGTGTTGGGGTTTTTATACTTAGAGTAGGTTAGTTCTTTTTGTTTACATGTGTTTTTTGAACTATCAAAGTTGAATAACAATACGTTAGAAAGTTAGCACACCCCTAAATGAAAATGTCAAAATTGGGCCCAATTAGCAATTTTCCCTCCCCGGTGTCATGTGACTCGTTAGTGTTACAAGGTCCCAGGTGTGAATGGGGAGCAGGTGTGGTAAATTTGGTGTTATCGCTCTCACTCTCTCCTACTGGTCACTGGAAGTTCAACATGGCACCTCATGGCAAAGAACTCTCTGGGGATCTGAAAAAAAGAATAGTTGCTCTACATAAAGATGGCCTAGGCTATAAGAAGATTGCCAAGACCCTGAAACTGAGCTGCAGCACGGTGACCAAGACCATACAGCGGTTTACCAGGACAGGTTCCACTCAGAACAGGCCTCGTCATGGTGGACCAAAGAGGTTGAGTGCACGAGCTCAACTTCATATCCAGAGGTTGTCTTTGGGAAATAGACGTATGAGTGCTGCCAGCATTGCTGCAGAGGTTGAAGGGGTGGGGGGGTTAGCCTGTCAGTGCTCAGACCATAGGTCGCACACTGCATCATATTGGTCTGCATGGCTGTCATCCCAGAAGGAAGCCTCTTCAAAAGATGATGCACAAGAAAGCACGCAAACAGTTTGCTGAAGACAAGCAGACTAAGGACATGGACTACTAGAACCATGTCCTGTGGTCTGATAAGACCAAGATAAACTTATTTGATTCAAAGACTGTCAAGCGTGTGTGGTGGCAACCAGACGAGAAGTACAAAGACAAGTGTGTCTTGCCTACAGTCAAGCATGGTAGTGGGCGTGTCATGGTCTGGGGCTGCATGAGTGCTGCCGGCAATGGGGAGCTACAGTTCATTGAGGGAACCATGAATGCCAACATGTACTGTGACATATTGAAGCAGAGCATGATCCCCTCCCTTCGGAGACTGGGCCGCAGGGCAGTATTCCAACATAATAACAACCCCAAGCAAACCTCCAAGAAGATCACTGCCTTGCTAAAGAAGCTGAGGGTAAAGGTGATGGACTGGCCAAGCACGTCTTCAGACCTGAAACCCTATTGAGCATCTGTGGGGCATCCTCAAATGGAAGGTGGAGGAGAGTAAGGTCTCTAACATCCCCCAGCTCCATGATGTCGTCATGGAGAAGTGGAAGAGGACTCCAGTGGTAACTATTTTGAGATGACAGCAAATTTACACTGTTATACAAGTTGTACACTTACTACTTTACATTGTAGCAAAGTGTAATTTATTCAGTGTTGTCACATGAAAATATATAATAAAATATTTACAAAAATGTGAGGGGTGTATTCACTTTTGTGAGATACTGTATATGTCAGTACATAAAGCATGAATTCATTAAATGACACAATATCCGCCATTAACAGTATTCTGCCATCATTCAAAACATGTTCTATCAGAAGAACAGAGAGATGCATCTACCTGCTGTTCAGTAAGGAGGATCATTCAAAAAGGGAAGGCACATATGCGACCAGCCAGAAATGGCTTAGAAAAATGAACAAAGATTTTGAGTAGATGTGGGGAGAAGAAAGATGAAGAAGGGGAGGGGAGAGAAAAAAGGAAGAAGAAAGGAAATGTACCTTAAAAGGCGGATTCTAAGGTGGTAACATTAATAGAGCAGGTTGTGATAGTGGACCATGCTTTTTGCCAGTCTAATTTTTGGGCCCTCAAATCCTATTCCTAACTGGCTAGATAAGTATATGTGGATGCAGATGGTAGTCTGTTGAGTTGGTAATATATCAAAGAAATGAGTTTGGGTGCTAGGGGAGTGTGGCGACAGGTGTGTGTTCCAAGGCAGTCAGTGTGGTCGGCGAGTTCTTGTCTAGGAAAAGTGATGTGATCTGGTGCCTGATAAAATACAGAGCTGAGTTCTTTTCATTATAAAACACTAAGGAGCAAATTTTACAGCCCAAAAACAGGTCCGGGAAAGCTAAAAATATTCCCTTTAACCCTTAAGAGTTGTTTAGAGCCCACTATACTCTTAAAAACCAACAAAAACACCTTCATTTCACCTTCCCTATTGATAGCAATGCATTGTCAAAAATGGCAAAATTTTGCAGAAATCTCCAGCCATGGCTGTTTCAAAGATGAACTGATATAACTTTCATAAACACAGATTGTCAGACCACCAAACCGTAACGCCTCAGATAATTTAATACATTTCACTTCCCTTTGAGGAACTTTTTAGTATGGGAAAACTTTGAGGCGCTGAGAACTGCAAGTCCTAGCACAGAGAGATGTCTACCTCTAGGACCATGTTACACTCATATTTGGAGTACAACATGACATATTGTCAAGTAAACGTCCCCCCCCCCCCCCCCCCGCCAGCCAGAAAAAGATCCTCTAAAAGTATGCAGAGGTTCTTCTCTTCCATAGCAGCTGTCCAATTTGAAATTGGCGCAGCTCTGTGAGAATCCACCCGCACAGCCACGCCATTCATTCAAAGAGATGTGTGCACTAATGAACTACAAGTCCCTTCTGCCACCACAGCTGAGGCCCAAACTGGCAAAAGCTTTATCTTACCAAGATTTGAATGATAAACTTTGACTTTCACATACTCACTAATTCAGCATAATCACTGTTGCTTCCATTACAAAGTATTGAAGCCATAGACAGCCAGGTAATTAGCATCTTCAATAGAAGGTCAAGAATGGAAACCTCCTTGTTGTTTCTCTTAGTATACTGGGGCATTTTAAAGAATAACTAAAGGCAAAACTTTGTTTTTAGTGTTGGATAGAGTGGAGAGGGATTAGAACACCTGTCAGGTTTTTTATTCCAGTCTATGCCTCCGTTAGGGAGATTCACCCTCTATATATAATCCCAACCATGGCACTACCTGCCTGTTTTGTCTTTGCATGTGTGGGTTTCCTCCAGGTACTCTGGTTTACTCCCACACTCCAAAGACATGCTGGTATGTTATTTGGATCCTGTCTATATTGGCCCTAGTATGAGTATGTATGAATGCGAGTTAGGGACCTTAGATTGTAAGCTCCTTGAGGGCAAGGACTGATGTGAATGTACAATATACAGTATATGTGTAAAGCTCTGCGTAAATTGACGGCGCTATAGACTATAAAAACCTGTAATAAATGAAATAAATATTTCTCATGTTTAGCGTTACCATTAAAATTGAAAGAAACCCCAAATTGTGGGTTGTCACTCAACAGGAATAGAGTAAAAATCTTCCAACGGGCACTAGATCTTGTGACAACCAGGAACTCCCTCACTTTGGAGATATTTCCCCTCTTTTCCTGCTTTGGTTTGGGTTAGTAAGTGAAGGAGAAACTCTGATTTAGAAAACAGATCGCAAAAAAAAAAAATATGACAGAGGTTATAATCTCATTTACGCGAACCAAAGTGAAAAAAAAAAAAAGGTGTACAATGTGCCAAGGTGAGTGCCAAATGTAGAATCCAATGCCCAAAGCCAACTTTGTTTTTTTTTTTTTTTAAGTCCACGGTGGTGCAAACACCTACAATGAAAAAACCCGTAAGGCCTCTTTCACACGGCCGCTCCGATTTTTTCTTCCGCTCCGGCACTTTTTTTTTTTTTCATGGACACGGACGACACTTGTGTAATCCACTCCGTATGTCCGCATATCATCCCATCCGTTTGCGGATGATATACGGACATAATGTATGTCTATGGGGATTGCGGATGTCAGCGGATGACACCGCTGACATCCGATTTTGCATCCGTTCCGTTTTTTAAACGGAAGAAAAATAGGGTTCTGTTCCGTTCCAAAAAACAGAACAGAACAGAACTGAAAGGACACAAATCGGATGTCAGCGGATGGTCATCCGCAATCCCATTGACATGAATTATGTCCGTATATCACCCGCAAACGGATGGGATGATATACGGACATACGGAGCGGCCGTGTGAAAGAGCCTTAAGTGAACAAAAAACGTACATGTGAACACACACTAAAAAGTGCACTTAAGGGTATGCTTTAGTCCACCCCCCGAAGGGGTAGGACTTTGACCCTGATCCCCCGGGGCGCAAGGCCTGGCAGACCCCATTCTTCAGGCCAGCCGAAGCCGACCCCGAATACTAGGTCGAGGGGCTCTCCCGAAGAGAGACCCCCCAGAGGCAGGGGAGGAAGGAACCCTAGACTGCAGGGTAAGCCCGAGGACTCACACCCTACAATCTGTGAAAGCCTACTTAACAGGCCATCCCCACTTTTGGTGCAAGGTCTGCATATGGTTCCTAAGGTGTACTCAAGGGACACCAAACCCAGAGCTGCTAGTGACTCATGGAGACAGTAAGCAACGCAATCAAATCTTGGTAGAAGTGTCAGTTGAAGGAGGTTAATGATTTAGGAAAATAATTAGGAAATTCACCTCCAAGAAGAGAAAGTGTCCATCACCCAAGCACACCAGCAAAAAACTGGAACCCGTGGAGTGGGCAGGGTTATATGGGGACGTTAGTGGGCAGAACCAGCAAAGCTTTTGCCAGCGTCCAACCACCTAAAGGTAGTGGTATATAACCCAAGGTCTTTGAATCGATTCCGGTGTTCTGTACTGTACAATAAAGACAAATACTTTTGCCTTTAGTTCGCCTTTAATTTAGATTTAAAGAAGGAAATATTTTAGAGGTTAATTACATGGCAGAGGAAGGTTTCTGCCCTGTGTGTTACCTTCTGCATTGTCTCTCTAGCAGATAACACCTATTTCTCGCAGCAATTAGCAAAGCAGCGACATGTATGTGCTAATGGCTTGTTAGCTTTTCTTCACATAAGAAAGATCCTGGGGACCATTCAGCACCAGGTTGGGGTGTGGGAGAGCATGCTATTTTAGGTATTCCCTTCTTCAAATAGAAACTGAGTGCAGCTGACAGCACAATAGTTCTCTCCCGTGTGTTCTAGGAGATTGGGTAAATATCGGGCATTTTTTCAGGAACCAGGGCTGTGGGTGGGAATCTTTATATGTTCAACTTTATCTTTATGCTAAAAGTAACTATCTGAAGGGTATATCACAGTGCACCTCCCTTACCATATGCTGCTCCCGGGAAGAAGCTGGGGGAGGAGCTGGGAAAGAAGAGTCTGGAGGAGGGCCAGAGTTAGCTGCCAGAGTCTCGTGAATGCTGAGACCAGGGGAGGCAGAGGTGGGGTGGAGGGGGGGGGGGGTACTGCGGCTGCACAGGGGGGGCACCAGACCTGTAGGAGGAGTTCTGTCCCCCTCTCTGCTGCCAACTGATAAGACAGGGGAGGCCAGACAGGAGCCATTCCACAGCTACACAGAGAAGTGAAGGATCTAGCAGAGAAGTCCTCTCCTCCTCTTTGCTGCAGACTGCTGAGACAAGGTGGGGCAGAGATGGGGGTGGCACAACTGCAGGAGAGGTGGGAGGGCCACATGAAATGGCCTGGTAAGCTAGTCTCTATAGTCAGGTTTTCCAACATGCCCCCCACCTAACGCTGCTGAGCTGAATGACAGTGGCTCCGAACAGAATCCTCACTGTCAAATAGCAGTTGCTGGTAGGTAGCTGATGTGCAACGTTAAGAGATGGAAAATGTACTGCCCCGCCATGCATCATATCACAAACAGCGTGCTGAAAACTATAATTACATGCCTCCACTAGATGGTACGGCTCGCTTAAACAGTACCACCTCGGTTGGGGTTCCAAGCGGGCCGTACCTATACCATATGCCCCAATCCTTTGCATGCAGCCTTGATTGTTTGTCACTACTAGGCACTGATTGGTCAGAGAATCATTGTAATCCAAGAGCCTATACAGTGCTGAAAGGTGCTGACTCGTACCACGTAGTGGAAAAGCAAACTGAGCCGAGCTGGGCCAAGCAGTGCCGAGTGGAGCCGAGCCGGTACTTGCAGTGGAAAAGTGCCATAAAACACTGAGACTGCACCAGGTTTTAATAAACCAGCCACTCCCATTTAGAACCAGTATCCACGGGACATGGTTAACAGAACAGTATCAAGTGGGAATCTGCTACAAAATTTGTTAAAATCTCTGCAATTTATGTATATCACTCCACAAAAGTGAAGTTGTTTTTGAAGAAGCACGTAGTCAGTGTGAAACGCGGCAACCTTTCCATGGTCTGTGTCCTTGTCCTGGTGTCAGTTTTATACGTACATGTTTGAATAAATTAATTGGACCGGCCGAGGTGTGCAGCCAATTTCTTTCCCAAATTACTGGGCATTTCCAAGGAAGGGAGAGGCACTGTGCTGGGTGGAGGCACTGCCAACTCTTTATTATCGAACCCACTCTTCCCCATGGCAAAGGTTCTGGTTCTCTTCTTGATCTACAGATTTAGAACAATATGCCCCCCCACCCCAAGAGAGCCATGTGTTTTATTCCTTCCCAGAATTTAGCTTCAATAAACAAACACATTTGCAATCATTTTTATAAAGCAATGTGTGACTACAGCTCTAAAGTAAACTTTACACTCACACGTGGAATTATTATAGCTGACAATTATCGCTTAGTACTGCAAGCAAATTTCCCTTTAACACCTGTAAATGAATCACAAGTCAATTTGAAAGCAACTCTGAATGATAATGTTGCTGTAACCAAGGCTCCATTCACCATTTTTGTCTGCAAAGTGTTAAGACCAAAGTCAGAAAAGTTCCGTCAGAGCTCCGACAGTCTCAGCACCATCTGCTCTATAAATGTCAGCAGGATTTTAGAAAGAGGATGGTTTCTTGGTCCATTTTTGTTCGTATTGTTCCATTTCTCTGCAGCGTATTAATTGCAATAATGTGTCACGAATGACAGCATGAAAGCAAAAGACGTTAAAAAGCGGCATAAAAGCCTGTCCAACAGCCCTCCCACAGAGTGTAATTACAGACAGAAGCTTTATACCAGATTATAAGATTTCCATCCTCGATAATCTGATATTAAACATTATGACGCAGCACGTGGCGAGTTAAGGTTTCCCCGAACGCAACAGGAGAATGAAATGAGGACGCTGAATGGCGATGTGCCCTTATCTGTAAGCTAGATGCAATATAGTAATTGTGTTTAACAGATTGCAAAGTGCTGTCTTTATGCCGAATACAAACAGGGGGTTACTGACAGACTGAAGAAAAATGTAAAAAGAACATTTCCTCCAAATAGCCATCTCTGCCGACTGGTCTGCTCTCCCAATCGGAATCTCCCCCACTTTTATAGCACCACAATGTAACCAGGAGTCAGAGACCCGCTGTTGTGTGCCCAAAAATGCTGGGCAGCTCTTTAGAAGCGGATGTTCAGGACTAATGTAGCACAGACCCCAGATAGGGCTGGCTGCTGGATCCCAGGTTCCATATCCTGTAAGGCACATGGCAGCCAGGCACACAGTAGTTTACATTCACTTAAGTCCGGAAACAGACCGTGCACGTCTTTTTGTAGTTTATTTGCTGGTTTAACTTGGGTGGGGTGTGGGTTAGCCTTGGGATACTCCAAAACTAGCGAAAATGCAAAAGATGACACTTGTGACTAATCTGCTTCTTCAGTATGCAACCTCTCTTTTGAATTCAGAATTTAAAAGAACTACAACGCGTAAGACCCATTGGCAGAGGTATATTTTGTGTAAAAAAACCTGTGGTGAGCTCTCCCAAAGGTGGCAAGGACAAGCCTAGGATCTTTGAGACTAGTACTTGCTGTGCCCTAGGTACTGTAATGCTTCCTGTAATACCAGCCAGCCTCTGTACTAAATGCCCCTGGTCTGGATACTCTGCAACACTTCCTGCACTGCTTCAGGGTGCTCTGGACATGGGTTCCTGAGCTCTAGCTGAGCTCTAGCTGGCAGCACAGAGGTCCTCAGCCCTCGGGCTGGGTCTTCTACCCCCCAAGAACAAGAGACTGCTGTTCCAGGCCTCATGCTATTTATACACCCCTCAGCCCCCTACTGATCACTCTCCTGACCAGGGACTGGCTGAGACTGTATGAATATTCAGGCCAGGGTCTGCCGCTCCCACCTGCTATATTCCAGAACTTATTGGAATGCAGGGGGAGTAGTTGAACCTGCACCAGCAACACCCAGAGAATCCAAAAGCAGCGGAGTACTGCTCCCATGCTACAGGGAAGCCAAAAACTAAATTTACCTCAACTATAGCATTCTAACTAGGAGGGTGTTACACTAATAACGCAGCTTATCAGCACAAACTCTGGTGGGGAGATCCAAACCAATCAGCGGTGGCAGCCACTGGACAGATGTCCCAATCTTCAACTCCATATAAAGTAGAGGAGAGTTGCCAGGCTCTTTTTTCAGTTTATGATTCCCACTGGGGAGATATTCTCCCACTCTTAGACGTACATATCAAGGATCAGAACATTCAGGGCTATGTGAGATGATTACAGCCACACACACCTACACAGGTTGAACTGGATGGACTATTCTCTTTATTCAACCTCACCTACTATGTAACTATGTAACTTCCTGTCTCTGTTACACCAGGAAAAGGGGGGCAGTCACATGACCGAAAAAGACAAGGGCAGCAAGAGAGTGCTTAAAGCATTCTCATCATTTCCTTGTGTCTTTGCTACTGGGCACATACAGGATTGAGAAATAGTGATAATGAAGTTTAAAGCCGATTTCCTGCCAGCTCCCCATCACCACACATTTAGACTTACCTTTTTCTGAGCTTCTGAGCATGCATAACAATTTATCAGCAGTCAGAGAAGAAAAGCCATCAGCATCATCAAGGTGACTCTGGATCACAGACGCTGGATTGGCTGGATTGATTTATAAGTCCTTAAAAGAAGGGTAAGGGTTTTGAAGACCCACATATGTCATTGTAACACTTATAGAACCTTAGGTGACAAAATCCAATGACCTAGTTGTGGTTAGGTGACACAATCCTACGACCTGGTTGTGGTTAGGTGACACAATCGTGTGACCTAGTTGTCTATTCTGGTGTTCTATTTCTCTGTTCTTGAGCGTTATCATCCAGACAAGGATAAGCAATAGGCTTTTTATCAACAAATTAACGGAACATGACATGCTGGAAGCATATAAGAGAGTTCTTCATACAGTTTTTGATGAACGGCTCCTGAATGGCGCCTAAAGCACCTTTCTACAGCAGCTACGAATATCACAAAATCTTCATACCCTGAAGTATGTCACCTTACACCCCATTCTAAGCTAGTTTTCTGGAAATGTAGGCATGTTTCACACAAATGCAGTGCAGGATAGACAGAGAGGAGCAAAAAAGATACTAATACATGCATTATTTAGTTGTATTGCACCAGATTGCATAGAGACGCATGTTTCTGCACTTTGACCTGCTTCTATTGCACCATCTCTGTTTTGATACTCCACAAGGCACTGATCCCAAAGAAAGCAGCTAACAACACTGCCATTATGTGAAGTGCAACACTGCCACCTAGTGGACAATGTGCAGCAAGACAAGCACTGACATTCTTTAAAAGACCAAGCTTTTTCTGGCATGTTTTCTTCACTACTTAGTATTTGTTGCTAGAAAATTACTTATAACCCCCACGCATTTTTTTTTTTTTTTTTTTTTAGCAGAGACCCTAGGGATTAAAGTGGCAATTGTTGCAATTTTCTATATCATGCAGTATTTTCAAACGCAATTTTTTCGGAAAAAATACATTTAATTAAATTAAAAAAACAAAGCAAAATGTATACCCTAATTTCTTTGTATAATATGAAAGATTATGTTATGCCAAGTAAATAGATACCTAACATGTCACGCTTTAAAACTATGAACGCTCGTGGAATGGCTACAAACTACGTTGCTTAAAAATCTCCATAGGTGACCCTTTATAGCGGAGTTCCAGTCCCTGAAGTGAAGCTGCTGACTTTTAATAAACAGGTCTATATGCATGCATGACTCATGTATGCGTTCCGTGCTGCGCACTAACACAGAGGGATGGGGCGATTTAAAAATGTTTTCTATTTATTTATTTTTACGCTATCCCTTTTTTGTTTTTTTGGATCATTTTTATTCCTATTACAAGGAATGTAAACATCCCTTGTAATATAAATAAGAATGACAGGTCCTGTTTATGGAAAAACCTGGGGTCAAAAAGACCTCAAATCTCTCATTTAAAAAATAAAAATAAAATGTTGATCTTTTGCTTTTAAAAAAAAAAAAAAAAAAATTGTTTACTTTCACCCTTGGACCAGACCGTGGCGTCCCTCCAGTCCTCCAAGGCCAAAACGAAATCATCTCAGATCGCCTCTGTGACCAGCCGGCCACAACGTTGGATTGTTTCTCGGGGCAAGCTGGTGGAAACAGTAAGCCCAAGAGCGGTGGAAGAGGGGGGAGAGGGGGTTGGTGGAGTCTCCTCCTGCTGCTTCGGAAAGCTCATGAGCTGCTCTGAATGCTTTCAAGAGAAAGAGAAAAAAATTGTGGGGTTCTGACTGATCGCTTCAGCCATAATCCAGAGAAACCACTTGCAAACCGCAACCTACAGTCAGGTCCATAAATATTGGAACATCGACACAATTCTAATCTTTTTGGCTCTATACACCACCACAATGGATTTGAAATGAAACAAACAAGATGTGCTTTAACTGCAAACTTTCAGCTTTAATTTGAGGGTTTTTACATCCAAATTTGGTGAAAGGTGTAGGAATTACAACAGTTTGTATATGTGCCTCCCACTTTTTAAGGGACCAAAAGTAATGGGACAATTGGCTGCTCAGTTGTTCCATGGCCAGGTGTGTGTTATTCCCTCATTATCCCATTTACAAGGGACAGATAAAAGGTCCAGAGTTCATTTCAAGTGTGCTATTTGCATTTGGAATATGTTGCTGTCAACTCTCAATATGAGATCCAAAGAGCTGTCACTATCAGTGAAGCAAGCCATCATTAGGCTGAAAAAACAAAACAAACCCATCAGAGAGATCGCAAAAACATTAGGTGTGGCCAAATCCACTGTTTGGAACATCCTTAACCACTTAAGCCCCGGAAGATTTTACCCCCTTCCTGAGCAGGGGGTATTTTGCGATTCGGCACTGCGTGACTTTAACGGACAATTGCGTGGTCGTGCAACGCTGTACCTAAACAAATTTGACGTCCTTTTTTTCCCACAAACAGAGCTTTCTTTTGGTGGTATTTGATCACCTGTGCGATTTTTTGATCATGCGCTATAAACAAAAAAAGAGCGTCAATTTTGCAAAAATAACAATATTTTTCACATTTTTTTATATGAAATTCCCCCCAAAAAAATGTAAAAATCTAAATTTTTTAACATTTTCGGCCAATTTGTTTTATGCTACATATGTTTGGTAAAAAAAAAAATCGCAAAAAGCGTATTTTGATTGGTTTGCGCAAAAGTTATCACGTTTACTAACAAAGGGAAAGATTTTTGTCATTTTTGTTGTTTTTTTTTTAACGCGTAATGGCGGCGATCTGCGAATTTTTTTGCGGTACTGCGACATTGCGGCAGACAGATCGGACCCTTGACTGACATTTTTGACACTTTTGGGGTTACCAGTGACATTTCTACAGTAATCAGTGCTATACATATGCACTGTTACTGTAAAAATACACTGGTAGTGAAGGGGTTAACTTTATTTGAGAGGGAGGGGCTGTGTGTGTCCCTAGGGGCGTGATTCTAACTGTGATTGGCTATGGCTTGAGCTGTAGTAACAATGATCAACGGTCCTACATAGTTGTTTCTACACAGGGGAGAATGACAGGCGGCTTGTTTACACTAGCCGCCTGACTTTCTCCCTCTCCCCCGACGATCGCCGAGTGACCGGCGGACATCGGGTCCGCCGGTCACACGCGCGGGGGGTGCGGGAGCGCGCCTCCGGTGGCACGCGCTCGCTCCCCAGAGCCTCACAGGCTAGCGACGTAGACCTACGTCGCTCTGCCTGTGAGGGGCTGACTGCCGCAGTAAATATACTGTGAGCAGTTGGCAAGCGGTTAAAAAGAAACAACGCACTGGTGAGCTCAGCAACAACAAAAGACCCAGAAGACCATGGAAAACAACTGTGGTGGATGACCGAAGAATTCTTTCCCTGGTGAAGAAAACACCCTTCACTACTCTCCAGGAGGTAGGTGTATGTGTGTCAAAGTAAACAATCAAGAGAAGACTTCACCAGAGTGAATACAGAGGGTTCATCACAAGATGTAAACCATTGGTGAGCCTCAAAAACAGGAAGGCCAGATTAGAGTTTGCCAAACAACATCTAAAAAAACCTTCACAGTTCTGGAACAACATCCTATGGACAGATGAGACCAAGATCAACTTGTACCAGAGTGATGGGAAGAGAAGAGTATGGAGAAGGAAAGGAACTGCTCATGATCCAAAGCATACCACCTCATCAGTGAAGCATGGTGGTGGTAGTGTCATGGCGTGGGCATGTATGGCTGCCAATGGAACTGGTTCTCTTGTATTTATTGATAATGTGACTGCTGACAAAAGCATCAGGATGAATTCTGAAGTGTTTCGGGCAATATTATCTGCTCATATTCAGCCAAATGCTTCAGAACTCATTGGACGGCGCTTCACAGTGCAGATGGACAATGACCCAAAGCATACTGCGAAAGCAACCAAAGAGTTTTTTAAGGGAAAGAAGTGGAATGTTATACAATGGCCAACTCAATCACCTGACCTGAATCCGATTGAGCATGCATTTCACTTGCTGAAGATAAAACTGAAGAGAAAATGCCCCAAGAACAAGCAGGAACTGAAGACAGTTGAAGTAGAGGCCTGGCAGAGCATCACCAGGGATGAAACCCAGCGTCTGGTGATGTCTATGCGTTCCAGACTTCAGGCTGTAATTGACTGCAAAGGATTTGCAACCAAGTATTAAAAAGTGAAAGTTTGATTTATGATTGTTAATCTGTCCCATTACTTTTGGTCCCTTAAGAAGTGGGAGGCACATATACAAACTGTTGTAACTCCTACACCATTCACCGGATTTGGATGTAAATACCCTCAAATTAAAGCTGAAAGTCTGCAGTTAAAGCACATCTTGTTTGTAATTTCAAATCCATTGTGGTGGTGTATAGAGCCAAAAGGATTAGAATTGTGTCGATGTCCCAATATTTATGGACCTGAATACCTGTATATATACGTATTGCGGTCAGCAAGTGGTTAAATGGCTATGAAATCAGTCAGATGCACAGGCACAATGCAACTACTGGTAGGTGGTCCTTGGCCCAGCTTTGATCATAAACAGGAATGCTCATTTAGATTATGTGATTCTGTTTAAGTGATGTAAAAGGGGGAGTTCCAAAGACAGGGGAAGTAAAAGGAATTGCACAACGTGTTCTACATTCATACGACTGCTTCTTATTCTCTGCGACCATCTGAAGCTGCCATCTGACATGAATCATACATTAGCCTTAAAACTAAATTTAAACTGGACCTTTCAATATTTTTACTAGTCTGCATGAAGACATTCCTGACCCATAACAATGCACAGCAACAGTATCATTTTTCAGAAAAGCGCCATCTTTTATCAATAAAAAAACTTCTACTCTATAATTTTGCCTGGGGGGGGGGGGGGGGGTTATGGGCACATTACTCAGCAAGTACATGCTTAGCATGTTGGAAGTACTAAATGGGTTTCTCTAAGACCGCATTCACACTTGAGTTGAGTGTAGCGTCTTTGAGCATTTTTCAGGCGTTCTTTTGCGCATTTTTATTGCGCGATTTTGCCACATTTCTATGCGCAACTTGCACATTTTTTTATTAGCCAACAGAGAAACCAATCATCTGTTGCATCATTTGTTGCTAGGTATTTCAGCTTTTTTTTAGCTTTTCCATTAGCTTTTATTTATTTTTTCATTATTATTATTAATAATTTATTATTATTATTTTCTTTCGTTAGGGTAAGGAGTTGGGGGTTAGGTTTAGGGTTATTTATCTTTTTTGTTAGGGTGTTAATACTATTACTACTAATATTATTATTATTAAATAATAATAATAAATTAATAAATAAAGGTAAGGGGTTCATTAATATTTATGTATTATAACATAATATTAATTTATTTTATGCATTTATTATTTCTGACGATATCTAGTTATTTGTGTACTTATTTTACATTTATTTATTCATATATTTATTTTTAAATTTTCATTTGAGCAGAAAATCAGGCAAAAACTTACGAAAAAAAAAAAACGCACATGCACACAAAAACGTGCAAATGGCGCGTTTTCATTTATTTCTATAGGAATCAGAATGTGCCAAAAAAAATGCTCAAATATGCCCGATTCGAGCTACAAAAAAAGCTCCAAGACATTTTCTGAACTTCAGGCAACTTGGAGTGGAGATGTGAACCACCTCCATAGAGAATCATTTATTTTTTTATCCACAAGCGTTTTGGAGCTTTAGGCTAAGAAACGCTGAGGTGTGAATGGGCCTAAAAAGCCCAACCAGGAGATATAATCTAGACTTGGTATTGATAAATGGGGATAAAGTACCTAATGTTTTGAGGTGGAAGAAGATTTGGGTTCAATCAATCACCAATATCTTTGGTTTGGCATTTGAATCAAAACTAAAAAATGTTTGGATTAAAATGTCAGGAGTCAGTTCTATTACAATCTACCCTACTGCAGGAAACTAAATTATATGTCAGACATATTAATAAAAGGAAGAGAAAAACATTAAAATTTACTACAGATGTAGGTAAAGTCCTAAAGCAGAACTGTATGTGAGCACCACAAAAGGAAAATGCAAATTTATGCATAATTATCAATGCAAACTTGCCATCCATGTCTTGAGAAATCACTTTGAAAACCCCTCCTATTTCTGGCAGGGGCCACCTTGTTTAAGGGCAGATGATTCATGCAGCATTTACTTCCTGCCCTTAGCTCTGGCATGCATGCAGGAGGGCGTGCTTAGATGAGTAAGTAAAACATAATTTTGGCCTAGACCAGAAACGAGGGAGCAACTGAAGAAATGTAATGCCCAAGCACCTGGTTACCCCCTCCCCCCACCCCATCTCCCACCGCCCCACACCACATACATGCATGCAGAATGCAGCCAACATTTGGCACCTTGCACACAGTTCCCACCACTCCACACATCCTGCATGTCTAGCGCCAGTCTATCAGATCCCCTGCTGCAGCCAGTGCAAGAATCTCCTCATACTGGCTACAGATTTCCCTCCCCAGACACCAGGGTCGAGCAGACACAGCTTGCTTTTCTTCCCACAAAGAGGTTCAAAGAGCTCACCCCCAGCCACACGCTTGATGTGGCCATGCGGGAAGGAGTTCGAGCCTGCTGCCCAGGCAATCTGATGCTTAGCGTTGGGTTGCCTGGGCCATGGGATAGCGCCTTAGCTTAGGTATATTCACCTGGGCTGAGGAAAACAGTGGTATACCGCTCTCTGCCAGTCTCCCTGGAGTGCGTGTGTCTGTGAGGACCCCAGAATAAGGTCAGCCTTCCAGGAGCTGCCTCTGACTCCCCTTGGCTAGTTAACCTGCCTGTGCCTTCTGCTCTCCTCTGCTCCAAATTGGTGGCTGGGGTGCCCAATGCTTCTCACCCTCTCTCTCTGAAACTAGCGGACATGTACCCGGGGGCCTGCCTCCACGGACCAACCTAAACAATTTCTCCATTGCCCAGACAACCTCCCCAACAACCTGGGACCATTGGGCATTCTCAGTATGGAGTTCCTGAACCCTTCTGCATTTCCCCTTTGCTGTGCGCTATTGCCCCTCCGTGGGCTGCTTATTGGTGACGAGCCATACTACTACCCTAAAGCTTGAATACACACGTATAAGCATGCAAAAAAAAACACTCAAATAAAACAACTGAAAATCACTCTGCTCAGGTGGGAATGCAGCCTCAGGGAGAAAAAAAAAAAACCACTGCATCTCTATGAAGTTGGTTCACATCTCCTCTTCAAAACACCTGAAGTCAAATGCCTTTTTTCTTATTAATACGCGTTGGGGAAAAAAAACCTAAAAATGGAAAAACCATTAAGTGTACAAAAAACGTGGATGTGAAACACACACACAAAAAAGTGCACTTAAGGGTGTGCGAAGAGGTAGGCCCTCTCTCTGATCCCGCAGGTTGCAAGGCTCCTGACAGGGACAAAGGGTTCCAATGGTTTGCCTAGCCAGAAGGCCTGGCAGACCCCGTTCTTCTAGGTCAGCCAAGCCAACCATAGAATACTAGGTCAAGGGACTCTCCTGAAGAGAGACCCCCCTTCTCCCCAAGGGCAGGGGAGGAAGGAACCTGAGGGCCGCATGTCCTCCCCCCAAGACAAGCCCAAGCACTCACCCTTTATCTTAGTGAGAAAAAACACACAAAAGTAAAAGAGTGACAAAAAGTGGAGGAAAATACATATTGGCCGTGCAATGGTGCACTGGCCGAGCCCTGAGGCCTGGAAGACAAAAATTGCCCTGGACTTAGCCAAAAGACCCAGCCCTAAAAGGCGAAGTGCAGAAAAAAGCTTTAGGTACTGTGACCATGTGGCTGTTCACACAGTGGGGTCCCACACCCAAGTGTTACTAAGAGCACCCCTAGGGCGCCTGAAGCCCAAAAATGTTTTGGAGCTACTTTTGTAACTTGATTCAGTGGATTGGTGCATTTTGAGTCCCCTAAAATTGCATAAGTGCGTGCAGAAATGGACAACATGCACATTTTGTCACACATTTAGGCATGTTTTAAAGTGGATATGTTCATACAACAAGTGATGTCACAGATGATACTGTTCTCTATCGGCTAATACAAATGCCTGAAGCTCAGACACTGTAACAAAACGCAAAAACAAGCAAAAAAACGTGATGCTCAGGTGGGAATGCAAAGCAGCCTAAAAAGTGAAAAAAAAAAAAGAAATATGTTTTTGCCTACATAAAATGAGTTCCTATTTAACCTCATATTAGCCCATAGTTTATCCTAATCAGTCCTAATTAACTCCTTCTTTGCTTTCTCCACTTAAATATTCTTTATCTGATGATTTATTTTAATTTTGTCTTTCGAATCATGAATACATTTTTTTTTCATTTTATTTGCTTCATTCGTTAATTATCGCATTAAGAAAAGTTTTTATTTCATTTGTAAATAATTTTGCAAAGCTTTGTACCTTATAGTAAAAATAGCGCAGCGCTAAAATACCTACAATATCTGAGAATTTCTTCAAAATATATTATTCCACAATAACCAAATTTCTATACATAGTACTAATGCTGTGAAAAAGTGCTTAAAGAGAAACTCCAGGCACATATAAAAAAAAAAATAAGTCAGCAGCTACAAAAAGTGTAAAAAAAACAGCCACTCACCTGTCCCACGATGCAGCAGTGAGCTCACCCCAGCCAACTTTATCCTCCGTCCTCCCTCGGCGGCACCGGCATCTTCAGTATGGGCACCCCCCTGTGACAGCTTGCGGCTTCACAGCTGGATGCCCAGTGCGCATGCGTGAGTCACGCGGCACATCCTGGATTGGTGGATACAGTCTTCTGGGACCTGTCAGTGTCCCAGAAGATTACAGGGGGGAGGGAGAACTTCCACTGCAGAGCGCCGCTGTACTTGGAATGGAAATGGGAGCAAGTACCTGTCAAAATCGGGTACCTGCTCCTCAAAAGTGCCAATTGTGTATAAGGGCCGGGGATGAGTCCTTAAAGCAGAACTTCCCCTTTTAGGTGGAGTTCCACTTTAAAGAGGATCTTCAGTAACTTTTAAAAAAAAAATTTAAGTCAGCAGTTACAAATATTGTAGTTAATGACTTTTAATAAAGAAACAGTTACTAGTCAGCGTTGTCCTCAACCAGTTCTTCGCTGGCTTTCAGGTCTCGGGCGGCATCATGTAATCTGTGGATAGCTGGCTGTGACTCCCTGTGGGGCTTTACAGCCGGCTCCCCACTGTGCATGTACGTGCCGCACAGTGCTCTGTGAATGGCCCCATAGCCTCCTCTGTGAATGGTCCCACAGCCTCCTGGGACATGTGACGTCCCAGAAGGTTTCTGGCAGGAAGGAAAGGGAGGGCGAACTTCCACCAGGATTGTCTAGGCGATGGAGGGAGCAAGTACCTGTCAAAATTAGGTATCTGCTCCCCCACAAAAAGGAATAATAGTAGAACTTCCATTTTTTTACTGCAGTTCTGCTTTCATTTTGTAAAACTCTGCATTAAATTTAATTTTGTGTACAAAATTACACTCACCGGCCACTTTATAAGGTACACCTGTTCAATTCCTTGGTAACACACATTGCTAATCAGCCAATCACATTGCAGCAACTCAATGCATTTAGGCATCTTTGATGCAGAAAAGACAACTTGCTGAAGTTCAACCCCAGCATCAGAATGGAGAAGAAAGGGAATTTAGATGACTTTGACTGTGGCATGGTTGTTGGTGCCAGATGGGTTAGTGTGAGTAATTCAAAAACTGCTGATCTACTGGGATTTTCACGCACAACCATCTCTCGGGTTTACAGAGAATGGTCCGAAAAAGGGAAAATATCCAGTGAGCAGTAGTTGTGTGGAGGAAAATGCCTTGTTGATGTCAGAGGTCAAAGGAGAATGGGCAGACTGGTTTGAGATGATAGAAAGGCAACATTAAAGAGAAAGTAAATGTGCTGAAAAAAAATGTGAAAAAAAAAACCTGTAAAGACAAAGGCAGAAAGAAGAAGCCCCCGCAGTGCCGACAGGTCCTGCTTACTGGATCGCATCCTCCGGCCATCTGATTGGCCGGAGGCGCGATAACATCACTCCCGCACATGCTTGCGGGAGCCGCCGTTCGGGGCACTGGGCTCTGGGGTGGCCGTTCCTTCAGAGCGCTTGCGCCTATGACATCATCGGCTGCATGCACTGTAAATATCTCCTAAACTGTGCATGTTTAGGAGATATTTATAGCACCTATAGGTAAGCCTTAATATAGGCTTACCTATAGGTAAAAGTCTTTAAAGTGGGTTTACAACCACTTTAATTCAAATAACCACTTATTACAACCAAGGTATGCAGAATACCATCTCTGAACGCACAACACTTCGAACCTTGAAGCAGATGGGCTGTAGCAGAGTGCCACTCCTGTCAGCTAAGAACAAGAAACTGAGGCTACAATTCGCACAGGCTCACCAAAATTGAACAATAGAAGACTGTAAAAACGTTGCCTGGACTGATGACTCTCGATTTCAGCTGCGACATTCAGAGGGAAGGGTCAGAATTTGGCATAAACAACATAAAAGCATGGATCCATCCTGCCTTGTATTAATGGTTCAGTCTGGTGGTGATGGAATGGTGTGGGGGATTTTTTCTTGGCACACTTTGGGCCCCTTAGTACCAATTAAGCATTGTTTAAATGCCACGGCCTACCTGAGTTTTGTTGCTGACCATGTCCATTCCTTTATGACTACAGTGTCCCCATCTTCTGATGGCTCCTTCCAGCAGGATAATGCACCATGTCACAAAGCTCAAATCATCTCACCACTGGTTTCTTCACCATGACAATGAGGTCACTGTACTCCAATGGTCTCTACACTCACCACATCTCATCCAATAGAGCACCTTTGGGATGTGGTGGAACGGGGGATTTGCATCATAGGTGTGCAGCTGACAAATGTGCAGCGACTACGGGTGCTATCATGTCAGTATGGCCCAAAATCTCTGAGGAAGTTTTCCAACACCTTGTAGAATCTATGCCACGAAGAATGAAGTTCTGAAGATAAAAGGGGGTCCAACCGGGTACTAGCAAGGTGTACCTAATAAAGTGGCTGTTGAGTGTGTATATAATGTCTCTTCTAAAATTAATAAAATCGTAGTATAAAAGTGCTTGTGGTATAATAAAAGTGCTTACTAATCTCCTTCAAGCATAAGTCTGCCCACACACATTACCAATACAATGGTGATAACTTCTGTGACCTATTAAACCACAGCATTCCAGCCATTAATCTTGATTAATATACAACAGATTATAATATTGCCCACAACCAATTCCACATGTGCAATTCCCATCACAGATTGTGTGCAATTCTTCTTCTGAATTAACCCCCCCCCCCCCAGACAGCACCTCACCTTTCTTGGCGGACCTCATAAATAAATAAGTTCTAAGACTGCTTTGCACACCACACAGGTGAATGATGGAGGGATATACCACTCAATACATTGAGATGTTACGGACTTTCAGCTCAGAGAGGGAATACAAATGACCAGGGTGCTTACTGCAAAATCAACAGTTTGCTTTAATGAAAGCAATAAAAACACCCATATGTACTGTATGTGTGCACCGAATACCAGGCCTTTCACTGTTTCTGTCTGGGCGCCACCAATGTTGTATTTACAGATGTGCACTGAGACTCCACCCACTTGAATGATGTAATCAAGCTCTGCCCAGCTCTTAAGTAACGTCACTGCGGCGGGAGGAGTACAATATGATTGACACATTGTGAGTGGCAGCAAACTTAGATAGGAAGGGTTCACATTGACAGTGCCAAATTAAATTTAATTTAATAAAATGCTTTGTACTAGAATCATATATTTAGTATAATTTTAAATGGGACAAATGATACATTGTAAAGTAACATTTATCTTTTTTCTACTAACACCATTTTGTTATTAACATTTAACAATAAAGCTTGACTCCATGTTTTGGTGAACTTTAGCTTTTTTTGACCAAGCTGGTCTATCACTAACAGATGCAGCAGCTGTGTGCACTGCATTGTAGTGTATTCTGGCACAGGGACGGAGACTTCCCATTCCTATTCCGGAACAAAATCAAGTCCGGCTGACGTATGTCTTTTTTGCCACTACCACAAAGGTGTGCAATAGGGTTGATATCCCTGGAGGTGTCTAACATGGAACATTAATATGGCATTGCTGGAAGATTGGTCAAAGCAGTGGAAACAGCAGTTAAATGTTTCTAAATGTAAAATAATGCACCTAGCCAAAAAAAATCCTTTGATAGAGTACAGTTAGCCAGAAGAGAAACATTTGAAGGTGCTCCTTTCAGATGACTGTGGCTAAGCAATAAGAAAATCAAAAATAATTCTGAGGTGCATTAATAGAGGGATTTTCAGGAGGAAGGAGGTCCTGATTTCTCTATATCAGCGGCACTGGCAAACTCAATTTCATTGCGGTCCGCATCAGCAGTATGGTTGCCCTCAAAGTGCCGGTTGTATCAGGGGTGCGCTACCTACAAAGTGCAGGGTTCAGGAGTGCATTATGTATGGATTGCAGAGTTTAGGATTACGTTATGTACAAAGTGCAGAGTTCGGGAGTGCGCTACATACAGAGTGCAGGGTTTAGGGGTGTGCTATGTACAGAGCAGAAGGTTCAGGATTATGCTACGTACATAATGCAGGGTTTAGGGGTACATTAAGTACAGAGTGCAGGTTTTAGGGGTGTGCTACATACAGAGTGCAGGGTTTAGGGGTTGCTATGTACAGAGTACAGGGTAAAGGGGTGCGCTACGTACATAGTGCAGGGTAAAGGGGTGCGCTATGTACAGAGTGCAGGGTAAAGGGGTGCGCTACATACATAGTTACATAGTTAGTGAGGTTGAAAAAAGACATCAGTCCATCCAGTTCAACCTATGATGTGTGTGTGTGTTTGCTTTTAACCGTACATTGTATACCCCTGTATGTTGTGGTCTCTAAGGTGCCCATCTAATAGTTTTTTGAAACTATCAATGCTCCTTGCTGATACGACTGCTTGTGGAAGAGAATTCCACATCCTTACCGCTCTTACAGTGAAGAACCCCTTACGCATTTTAAGGTTAAACCGCCTTTCCTCTAGTTTTAGTGAGTGGCCACGTGTCTTATTGTATCTCCTTTCTCTGAATAGTTTGTTCCTTATGCCAGGGTCGCCAGAACAGTATTTGTACATTGATATCATATCCCCCCTCAATCGTCTCTTCTCCAGAGAGAATAGGTTCAGTGCTTGTAGTCTTTCCTCATAGCTGATGTCCTCCATTTCCCTAATTATTTTTGTTGCCCTTCTCTGGACTCTTTCCAATTCCAGCACATCCTTCCTGAGGACCGGTGCCCAGAACTGGACAGCATAATCCAGATGTGGCCGGACCAGAGTCTTGTAGAAAGGGAGAATAATCTCTATTTCTGGAGTGAATCCCCTTTTTTATACATCCCAGTATTCTGTTGGCTTTGCTTGCAGCGGCTTGGCATTGCATGCCACTGCCAAGCCTGTTGTCTACCAGTACCCCCAAGTCTTTTTCCATCCTAGACTCACCCAGATGTTCCCCCCCTAGTGAGTAGCTTGCTTTCTGGTTTCTGGCCCCCAAGTGCATTACTTTACAATTTTCAACATTAAACCTCATCTGCCATGTAGTTGCCCACCCCATTATTTTGTTCAGGTCCGCTTGTAAGGTTTCCACATCCTGCATAGAAGATATTGGCAAGCTTAGTTTAGTATCATCTGCAAATACTGAGATTGTACTCGATATCCCCTCCTCTAGATCATTTATGAATAAATTAAACAGGATTGGTCCCAGGACAGAACCCTGGGGACCCCACTTTCCACACCCGCCCAATCCGAGTACTCCCCATTAATCATCACCCTCTGGACTCTCCCCTGGAGCCAGTTCTCTATCCAGGTACTCACCTTATGGTCCATACCTACCTTCCTTAGTTTGGACAGTAAGCGTTTGTGGGGAACGGTGTCAAAGGCTTTTGCAAAGTCCAGATAAACCACATCCACAGGCTTTCCTTTATCTAGATGGCAGCTCACTTCATCGTAGAAGGTTAATAGATTGGTTTGGCAAGAACGATTTTTCATGAATCCATGCTGATTACTACTAATTATACAGTTTTCATTACTAAAGTCTTGTATGTGGTCCCTTAACATCCCCTCCAAAATCTTGCAGACTACAGATGTTAGGCTGACCGGCCTATAGTTACCCGGGATACATCTCGGCCCCTTTTTAAATATTGGTACCACGTTGGCTTTTTTCCAATCAGCTGGCACCATACCCGTCTGTAAACTATCCTTAAAGATCAAGAATAATGGTCTGGCAATCACCTGGCTGAGCTCTTTAAGAACCCTCGGGTGCAAGCCATCCGGTCCCGGTGATTTATTTATGTTAAGTTTCTCTAGTTTAGTTTTAAGTCTATCTTCTGTTAGCCATGGCGGTATTTCCTGAGGTGTGTTGTTTAGTTCGGCCTTACAAGCTAGGTTCGTGTAGCCCCCGATTCTTTTGTGAAGACTGAAGAGAAGAAATGATTTAACACTTCTGCCTTTTCTCTGTCCTCAGTGGCCATATTTCCTTTGACATCTTTTATGGGGCCAATGTGTTGTAACCTCGCTTTCTTACTGTTTATATACTTAAAGAATTTCTTGGGGTTCTTTTTACTTTCCTCCGCTATATGTCTCTCGTGTTCTATTTTAGCCGCCCTGATTTCGTTTTTACATTTCTTATTACACTCTTTGTAATGCTTAAATGCTGCCAATGACCCCTCAGTCTTGTATTTTTTGAAGGCCTTTTCTTTAGCACTAATATGCATTTTTATGTTGGAGTTTAGCCACCCAGAGTTTAGTTTTGCTCTTTTAAATTTATTTCCCTTCGGAATGCACTGGTCAATCCCCTTGTTAAGTATGCTCTTGAAGCACTCCCATTTTTTCTCTGTGTTCTTTGTTCCCAGGGTTCCATCCCAATTGATATTTTCTAGCAGCGAGCGCAGTTTTGGGAAATTGGCTCTTTTGAAATTCAGCGTCCTTAAATTACCCCTCTGCTTCCTATTACTGTAATTAATACTGAAACTTATTGACCTATGGTCACATGTTTCCTAAGTTGCCCCGTATTTCTATATCCGTGAGCAGGTCTGTATTGCTGGTAATCAGTAGGTCAAGTGCCGCATTGTTTCTTGTCGGTGCATTCACCATCTGACCCATGAAATTGTCCTGCAGAGTGCAGGGTTTAGGGGTGCGCTACATACAGAGTGCAGGGTTTAGGGGTGCGCTACATACAGAGTGCACAGTGTACAACCCCAACGCCAACCATCCCAAAGCTTTCCTGGATCTCTTCTCTCTCTCCTACGTGGCCTGGCTCTAGTACCTCCCTGTGTAAGCTGCTATGCCTCACCTTGCAGGGAGATGAAGCTATCTCTCTCTGGAGATCTGTCCCTGCCATGAGTGCATGCAGGGATTGGTTACATCCGGTAGCCACCGAGAGCAAGCTGTCCCTTATTGACACAGAAGGCTTAAGTGTTTACAAGTGACAGTGGGGAGCAGAGGAGGTGGCGGAATGGAGTTCTGCCACATTCCAAATGCCAAACTGAGTGTGAGGGCCACATGACAAGGCTGTTGGTCAGGATTCAGCCTGCGGGTCATGTGTTTGACATATGTGCTCTATATAGATCTTTATTTATCACTAGGAGTCACCAGCAGGAGAAAGAAGGTCCTGATTCCTCTATATAGATATGTAGTTAGACCTCATTTAGAATACTGTGTTCAGTTCTGGAGACCTCACTTACAAAAAAGATATTGATAAGGTAGAACAAGTCCAGAGACGGGGGACCGAATAATAAAAAGTATGATGGATAAAATGTTTAAGGAGATAATATGTACAGTCTGGAAGAGAGAAGGGACAGGACTAAAACCTTTAATATATAAAAGGTGTCAATAGGGGTCAGAAAGGCAGCATTTTCAATATGACACCAAGATCTCACCATGACCTCAAACATGATCTGAAATTAGCAGAGGAAAACTTATTAAGTAAATATAGAAAGTTTTTTTACAAAAAGAGTAGTTGATGCTTGGAATAGACTTTTCCAGCAGAGGTAGTGAGTCAGTCAACAGGAAATGAATTTAAACATATTTGGGACAAACATAGCTCTATACTCAGACAAAAAAGAATATAAAGAAAATAGTCCAGAGTGCAAAAAATCACACTCAAACCCTAGATGCACACCCGGGGGAAGAATCCAAGATCCAGGACAAAGTCCATAAGGGATACTACATGAGGTTTTCTCTATATCTATTGTTATTTGTCTATACTCAGACTTGATAACCTGATGGGCCACTTAGTCTTTTTGTGTCAGCAACCAATGTTTCATTTAAATATATATGTGGCACTAAGTCAACTTTTAGTTTGCAGATAACACATAATCCTGCCATGTGAAGCACTGTGCCAAAACCATATCATAGCAAAAAAAAAAAAAAAGGAGGAGACTGGTTGTGGAGCACAAAACCCTGCCAAAAATACAAGTACTGCAACAAAAGAAGCTCCTGCACCTTTTTAAAAATCGCACTGCACCATGCTGCAATGATGTGAACAAGCATCATACAGAGAATAATGCGATTTCTATTGTCACACATTGGAGTTCAATGGCAGGAGATATTGCATTAGTGTGAAGAGTGCCTACAATAAGTCATTGTCTCTGTTACACAAAAAGAAAATGATTGTGTTGATATACACAGGCAGACAAGCAATGAGTGTAATGCAGAGACGGGTGGAAGTACATTGTGTACTATATGCTCACCTGATATAGGGCCAGAGAGTGTCCATATCGCTGAAGGGGCCCCCGCAGGACCGGCACAACGTTCCAGATACTGCTCTCCACATTGTAGCTGCAGGAAGACCAGAACAGGATGGTGAGATCCAGATCAAAAATGAATATCTCAATACTGCCATAGCAATCGGTACTTGCCATAAAGATTATTATTTAGCAGCAAGAACCAATGATAAAAATAGCAATCACTATCCAATAACACCAAGTAAAATACTAAACAATTATAAAGTTTTGTTAGGATAGAAAGATGGGAGCAGGCTATTGCCGGCTTGCTTTTAATGGCCTCTATATGTGTGTCATCCTGGATACTTTACTACATGGTGAGGCACTGCCCTTGAACAAGCACAGGCACACTAAGCATTGTGGCACCTTCCTGGCTGCATGCCAGTTCAGGTTGGGGACTCATTATGCAGGAGGAAAGGATAAGCTAGACATACAGTGTACACACACTAATTCCTACATCATAATTTAAGTGAACTTACAGGCAATTTTTTTCCATTCTAAAAACTTGTGAAAGAGGTAGACTTTTATTGCTACCTGTGTCATCGGGACAGGAAGTGAGGGGAAATCTCCCCAGAAGTGTCAATGACAGCAAATAAAAATCAACAGAGTGGGTCCCGTGTAGAGCAGCTGCCCTGCTGTTCATTGAACACAAGAGGATGCTGGGTCAGCAAGGGTGCCAGTCAGAAAACACTTTGCATTTTCTCAATAATGTGAAGTGTTCTCTGATTGGGTAAGGTGAAAAACTGGATTTTTGACTTACCGTAAAATCCTTTTCTCTTAAGCTCATTGACAGACGCCTAGTCGACCGCTCCAGAGGAACGAAAAAACAGCTTGGGGGCTGAAATGGAGGGTCCCCGTCTGCGACGAGAGTCCTTATCCTTGGTAGCCTGTGGGAGAAATGTGCTCTTGCCCCCAGAAAGACCTTGATAATATCATCCAGGGTAACACCAAACAGGTGATCCCCCCTAAAAAGGGGGACCAGTCAAGGCTTTCTTAGAAGCCTGATCCGCCGACCAGCACTACAGCCGCAGCATGCGCCGGAGGACCACTGCCGAAATGACAAATGCCCCAGCATTGGAGCAATATCCAGTGTGGCGTCGCAAACAAATTGCAGCCCCTGCACCATCATGTCCAGTAACTCCGACATGGCAGGGGGAAGGTTCCTCCCCTCCAGGGCACGGCGCAGGAACCTGGTCCATTCCGTTAATGATTGCGAAATCAGGGCAATGGTAAACACTGGTCTGAAGGCAGACCATGCCAGGGAGAACATAGTGCAAGACACAGACTACCCAAAGGACAGTAAGCGGCACCGTCCATTCTTTTAATGAGGGACTCCTCAAATGGATAGCGCCTCAGCCATCCGCGTTAGGCATGCGGGACAAGGAAAAAAACCTTTGTCACCCGGGAGGGCTTGCGATTGCCAATGGCAACCTGCATAACAGTCGCAGCCGCGTCCTCCAGCTTTAGGGTATCCCGGACAGACACAATCAGCGCGTCCACCAGCGCCTCATCTTGCACGACAGTGGAGGCAGAAAGGTCATCCTCACTAACAGAGGAGACGGGGCGCAAGACAGCAGCCCCAGAGGGGAGACGCGCGTCAGCCGAGACCGGTTCAGATTCAGAATCTGAGGCAGCAGATGAGGCAGGGGTAGGCAGAGGTCATTGTTTAGCACCGTGCCCCTGAAAGGCCCCCCCCACCCGGGACACAAATTACTCCAGGACCACCGAAAGTGCATCAATAGTGAGCTGGGAACCGGAGGGTCCTGTGGCCACCACGAAGGGATCAGGTGGAGACACATGAACAGCAGGGTCCATGGAATACCAAAGGAACCCATTAGAAAAATTTGACAAAACTGAAAAAAATGTCATTTTTTTTTAATATAAAAAAGTCTCCCAGCGCTACAGCACCCCCCCCCCCCCCCCCCAGTGGCCAGGCAGCGTGCCTAGAAACCACAGCAGAGAGGGAGAAAAGACCCCCAAAGGCTCACCATCCACAGGAAGATGCACCAGAAGTCCCAGGATGACTCAGCAGCGCTTGTCCTCACAAAGGGAAGGCCTGCAGAGTGATGTGCCCGGGTCTAGGGAGGGGCTCCAACCCCTCACACGCCTCCAGGAACTCCCACAGAAGCCCAGCTCTGAGGGAAAAAATGAGCTGGGTGTACCAAGATGGCTGCTGACATATGAAGCACATGGAGGCTACAAGAAAATGGCGGCAGCGGCGGTAAAGGGGGCCCCTGGGGACCCCCCTCCTGACTGACAGATGATCGACCGGCAGATGGGCCCTGGGGAGTCAGGTAGGAACCTTCCCTGCACAACAGCCGTCCGCACCGGTGGGATCCCCCACCCCCTCAGCGGCCTGCATGCAGATCCAGCCTCCCCACATATCCCAAGTAGCCACAGAGACCCCCCAGGAGGGGGGAAGGAAGGGAGCACCATAGGTGGGGGATGCACAGTGGAACAGAGGGGAACCTGGAAAATTGGGGGTCCGACCGTCCCAGGGAGGGGCCCGCGTCCACCCCAGAACCCGACATGAGGAAAAGGGGGAACATTTACTCACCATACCGGAACAGGCGGGCCCCAACTCCTGACAGAAACCCCTCGCCGTAGTGGGGGGGGTGTCGGCCATTAGGAACGCAGTGACTCGGTCGCAGACCGGTCGTATGCGACCTGGCGAGACGTTTAACTCGCGGGCCAGTCCCTGTCCAGTGGGACTATGTTGCGGCCGACCCAGCCCAGCTAGGGCCTGCACGGACTCGTAGGCCGGCTGGGGTGACCACTGGATCTCAACATCCAGCCCGTCGCCCAGATCCGGCATAATTGCTTGTAGATCTCACAGGAACAATCCGGAGAAAAAACTAGCTAAAAAAAAAAAGAAGAATATCTAAAAAAGCTTGCCAGGACCAGAGATCCCAGCAAGGAACTTCGGTCCTTACTCCTGACTAGGCAGAAAAAAACTGACATCCTATAGCAGGAAGTGAGAGGGTATACCCCCTGGGACTGCCCATAGGCGTAGCCAGAACTTTTTTTCTGCCTAGTGTCCTACTCCTGTAGGGGGCAGTATAACCCTACTGATATCAAGATACGAGTCCTGCGTCTGTCAATGAACGACAGAGAAATGGTGATGTCACCGTCACACCTCTCTACCTCGTTAAATCAGAGAACGCTTTGCATTCATTGAGAGAGTGCAAAGTGTTCTCTAAATGGTGCTCATGCCACGCAAGTGATTTCCTGTGTCCACTGAGAAGCAGGGTAGCCATTCAACACAGGAAGCAGAAGCCAGAGACAATTACTGTAGTAGTGGTGCCCAAAAATTTTCATTAGATAAAAAGAGATACGTGATTCAATGTTTGCGACACAATATAGTCCAAAATTCTTAGGATACTATATCACTCCCCTCAAAAGCTAAAAGGTCCATGGAAATGACTCCACCACCTAACAGCTGCAAAAACAACAGTCCAAGACTTAAAGTAGAAGTCCACCCTAACTCTAAAATCTCTGAATCTTTAGGCATCCATGATCTTTCTAGCCCTGTAAAGAAGAAATCAGTATAAATACCTTTTTTTAAGCCGCTCTGGTCCGGTTTCCAGCGGTGGGAGCTCTGCAGAGGAGA
Organism: Pelophylax lessonae; assembly: GCF_965119305.1. Lineage (NCBI taxonomy): Eukaryota > Metazoa > Chordata > Amphibia > Anura > Ranidae > Pelophylax > Pelophylax lessonae. The sequence continues at coordinate 53,944,532 of NC_138776.1, read as the reverse complement.
CAGCAGACAATGGCTGTGAAATGAATGGCAAGTGACGTCACCCATAGAATTACTATGGGGCTTCAGTTGTCGGCTGCCTCCCCTGCACCCACCTCCGCAGTGACAGCTCAGCGTGGGACCAGACCAGAGTGCCTTAAAAAAAAGTAAAATTTTATACTTACCTCCTCTGTGCAGTTGGTTTTGCACAGAACAGCCCCGATCCTCCTCTTCTCGGGTCTCCCTGTTGGAGCTCCTGGCCCCTCCCTCCTCCCAGGTGCCCCCAGAGCAAGCAGCTTACTATGGAGAAACCCAAGCAGGCTCACTCCCATACATTCATTCTGTGTGTCCATTCACATACAGAGTCGTGTCTTGGCCCTGTCCACTCTCTCTCTTCATTGGCTCACTAGCTGTGATTGACAATGCCTACGGCTACTGTCTCAGCCAATGAGGAGGGAGAGTCACCTGGAGAACTGGGGCTCCTGTGCACAATGCTGGATTGCGATAGGGCTCAGGTAAGTGTCAGGAGAGTTGGGGTGGGCTGCTGCACCTTCATGCATAGAATGTATGAAGTTAAAAAACCTTGTGCCTTTAGAACCACTTTAAATGCTCATTATGTCTATGGTTTAAAGTAAAAGCTGTGATACTTACCATACACTCCTTCTCCAGCCGACCTTCTTCTCTGGTCAAAATGCATTGGCATCATCATGTACAATAAAGACTGCTCGAACGGGGAATAGGGTAAGAATTGACACCTTACTCATGCACCCCTAGACATAAAAAGCCTTTATGTCTTGCAGTGCATTGAGGGAGGAGAAAGCACAGTAAAGGTGAATGTTTTAAAATACCTGAGAACTCAGCCTGGCTCTCCTCCAATGATCAGACTTGTGCTGACAACCCCCCCCCCCTGCACAGCCATTCACTGGGAAGGCCAGTGTGCTGCTGTTTTTCCTCCCCCAGCTCTCTTGGCTACTTATGTAGAGAATGTGATCACTTATAAAAAAGGGAAAAAAGGTATTTATAATGAGATAGCTAAATTATATATATATATATATATATATATATATATATATATATATATATATATATATATAATGTTTTGCCTTTCATTTCTATTTTACGCTGAATAGGTTGTGTTACAAGGAGAGGGTTTACATATATTACATTCATGTGTTCTGAGTTCATCTCTGTGTCAGAGTCCGACGTAGAGACGTGCCCAGAACCAATGACAGTGAGAAGAAAATGGTAGGTGTTGTTGTGGAAGGACAGGTGGGATTACATGACTGCTTTCTGCATGTTATGTACTTTTTACACTGAGAGAGATATATGGATATGCAGTGATCATAAAAGGAAATTCTATTTGGATGTCTATATCTACACCCAATATGAAGACCAACATATGGAAGTGAACATGCACAAATGCATTAGTCTAAAAGGTAAAAGCTGCAAGCTATAGTACAGGGATCCTCAAACTACGGCCCTCCAGCTGTTGAGGAACTACACATCCCATGAGGTATCTGACATTCACACACATGACTAGGCATGATGGGAATTGTAGTTCCTCAACAGCTGGAGGGCTATAATTTAAAGACCCCTGCTATAGTATAAACATTTCAACATACTTAAAATAGAACATGTAACCATCATAGAAAAATCACTAAGCTATGGACCTTATAGAGGGTACCACGCTGCAAGGCCAATTCTGAGCTCCTCGAGAGGTAGACAGAAAACTAGGTGTGAGCTTTATGCAAATTTTGACATGGGAACTCAAGACAATCCCTACCCCTGCAGAGCACTGCGCAGTGAGAGAGGCTCCAAATCAAACCGGAATTTAGATAAAGCGTGAAGCTAGGTTCAATAGACAAATGGAGGCAAAGGAGAAAAAAGAGAAATTTTGCCCTCCTACTTGCCTTTTAAAAATCAAATTTTTCTTTAGGTGTTGCCCTGCCCTTTCTCTTTGGCTTTTCAGAATAATCCCCCCTCTTCTATTGTGGACATGTTGTATTCAGAGTCAGGGGTATTTTAGGCCAGCAGACGTCTCCCCTTGTAGCATCACTTACTTCAGTACCATCTGGAAGGCGCTGTAGTTGAACGAATAGCCGCCAATCACCCACATAAACTTCCCGTGCATGACCGCCTTGTGCGACGCCCGGCCCACTGAGGGGCTGAAGGGTTTTACATTGGGCAGAATCCAGTATGAGTCAGTTGAGGGTACATTCAGTGAACAATCTGGACCTGTCAATAATAAGAAAAGAAAATTGTCAGTCAGGTGGAAAGGCCAATAAAGACATAGAACCAACATCAAACTATGTCAAGCCCCACACCAATGGTCCAAGAGTCCCCACTGCTGGTGGAAGAACCTGACTATATACATACAGTACACTATTACAACCCAATTAGAGGCAGCCATACTTGGTTACATTAAACAGAAGCCTTGACAAAAAGGGGGGGGTGTCTTAGCCCCCAAAACATGTTGGCTTTCTTAGTCTACTGATAACCTTAAAAAAAATATGGTTTTGAACTCTTTGACCATTACTGTGGTGTCCTTACTATTTCTTTCTCAAATAAAAACCCCCATCTGTTGGGGGTAACTCTTATAGATGTGAGCAGCCTCACTAAAGCAAGTCAGCGTGATGATTAAGAAGGTCATTCCTGTATAATATAGCTTGTTTGTGGAGAGTGGTGATGTCAAACCATAATAAATATAACCTATATTTGAAGAGTTGTGCTCTCACTCCTGTATATAATATATAACTTATATTTGGAGAGCAGTCATGTCTTCCCTGTTAAATATAATGTATAGCTGGAGAGCAGTGATGCATTCTTGTTGTGTAATTGAAAATTTCTGGAGAGTGGTGATGTCACTCCTGTATAATATAACTTATATCTGGAGATCAGTGATGTCACTCCTCTATAATATAACTTATATCTGGAGATCGGTGATGTCACTCCTGTATACTATAACTTATATCTGGAGAGTGGTGATGTCACTCCTGTATAATATAACTTATATCTGGAGAGTGGTGATGTCACTCCTGTATAATATAACTTATATCTGGAGATCGGTGATGTCACTCCTGTATTTATATCTGGAGAGGGGTGATGTCACTCCTGTATACTATAACTTATATCTGGAGAGTGGTGATGTCACTCCTGTATAATATAACTTATATCTGGAGATCGGTGATGTCACTCCTGTATACTATAACTTATATCTGGAGAGTGGTGATGTCACTCCTGTATAATATAACTTATATCTGGAGATCGGTGATGTCACTCCTGTATACTATAACTTATATCTGGAGAGTGGTGATGTCACTCCTGTATAATATAACTTATATCTGGAGATCGTGATGTCACTCCTGTATACTATAACTTATATCTGGAGAGTGGTGATGTCACTCCTGTATAATATAACTTATATCTGGAGATCGGTGATGTCACTCCTCTATAATATAACTTATATCTGGAGAGTGGTGATCTCACTCCTGTATAATATAACTTATATCTGGAGAGTGGTGATGTCACTCCTGTATAATATAACTTATATCTGGAGGATGGTGATGTCACTCCTGTATATAACTTATATCTGGAGATCGGTGATGTCACTCCTGTATACTATAACTTATATCTGGAGAGTGGTGATGTCACTCCTGTATAATATAACTTATATCTGGAGAGTGGTGATGTCACTCCTGTATAATATAACATATCTGGAGAATGGTGTAGTCACTCCTGTATACTATAACTTATATCTGGAGAGGGGTGATGTCACTCCTGTATAATATAACTTATATCTGGAGAATGGTGTAGTCACTCCTGTATACTATAACTTATATCTGGAGAGGGGTGATGTCACTCCTGTATAATATAACATATGTGAAGAGGGGTGATGTCACTCCTGTATAATATAACATATATCTGGAGATCGGTGATGTCACTCCTGTATAATATAACATATGTGAAGAGGGGTGATGTCACTCCTGTATAATAGAACTTGTATCTGGTGTGCAGTGATGTCACTCCTGTATAATATAAATTATATCTGGAGTGTGGCAACGTCCTTCCTGTATAGTATAACATATCTGAAGAGTAGTGATTTAACTCCTGTATGATATAACTTATATGTGGAGAGCAGTGATGTCACTCCTGTATTATATATGTGGAAAGTAGTGATGTCCTGTGTGTCTGTGTGTGTGTGTGTGTGTGTGTGTGTGTGTGTGTGTGTGTGTGTGTGTGTGTGTGTATTCCTGTATAATATAACTTGTCACAATACATGTTGGCATTCATGGTTCCCTCAATAAACTGTAGTGAGGCCTGTTCTGAGTGGAACCTGTCCTGTTAAACCACTGTATGGTCTTGGCCAACATGCTGCAGCTCAGTTTCAGGGTCTTGGCAATCTCCTTATAGCCTAGGCCATCTTTATGTAGAGCAACAATTCTTTTTTCGGATCTTCAGAGAGTTCTTTGCCATGAGGTGCCGTTTTGAACTTCCAGTGACCAGTATGAGAGAGTGAGAGCGATAACACCAAATGTAACACACCTGCTCCCCATTCACACCTGAGACCTTGTAACACTAACGAGTCACATGACACCGGGGAGGGAAAATGGCTAATTGGGCCCAATTTGGTCATTTTCACTTAGGGGTGTACTCACTTTTGTTGCCAGCGGTTTAGACATTAATGGCTGTGTGTTGAGTTATTTTGAGGGGACAGCAAATTTACACTGTTATACAAGCTGTACACTCACTACTTTACATTGTAGCAAAGTGTCATTTCTTCAGTGTTGTCACATGAAAAGATAGAATAAAAAAATTTACAAAAATGTGAGGGGAGTACTCACTTCTGTGAAATACTATATATATATATATATATATATATATATATATATATATATATATATATATATATATATATATATATCTATATTGTGTATGTATATATTCTTTTCATAGTAAGTGAATGGGAATCCAATAAAACATTCCTCTGTGATTTATTATGTAAATAACAATTGCAAAGTGACCCCTGGTGGCCAAAAGTGATTGTTACAGACACATTATATATTGAGTTAATGTTAATATATAAATTCAGGCATTATATTACTAACCCCTTTAATATACTCAATAAATAGCGAATTAATAGCCATGTTTATTTCTCAAGAAGCAAAATCCTTATTACCCTTATTTATATTAAGAAAGATAAAAGAAAATAAAAAAGGTTAAGTAATAAATATGGGTCTGAATCCATAATAGTCATTTAAGGTCAATTTAAATATAAACCACCCATAGGTGTTCTGTAGAACTAATCAAAAGCTGGAATATTAAGAACATTATAATTTCTTCATAGGGATTCTTAGCCCAGGTGTCTCATGCTCTTTTGTCCCCAAGAGGAGAAATGTTCTCTGCTTTTACAGAGATCCATAGAAGACATTTGTGTAAGCATAATCATGGTGACTGTTTAAATATTAGTAAATATAAACACACACACACACACACATATATATATATATATATATATATATATCTCAATTTAATTTTAATACAGATACAGATACAATGTTGTCAGCTGACATTGGCATTATTGTACTTGCCCACTGGGTATCACTCAGGGTTCATACACATTTTCACCAATGAAATTCCATGACTTTTCCATGACTTTTCCATGACTTCACGTAAATATTCATGACCTAATGTTTCATGAAATGTCTATGTATACGTGTTAAATAAGAAGAAAATCTATGTCACACCCAGCATATTTTTACTAATATAAATGACCAGCTTTGTAGTGTACAGTGGAATATGAAATATTTATTTAAATAACGCTTGCACAGTAACGACGTTTCATAACATAAACCCTGAGAACCGCTTAGAAATGGATTAACGTAATCCACAGGAGATATAACATAAATCAAGGGGAAGCAACTAAAAAATAAAAGTGTCCAGCAACACTGTTCTGAACATAAATATGAGCACTTACGTTCGCTGCATGCAAAGCTGGCCGCTATCTTGCTGTCTGGGAACATAGTCTGGAAAAGCTGACCTGTGTCTTCACAAGACTTGTATGAATAGTGTGAATTAACCACCTTTAGAGCCCACAGTACCTCTGCTGTTAGAGTTTCGTTTCTGGATACAGCGTGACTCAAAATGGTCCCTTGTTTTACAGAGGATGAGGTGGAAGCACCGCTGCCACAGCTGGGAGCCAGTGTCACTTCAGGCGCACGGGTGAAAAAGCCAGCGATCGGATTGGAAGCTGTCGAGCACGCAGCTGCAGACTGGTGCTTTGCGACTTTAGCGTGGCTAGACAGCGCTGCCTCTCCCCATGTTCGAAATGTCAAATGTTTTACGACACACTGTACATTTAGCACGTCCCGGATCCTGATCTTTCTCCAGCCACCTCTCATACTTTTCGTCATGAAGCCATACATTTTTAAAGCTGCATTTCCCTGGCATTGCTGTAACTGTGAACGGACTGGTATGGATGGCACAAAATGCAGCACTTAATCTTTTTAGGCCCAAGCAACAGTCATAAGGTGCAGGCGGACTGGTATGGATGGCACAGACAGTGAGATGCACAAAATGCAGCACAGTAATCTTTTTAGGCCCAAGCGACAGTCATAAGGTGCAGGCGGACTGGTATGGATGGCACAGACAGTGAGATGCACAAAATGCAGCACAGTAATCTTTTTTGCCTGGATGTGACTGGCCAGCAGCAGCAAACCAATCACAGGCAGCGTCACTGGAGAGCGGGCCGGCCGCATGATCGTGATGACGCGGGGGTGCGGTAACTGAAACGGTTACCGCCCCCTTCCGCGTCATCATCACGTTCATGCGGCCCGCCCTCCAGTGACGCTTCCGCCGCCTGTGATTGGTTTGCTGCTGCTGGCCAGTCACATACAGGCAAACCGCGGCCCGGCCCTCCCCACTGCCAGCGATTGGTGCTTGGTGTATGATCTACTCCTCGGCTGCTGCGGACCTGGAAATGTGCACAAGCATAAAATAAAATAATTATACATTAATTTGCAATAAAAAAGTTTTAAGCATCCGCTCCCCCCGCCGCTCAAGCGCCCCCCCCCCCCCGCTCCTCCCCAGATTTCCATGACTTTTCCAAAACATTTGTAAAATCGTACTTTTCCATGACCTTTCCAGGCCTGGAAAGTGTCATCTCAGAATTCCATAACTTTTCCAGGTTTTTAATGACCGTACAAACCCTGATCACTGTAGCTCAGTAAATCTCAGTACTTTAATAGCTGGATGTCAATTCTCTTTTAGACAGAACAGATCTGTACAGTCATAAGACTAGCGCAAGATGAAATGTGGCATTTTCTGCTCTTTGTTAAACACATTCCACTTATTTATGTACCTTTCCGCTTCCACACGTGTCTATTGAACCCGTCACTGCAACAGGCCAGGGAAACCCTTGAAGGAACCTCCAAGGAAGTACAAAGAGGGAATCTGGTTTCCTAACGGAGACAGTAGCTGGGAGATGAACAGCACACACCACCTCCAGGCAGACACCTTAGGGCAAGAGCATACAGTGTGGATGGGGGTAGCTATAGTATCCTTTAGCTTGGATGAAATCTCTGCAACAGATGTGTCATTCTGATCCGATGTCTCAGAAGCCGAGGGATCCTCCTGAACTGTTACCTCCTCCTCAGGCACTGTGTCTGGCTCAAGGACAAAATCAAAGTCCAGTTCAGGAGAGGAGGTTCAATGGGCATAGCTGTGATCATTGCTATCTATGGCCTCAATAAGGCCAGATATGTCCATGAAATCAGACATTGTGGTAGAAAATTATTTTCTAGATGGAAAAAAGAAAGCTAGTGTTGCTGATGGGCCAGCAGAATGACTAGAGGAAGGCAGGATGTCAGAGGTGTGGGGGGGCGGGGGGAGGGGCAACCACCAAGGGTAAGGGTATTACTAGCCCCAAATTATCAAAAAGCTAAGCCGGCAATAGGGTGCGACTTGTCATGCGATTTGGAACGGTCAAATCACATGACAAGTCGCACCGTTGTGAATGGGGCTTTAGTCATGAAGCAGTACCATATAAGAAAAAAGTAGGGGTGGGTGCTGTGCCTGTCAATGAGCTCAGAGAAAAGAATTTTACAGGAACAATAAAATCCCGTTTTCTTTTTTGTTCATTGAGGGACACAACCTCTTCATATACTTGACCATAGGGACATCCCCCCTGCAGTGTCTCAATGAGGGGTGGGAAATCAGGAGGAACATTCAACAATCACCAAGAACCCCCCAGAAGAGGAAAAAAAAACCTCAAATAGTCTGCAAAACCACGTGGCCAAAACACACATCCGAAGATGCAAAAACATCTTGGAAAACATAGCGTGTGCACAGATGACCAGGTAGCCACCTTGCAAACTTGAGACACAAAGGGTTGATGTTGGAACACCCAATGGGGCACTAATCGTCATCGTACAGTGTGCCATGACGGGGAAGGGAGGAGCCTAACCATTAATGGTTTAAACCTGAATAACCGTTTGTCTGATCCACAGAGAAATTGTGGCAGAGAAGGTCCCCAGGCCCTTCTGTGGACTGTCTGTAGTCACAAAAATAGAATCCGATCTCCAGAAGAAAGCCGTAGCACGCAGGTACACACAAATCACTTGAACCACATCTAGGGAGTGCAGCGCAACTTCCTTGTGAAAGAAGGCAGGAAAATGTACGGGTGAAAAGAAGGACGCAGACAGAGAGCCAACTTATTCCTGTGTAAAACCCAAAAGGGAAATTTACATGACAAGGCCATGCTCTCCGACGCATAACATGGGAAATGATAGCAACCAAAAAGGAGACCTCCTGGGGAAGAGCAAGCAAGAGAATATCCCCAATGTACTCAAAGGGAGGCTTCTGAAGAGCCAACAGAGCTGCATACTAGGACATTATGACAGACCTACCTTTCAAGCGGTGCTCTCCAGCTGTGCACTATCACTGTTGCAGGCACTTCCATCTCCCTTTCTTCCTTCCGGGGTTCACGCTCTCCAGCCATTTGAAAGGCCAGGCTGGGATAAATCGCAAGCACAGCGTTCTCTGCATTGATGACACCCTCAGTTTGCCCTCAATGCATAACTGGCTCCTACCAACGTGAATATCTCCTAAACATGCCACTGTACCTACAGGTAAGACTTATTATAAAACTTACCTGTACATTGTGTGCCAATTATTAGGCAAGTTGTGTTTTTGAGGATTAATTTGATTATCGAACAACCACAGTGCTCTCGGTCAATCCAAAATATTATTAAACCTCAAACCTGAATATTTATGAAAGTAAAATTGAGGTTTTGGCTTTCTTAGAAGAATATCTATGTGTGCACAATTATTGGGCAACTATTGGTGTGCACAATTATTATGCAACTAAGTAAAAAATGAAAATGTTCCCACCTCACTTGTTTATTTTCATCTGTAAAACCCCATTCAGACTAGCGCGACTTGTCAGGCGACTTGTCAGCCTGACAAGTCACGCTCGGTCGCTCGCCATTGATTAGCACAGGACCAGTTCTAATAGGAGCGACACAAGTCGCTCCGACTTAGAAAAAGGGTCCTGTACTACTTTGGGGCGACCTGGGAGCGACTTGCATTGACTTCCATTATGTGAAGTCCCTGCAAGTCGCGCCGAAGTCACGGTGCACTTCACAGGTCGCCCCTCGAAGTCGGATCGCCTCAGTGTGAACCGGCTCTTAAAGTGAGAATAATAAACAATTAAAAATTTACAAAAAAAATTTCTGACATTTAACCACTTCTGGACCAGAAAATGTTATCCCCTCAATGACCAGGCCATTTTTTGCGATACGGCCCTGTGTTTTTCTAACGGACAATTGTGTGGTCGTTCGACGCTGTACCCAAATAAAATTGATGTCCTTTTTTCCCCACAAATAGAGTTTCCTTTTGGTGGTATTTGATCACCTCTGCATTTTTTGTTTTTTTTTTGCACTATAAACAAAAAAAGAGCGACAATTTAAAAGAAAAAAATAATATTTTTTTACTTTCTGTTATAAAACACAGCCAATAAAAAAAAGTAAAAAATCAAAATATTTCAAAAATTTAGGCCAATATGTATTCTGCTACATATCTTTTGTTTAAAAAAAATTCCAATAAGTGTAAATTGATTGGTTTGAGCAAAAGTTATAGCATCTACAAGTGATGCAATATTTTTATAGCATTTTTATTTATTTTTTTTTACTAGTAAAAGCGACAAACAGCGATTTTTAGCAGGACTGCGTCATCGCGGCGAATAAATTCAGACATCTGACACTTTTGACACTTTTTGGGGACCAGTGACATTATTACAGTGATCAGTGTTAAAAAGAAAATGCACTGTCACTGAACTAATGACACTTGCAGGAAAGGGGTTACCATCAGGGGCTATCAAAGGGTTAAGTGTGTCCCTAAGGGGGGTTGCTAACTGTGTGGGGGTTGCTCTGACTGGATGAAGACAGATAGCCGTGTTCCTGCTTAGCAGGAACACAAGATCTCTGTCTTCCTCCCTGTCAGAACAGTGTTCTGCCTCTCCTGGGGATGATCGCGGGTGGCTGGCGGACATCAGATGGCTGACAATCGGCTCACTGCAGAGAGTCGATGGTTCAGAGAAGCAGCTACACAGTGTTGCAGCCATGGTCCTGGACAGGGAGCTAGAGCATTAAATTCAACAGGACGCAGAGTCTAGCAGCCAGAAGGTTTTCACCAGAGCCTCTGATGGTGAGGATGGACTTGGCTGCAGCTGACTCCAGGTCGCGGCCCCCAGGGTCTCCCAGCTCACGCTCACACTCACACGCTCATGACTGGCTCTAGTGAATGGAGAGGAAGCAGCAATACAAGGCCACAAGGGATAGTCAGGAGAACAAGCCAAAGGTCGGGGCAACAAGTGAACAGGGATGGTCAGATGAACAGGCCAAAGTCGGTACACAGAGATCAGACTTAGAGCACATGGCAGGAAACACTCAGGGAAGCCATCACACAATTGTTGCTCGGGCAAGACTGTCTCTCAGTGCGTGGTTTAAAATAGTGTTTCCTGTTAGAAGCTGGGGTGGAGCCATGCTGAGAGAAGAATATTTAAAACACACAGGTGTGAGAGCACGGTCCCTGAAGCTTATACACAGAACAGAGAGGTAAGCAGACAGTCAGGGCATGAAACATTATTGCAGATTCATGACAGTACCCCCCCCCCCCCCTATGAGGCCTCTCCCTCCCCCGCTTGAGCCCAGGCTTGGAGTGGAGCCTCAAATGAAACCTCCTCAAAAGATGAGGCTCAAAGACATCCGATTCAGGGATCCAAGACCTCTCCTCAAGACCAAAACCTTTTCAATGCACAAGGTACTGAAGAATGCCTTTACAGAGCCGGGAATGCGGAATTTGACTAACCTCATACTCCTAAATATCGTCAGAGACCAGAACCGAGGTAGGGAGAGGACGAGAGAACTTATCGAGGACTAAAGGCTTCAAAAGGGAAACATGAAAGGAGTTTGATATCTTGAGGCTTTTAGGTATCTGAAGTTTACAACAAACTGGATTTAGCTTAGAAATTATAGTGTGCGGGCCAATGAATCTTGGGGTAAATTTCAGAGAAGGAACCTGGAGCTTGATTTTCCTGGTGAAAAGCCAGACTGTCGCCTGGCTGTAGAGAACGTAGCTTATGCCTGTGACGGTCGGCAAAACCTTTGAATTTGTTGGCAGCTGCCCAGAGGGAATCATGAACATCACCCCAAATGGAAATGAAAGATTCTTGAACCGTAGACAAAGCTGGAATGTCCGGAGAACAGGTCATAGGAAGAAGGAGCTGAGAGTATCTTCCATAAACTGTGAGAAAGGGTGTCTTTTGAGAACCAATGTTAACATGATATTGTGAGAGAATTCTGCCCACGGGAGTAGAGCGGACCAATCATCATGATAAGCAGAGACTAAAGTGTGGAGAAAGACCTCTAAATCCTGATTAACTTTCTCGGTCTGTCCATTGGATTGAGGGTGGTAAGAAGAGAAAAATTCCAAGATAATATTGAGGGATTTGCAAAAGGCACCCCATTGAGGCGGAAGATTTCTCAAACAAAAATGGGAACCAGGAGCAGGAGCAGAAGGGAGACCAGGAAGAGGAACAAAATGAGCCATCTTGGAGAACTGATTGATTACCACCCAAATGACTAAAATATTCTCAGACAGTGGAAGATCGGTGATAAAGTCCATGGCAATTTGAGACCAGGGCTCCTTCGGAATAGGCAAGGGAAGACCAGCAGGAGCTTGCATTAAGGATTTAGACTGGGCACAGAAATGACAAGCCTTAACGTAGTCTTCGACATCCGAACGGAGAGTAGGCCACCAGTAGTGGCGACTAATGAGAAGGAAGGATCAGAGGAATCTAGCATGACCTGCCACCTTGGAATCATGTCCCCAACAAAGAATTTTCACACTTAGTTCAGTGGGGACTAAGGTCTTGCCAGGAGGAATTTTTGACTCCCGAGTGGTAAAATGGGCAAGAATGCATGAAGTAGGAATGATCATTTCAGGTTCAGAGGTGGGCTCCTCATCTAGAGTGTCAAATGACCTAGAGAGTGCATCAGCCCGACTGTTGCAGGAACCAGGTTTGTACGTAATCATGAAATTAAAAGGGGAAAAGAAAAAGACTCCACCTGGCCTGTCTGGGATTCAGATGTTTGCCATTCTGTAAGTACTGCAGATTTTATGATCAGTGAAAATTGTTATGGAGTAAGAGGAACCCTCCAAGAGATGACGCCACTCCTCTAATGCCAATTTAATTGCAAGAAGTTCCCAATCGCCGCAAGCCTAATTTTTCTCTGCCTGAGAAAAATTGTTTGGAGAAAAAACACACATGGTTGACGTTTCCCCTCAAAGGATTGAAGAAGCATAGCTCCCACCCCAGTCGAAGAACATCCACTTCAATAAAGAATGGCTCACAGGATTAGGTCTCCTCAAGAGAGATGCAGAAACAAAGGCCTGTTTAATTCATGAAATGCAGAGACAGCTTCTAAAGGCCAATCCTAGGCATTCGCACCCTTCTTGGTCAAGGCGATAATCGGCGCAGCAATGGAATAGTAATTCCTAATAAACTGCGTGTAATAATTTGTGAACCCAAGAAAGCGTTGTGTCGCCTTGAGGCTGGCAGGGAGAGGCCAGTTAATAATGGCCGAGACCCTTCCAGGAATTATATGAAGACTCAAACGAAAGACAAAACAGCCTAAAATAGGACCTCAGAACATTCAAAAGAACACTTTTCTAACTTGGCATAAAGATTATTCTCTATGAGGCGCTGGAGTACAATCTGGACATGGTTTCTGTGAACAACCAGGTTTTCAGAAAAGATGAGAATGTCATCCAGATAGATGACAACAAATTGATATAGCAGATCTCTGAAGATTTTGTTGACAAAGTTTTAGAACACAGCTGGGGCATTATACAGGGAGTGCAGAATTATTAGGCAAATGAGTATTTTTGAGGATTAATTTTATTATTGAACAACAACAATGTTCTCAATGAACCCAAAAAACTCATTAATATCAAAGCTGACTATTTTTGGAAGTAGTTTTTAGTTTTAGCTATTTTAGGGGGATATCTGTGTGTGCAGGTGACTATTACTGTGCATAATTATTAGGCAACTTAACAAAAATCAAATATACAGTATACCCATTTCAATTATTTATTTTTACCAGTGAAACCAATATAACATCTCAACATTCACAAATATACATTTCTGACATTCAAAAACAAAACAAAAACAAATCAGTGACCAATATAGCCACCTTTCTTTGCAAGGACACTCAAAAGCCTGCCATCCATGGATTCTGTCAGTGTTTTGATCTGTTCACCATCAACATTGCGTGCAGCAGCAACCACAGCCTCCCAGACACTGTTCAGAGAGGTGTACTGTTTTCCCTCCTTGTAAATCTCACATTTGATGATGGACCACAGGTTCTCAATGGGGTTCAGATCAGGTGAACAAGGAGGCCATGTCATTAGCTTTTCTTCTTTTATACCCTTTCTTGCCAGCCACGCTGTGGAGTACTTGGACGCGCGTGATGGAGCATTGTCCTGCATGAAAATCATGTTTTTCTTGAAGGATGCAGAGTTCTTCCTGTACCACTGCTTGAAGAAGGTGTCTTCCAGATACTGGCAGTAGGACTGGGAGTTGAGCTTGACTCCATCCTCAACCCGAGTCGGACTGGAGCTCTCTGCCCTTTACCAATCCAGCCACGGGCCCATCCATCTGGCCCATCAAGACTCACTCTCATTTCATCAGTCCATAAAACCTTTGAAAAATCAGTTTTGAGATATTTCTTGGCCCAGTCTTGACGTTTCAGCTTGTGTGTCTTGTTCAGTGGTGGTCGTCTTTTAGCCTTTCTTTACTTGGCCATGTCTCCGAGTATTGCACACCTTGTGCTTTTGGGCACTCCAGTGATGTTGCAGCTCTGAAATAAGGCCAAACTGGTGGCAAGTGGCATCTGCACGCTTGACTTTTCTCAGTTCATGGGCTGTTATTTTGCGCCTTGGTTTTTCCAACACGCTTCTTGTGACCCTGTTGACTATTTTGAATGAAATGCTCGATTGTTCGATGATCACGCTTCAGAGGCTTTGCAATTTTAAGAGTGCTGCATCCCTCTGCAAGATATCTCACTATTTTTGACTTTTCTGAGCCTGTCAAGTCCTTCTTTTGACCCATTTTGCCCAAGGAAAGGAAGTTGCCTAATAATTATGCACACCTGATATAGGGTGTTGATGTCATTAGACCACACCCCTTCTCATTACAGAGATGCACATCACCTAATATGCTTAATTGGTAGTAGGCTTTCGAGCCTATACAGCTTGGAGTAAGACAACATGCATAAAGAGGATGATGTGGTCAAAATACTAATTTGCCTAATAATTCTGCACTCCCTGTAAAGACCAAAGGGCCTAACCAAGTATTCGTAATGTCCATCTCTGGTGTTAAATGCTGTTTTCCATTCATCGCCTTCCCGTGTCGGGATCAGATTGTATGCACCCCTGAGATCCAACTTAGTAAAAATAGAGGCACCTTTCAATCTGTCGAACAATTCAGATAATAAGAGTAAGGGGTATAGATTTTTGATTGTCCCAGCCTGCAGGCGAAGAGAATTTCCAGAATAAACCTTTTTCTAGATTCTCAGCAACATACTCCGACATGGCCTGGGTCTCTGGGATGGACAGGGGGTAGGTACAACCCCCGGGGCAGAGTTGCTCTGGGAACAAGGTCAAAAGCACAGTCAAAGGACCTATGAGGAGGAAGCACCTCGACTGATTTTTTGCAGAACACAGCCCAGAAATCGCTATATGTAGCGGGAACAGCAGAACATACTGATGTGGTGGCAACATTCCTCTCCTTTAGGGCAACCTTGAGTAAGCAGGATGAGAAACAAGAGGTACCCCAAGGCAGGATCTGCCCTGAAGTCCAGTCAATGTGTGGAGAATGGAGCTGTAACCAAGAAAGGTCCAATACGATACGGGTGGAGGCCTTGGGTAGGATAAGGAAGGATAGTCACTCCTGGTGGAGTACCCCAACCGACATCTTAACAGGAAGGGTCTGGAAGCGGATAGGGCCCCCTGGAAGAACAGTGCCATCAATCAGTGGAGTGGTGAGGGGCGAAAGGGAATGTTTCATGGAAGATGCAGTTCCCCAGTCCATAAAATTGCCAGTGGCTCAGGAATCCAGATATGCAGAGACCGAATGAGAGGAAGCACCAACATGGAGGAACACAGAAAGAAGGATGTGAGAAGGTGAATGTGATATTTCTGGGTCCAATACTCCACCTTTCAGATGTATTAGACCTGAGCATTTCCCAGATGAAGCGAGCAGGTGTCACGAAAATTACCTTTGCCCCCACAATAGAAACATAGACCCAGAGTTCAGCGCCTAGCACATTCCTCGGAAGATAGCCTTGTTCAGCCCAGTTGCATAGGTTCCTCAGCTGGCAGGGGATGCTCCACGGGTCCAAAAGAGGGGAGCTAAGGCTGACTAAGTGCCAAGGAGTGCTGGCGTCTTTTTTTTCTAGGGCCCTCTCCTGAAAGCGAATATCGATCTGGTTACACAAGGAGATGACATTGTCCAGATCAGCGGGGATGGTTCTTCCCACTAATTCATCCTTCACTCTGTCAGAGAGGCCATGTAAAAAAGTTGTAATTAAGGCCTCATTATTCCAGCTCAGCTCAGCAATTAGTATACTAAAATGACGAGCATACTGTTCCACTGAAGCAGACTCTTGGTGGAGACATAAAAGGGCGCTGGCCACTGAAGAGACATGACCCGGTTCCTCGAAGATATTCTGAAAGTTTCAAGAAGTTAGACAGGCTAGAAACCACTGGATAATTATTCTCCCACAGAGGGGCAGCCCAGGGTAAAGCCTCGCCAGACAGGAGGGAAATACAGGCTACCTTTGCCCGATCAGACGGGAAGTTTTGGAGTTCAGAATGAATGATGCTCTGGCTAAGGAACCCCCTGCAGGCCTTGGAGTCCCCAGAGTAACGGGACGGAGCTGGTAAATGCAAAGAATTTGCAGCTGCGACTGTGACCAGAATAGGAATGGCAGCAGATTGCGATTAAGGGTGGGTGAACTGGGGGTCCTAAGGAGGCTTGAAGCTGTTCAAAGTGGGAGGCCAAATCCTGAAGGAATCGCATTACCTGGGTCTGATAAGATTCCTGGGTTTCGAGTTTACGGATTATATCCTGTAGCTGATCATTGGGGGTAGAGGCACATCAGCCGGGTCCTTGGCCTGGGCAAACTGTCAGTGTTTCCTGTGGGAGCAAATGACGGAGAGCGCACCACAGAGGGTGTGGACCCAACGGCTGACTGCAGAGGGTCGATGGTTCAGAGAAGCAGCTACACAGGATCGCAGCCACAGTCCTGGACAGGGAACTAGAGCATAAAATTCCCCAGGGCGCAGAGTCTAAGAGCCAGCAGGTTTTCACCAGAGTCTCTGATGGTGAGGGTGGACTTGGCTTTAGCTGACTCCAGGTCACGGCCCCCAGAGTCTCCCAGCTCATGCTCACAGCTGGCTCTGGTGGATGGAGAGGAAGAAGCAGTACAAGGCCACAAGGGATAATCTGGAGAACAAGCCGAAGGTCGGGGCAACAAGCAGACAGGGATGGTCTGGTGAACAAGCCAAAGTCGGTACAGAGATCAGAGGTAGAGCACACGGCAAGAAACACTTAGGGAAGCCTTCACACAATTGTTGCTTGGGCAAGGCTGGCTTGCAATGTGCGGATTATTATAGTGTTTCCTGTTAGAGGCTGGGGTGGAGCCATGCTGAGAGAAGATCATATAAACACAGGTGTGAGAGCATGGTCCCTAAAGCCGATACACAGACCAGAAAGGTAATCAGACAGTCAGGGCATGAAACATTACTGCAGATTCAGGACACCCAAAAGTTCTCAATAGGGTTTAGGTCAGGTGAGGAAGGAGGCGATGTCATTATTCTTTCATCTTTAAGGCCTTTACAGGCTAATTACGCAGTGGAGTACTTCCATGCATGCGATGGAGCATTGTTTTTCATAAATTTCATGTTCTTCTTGAAAGATGGAGACTTTTTCCTGTACCACTGCTTGAAGAAAGTGTCTTCTAAAAACTGGCAGTAGGTTTGGGAGTTTATTTTGAGTCCATCTTTAACCTGAGATGGTCCAACCTGCTTATCTTCAATAATATCAGCCCATACTAGTACCCCATCTCCACCTCGCTGGCGTCTGATTCGAAGTGGAGCTCTGATCCAGCAACAGGTCCATCCATCTGGTCCATCAAGAGTCACTCTCCTCATCAGCCCATAAAACCTTTCAAAAATCGATCTTCAGATATTTCTTGGCCCAGTCTTGACATTTCCACTTACAGTACGTGTCTTGTTCAGTGGTGGTCGGGTTTCAGCCTTCCTTACCTTGGCCAGTCTCTGAGCACTAAACACCTTGAACTTCTGGGCATTCCAGGTAGGTTAATAACACTAAAGTACATATAACATTGAAACAAAAAAAATGCATTCAATATACATAACAAACATATCCACTTATTCAAAATGCAGTTAATATTATCAGTGCTAATTGTGCAGAGAATAATTATTATAGTGCAAAGTCCAAGGTGTAAACAAATCCCAATCATAAAGGTACTGTAGAACATGTGCACAGTTCTATACCTTAGTGTTTCAAGTGATCACCAGCTAGTGCTCCACTCCAGGATGGGTATATTAGGCCTCTTACCAGATGATGAGACCTAATCTAGGTTTATTCTTGCTTTAGTGACATTTACCCCTCACACTAGGTAGGGAGTATATCCCCTTCCAAGGCAATCTCCAGGCATTAGGGTTTAAAAATGTTTTTCAGATCTTTCCACCACAAATTGTTCATTAATGATAGTGAAGAGCATAGTAATATGAAAGAGATCCTCCAATAAAAAAGATTTATTAAAAAGAAAAGTACCTACAAATCCAGTAAAAAAAACAGGCATTGATTACAAGCATTCGTCCTGTGCCCCCGAATACTTGTAATTAATGCCTGTTTTTATAGAGGGCATGGACACCATACAGCCCCCCAAACCTGCCAGTGAAGACTGGGCACCTGGAAGCCATACAAGCTTTCCCCCACACCGTCCCAGATGACCGTGCATCTTTATCCCTCCACAAATCAGCGGGCAGCTCACTGCCTACAAGAGCAGTGCTTTGCACCACATTTCCACTGGAATTATGCTGCACTTGGGCCTGTACACAGACAGTTCCTGCTAGGTGAAAGCCCCTCTGCTGACCCAATGGGACCCAGGCCTTGTACCTCCCTATTGGTTGCAGACAGTGTGTTCTTGGGGACACACACCTGCACAGCTGTCAAATGGACATAAATGGGACTACCTGAGCATCCCATAGGGGCAAGATGACACTTCGCACAGGTGTATGCATAGGTGTGCCCGTGGGAATGGTTTAATAATGAATTAATGTCACCTACCCTATTAACTCCAAAGCATTTAATCAAAATGGTAAAAAAAAAAAAAAAAATGTAGAAATATCCAGAAATAAAACCCTATTACAATGAAATAAAAACTCTCAATTTTACTCCTACAGGAGAAGTGACAGATCCAGTTTGATTTCTGGAATAAAATTTTCTAACTCAGCTTCATGTGTAAAATCTAATTCAGCCACTAGGGGTCAGCAGCAGATAAGAGATGGAGGCGACAGTTATTTTTCACAATCTATTCATTAAAAAAAAGTAGTCAATGTAGATAAACAGCACCATTTCTAATTGCAGATTGAAAGGGAGAATAACCCATCTGCAATACCACATTTAGCTTTAACCACTTCTGGACCAGAAGGTTTTGCCCCCTTAATGACCAGGCCATTTTTTTGCGATTCGGCAATGCGTTCATTTAACTGACAATTGTGCGGGCATTCAACACTGTACCCTAATAAAATTGATGTCCTTTTTTTCACACAAATAGAGCTTTCTTTTGATGGTATTTGATCACCTGTGCGATTTTTCTTTTTTGCGCTATAAACAAAAAAATAGCGACAATTTAAAAAAAAAAAAAAAACATTTTTCACTTTCTGCTATAAAACATTCCCAAAAAAAATGTAAAAATCAATTTTTTTTCATCCTTTTAGGTGAATTTGTATTCTGCTTCATATTTTGGTTAAAAAAAAATAAAAATTTCAGTAAGCGTATTTTGATTGGTTTGCGCAAAAGTTATTGCATCTACAAACTAGTGGGGACCGATCACGGGTGCCGGCGGCTGTGGATCAGCTTCCCTGCTTCCTAATGGAGGCGGACGCGCGCCTTCAGTGATGCTCCCGTGAAACATTGTACAGGGACGGTGGTTCGCGCAGCCAAGCCAGCCTGCCCCAGTATATCTGCGGCGTGGGGGTTGGCAAGCGGTTAAAGTGTAACTCCACTTTGGTTGAGAAAAAAACATTCCCCTCTGAGTGATCTCTGTACATTGCAAGGATTTTAACAAACTTTGTTGCAGATTCCTACCTTTTGTTTTTCTGAAGAAATCATTTTTTGTTCTTCCGTGCCTCTGTGCTTAGTGGGTCAAATGGGAGTGGTTTCATAATTATCTTTCAGCTGTGGCAGCTGCAGGGCTCTAATGAGGAAATCTGCTGGGCCTGCATCCCTTTAGACGTGTTCCTATTGGGAATATCTCACCAAAAATGACATTTTTGTTGCAGGGGATGCCAGAAATCTGACTTGTATCTTAGTGCAGACTTCTGGTAAAATTGGTGAGCCGGAAATTGGAAATTATGTTTCTGGGGTGTGATCAGTATACATTCTGTGTACAGAACTCCTCCAGGTAGCCATATTGTGTTGCATTTTCAGAAAATTACAACAGCTGCAGATTGAAAAGGAAAGGTCATTTTTAATACCATTCAATTACAATATATGATTTGGGTCACAATTGTATACGCTATATTATTTTTTCTTTATTTGATATTTTTTTTTCCCCACGAAAGTGGAGTTATCCTTTAAGTTACCTTTGCAATATCAGATAGCTAAAACCGATCCAAGATAAAAAAAATAGTTTTCCCTCCTATTCCAAAGCACAATATTATTTTATTATAGTTAATATTTTTGTATAGAGAATTGTCATATTTGAAGTAACCCTTCACACAAGATAATAGCCCCCAACAAAGTTACATAGTATAGGTTACCTGCACAAAGGTGCGATTCCAGTATTTCCAGCTCATTGCCAGAACTTGAGTGGGTCTGTTGTTGGCTCAGATCACACACAGTCTGCAGTAGGCAGTGTGGTCATGTACATACACATCAACCTTTATGTCATAAGCAGCCTTTGGATTTAGAGGCTTAGAGGCTGAAATCGAATGTGGATTGTCAGCTTTCTGCCGAGCCCTGCATCCACGCAAAAGGTGGACACAAATCAAAAATGTATTCCTAGCAATTATTCATTTGGATTTCCAAAATACGCTTTGATTTGGGTGTTATATTGAGAGTCTACTTCTTCACAGTTCACTAGCCAGCTCCGATCCAGATTGTGGTTCCCACTGGAGATCACGGTGGTGGCAGTCTTGCTGTGGGAGAGAGTATACGTACTCCTGCTTCCCTTAAAGTTGTAATTTCTGACAAAACGCGCGCAGGGCGGGGCATGCAATCTGACCTCAATGCGCTTGTGCACTGTATGGCGCAATGTAATGAGCTCTATTTTTATTTTCTGCTTTGTGAGCACATTATGTTTACAATAAATTTGGATTTATTTTACAAGGTTATTCCATGTATGGCCCTTTCTTTGATGAGATACATATAACATGAGCATTCTCGGAAGTGAACGACTAAAACTAAAATGGAATTTAAGCCAAAAGACTATGACTAAAACTAAATCAAAAATTTACATCAAAATTAACACTGGTTATATGTGACAAAGGCTAAATCTGTGTCTGCAGTGCATGTTCAAACCCTAATACCATAAATAATAACATGCAATTAGATTTTTACTCCAGGAGTATTTAATGAGTTTGTCCAGAAAAAATGCTTAAATAATACATTACAATTTAACTAAACCCATTAGTATTTAGTCGACTTAAAGACTATGACTAAAACTAAACTGAAATTTGGTGTCAAAATGAACAGGAATACTTAGGGCTGTTGGAGTGATTCCCTTGCCACCTACCATCTGCTTAATAATATGAAGGAGCACTTGTGACCTCCATAATTAGGAGACACTGGAGTCAGTAAGAGGCATATTTTTAATGGTGGTGACGGCTAAGGCGTGTCTCTGATGGTAATTCAGTGGGTGTTGGAGAACTTAAGTGGTCACAGGAAGTGATTATTACATATTATATAATTTTAGTGGACTTTTACATAATATTTCACAATCAGTGTGGTGGACTGATATTATGATTGGGCTTGACACGGTTTGTTTGTATTACATTCACTTTTCTTAAAAGGATAGCGTTACACATTTATGTACTGTGTATATGTTTCATGTATCGGCTTGTGAATATTAGCGGAATCAGCTATCTTGACCATGATATTGGTTACACATACACATTTTTAAAGTTGGTTTACTTAACATTTCTTGATATAATTTTTCTTGATATCCCTTTGTTGTTTTTTGATTGCATTAGCGCAGAGTCCACTAGGATTTGGTGCTGGTATTTTTTTTAAAGATCATGGATTGCAGATAAAATTAGACAATAAAATATTAGAATCTTTGAACCAAATTTTCCAAAAAACAGCATATATTTTGATCAAACTCAGTTTTAAAAGTGTATCTGAACTCTACTAATGAACTGATTTGACTCCCTTTTAGTCTGTTAAGTATAGAACATTAAAAGGATTTTGATATATAATTTCTATAAATGCAAAAATATACTTGCTCATCTTCCAGAAATCGAGTGAGTTCATAACTTCATGTTTGCCCTGACAACACAGTACCTCTGCTGCACTGAAAGTGCCCAAGTTAGAATATGTGTGTAACAAAATAGGAGTCTGCTCAGCATACACAAGAGAAGACCCGCCCCTGCAGAGCTTCAGGAAAGGTGTACCTTGCCAGCTGTCGTTGCACACACACAGCTTCTCCCCCGTCAGGTCACAGTATCCATGGTCAGGGCTGCCACAGTTGTTCTTGCAATAGGGCATGTCACAGGCTTCACCCTTCCAGTACTTGTCACATTCACAGTATACTCTTCCAGGAACTGAGCTGCTCGTTGTGCACTTGCCATGTCCTGAGCAATTGTTCGGACAAGAGTTAATGCTGAACAGAAAGAAGAGGAAAATCAGACAAAAAAGGTCATAGGATAAAAAATTCATAGTTTTATTATAATTATAATAGATCATTCATCCATCAATATCCCAATGGGGATCCAACCGCATATACATACGAGTAGAAGATATTGAAGCCGGTCAAGTTGTAAGCAGCGTCGCTGAAAAAGTGAAGCAATGCGTATCCGGACGTGGTGACAACCTCTGGGACGGTCTCATTCCCTGCTGCCTCTGGGACAATCAGACCACTAACAGAGGGACAAGGAGGGGGGTGGACAATAAGGAAGGAGCAAGGGAAAAGAGAAAGGGAGAAAAGGAGAGGACAGGACACGATGAGGAAGAAGAGGAGAGGAGACGAAGAGGAGAGGACACAAATAAGAGAAGAGAAGAAGAAGCGGAGAGGAGACGAAGAGGAGGAGAGGAAAGGACACAAAGAAGGGGAGAGGAAAGGACACGAAGAAGGGGAGAGGAAAGGACACGAAGAAGGGGAGAGGAAAGGACACGAAGAAGGGGAGAGGAAAGGACGAAGAGAAGAGATGAGAAGAGAAGAAGAGGAAAGGTAGAGGGAGTAGACAGGAGAGGAAGAGGGGAGGAGAAGCAAAGGAGAAAAAAAAGAGAACAAAATAAGAGGAAGAGGCATGGAGAGGGAAAGGACATGAAAAGGTGAGGAAGAGGAAAGGAAGAAGGGAGGGAGAGAAGAAAGAGGAGGGGAGGAAGATGAGGAGGAGAGGAAGGGTAGGGGAAGGGGAGAGGAAGAGAGGAAGAGGAAAAGCAAAGGGAGAGAATGAGGAGAAGGCGAGAATGAGGAGGAGAAGGAAGAGAGGAAGAGGAGAGAAAAAGGAGAGGATAGGAAGAAGAGGAGAGGAGAGGAGGAGAAGAGGAAAAGAAGACGGAGAGGATGAGAAGAAGGAGGAGAGGGAGAGGAAGAGGATGAGAAGAAGAAGAGGGAGAGGAGGAGAAGAGGAGAAGAGAAAGGGGAGAAGAAGAGGAAGGGGAGAAGAAAAGGAATAGGAGATGAAGAGGAGAGCAGAGGAACAAAAAAAAGGGGAGGGTGGGAAGAAGGAAAGGAGAGGAAAGGAAATAAGGGAGGAAAAAAGGAAAAGAAGGGTGTGGGAGTATTAAGAGAAAACAGGGGTGGTCAGAAATAGAGAAAAAGATTGAGAAAAGTGACAAGAAAAGAGATATTGTGTTCATTAAGGCATTCTACATGTTCAGATACAGTACAAGCCATAACACTATTGCAAAAACAAGACGTTCTTCCTTCGGAAGTCCCTGCCTAGAAGAATATTT
This sequence comes from Pelophylax lessonae, assembly GCF_965119305.1. Taxonomy (NCBI): domain Eukaryota; kingdom Metazoa; phylum Chordata; class Amphibia; order Anura; family Ranidae; genus Pelophylax; species Pelophylax lessonae. The sequence goes on along the minus strand of NC_138776.1, from coordinate 53,920,564 downwards.
TAAAGCTAAAATCCAATCAAATATAATATGCAATTATGTTTTCATTTAAAAAAATAAATACACAAATATTGAGGGTTTTATTTTTTACATTTGTACTCCCTCCACTGTATATTGGTATTATTGTTTATATTTTACTACACAACTGTATGTACTTCTCCCTGGAAATGTTTTATGCGTTTGTATTATCTATTATTACCCTTGTTATTTCAGTTGCGCCATACAGCGCCACAGGAGATGACAGCGCTATAGATCTCTTTAATTATAACAACAATAAGAAGAAAATATAATTACACAAGCCGAATCTAGCAAGGAACATTATAATATAAAACTAAAAGAGAAAAAAAAGTACAAAAGGACAAACTTAATGGACCACTTTTTTTTTCTGCCATTATCTTAAATACTAGATAAATTTAAAAAAAATGTTTGTAGTGGGGTTTCAGTCTCCTATGTTTGGGGACCTAGGGGTGGGTTGGGAGAGTGGGAGGGAACGGCGTTTGCTTTTATTTTTTTACACTTGTACAGTTGGGGTTTTTTTTCTCTGTATGTAGACGATTAAAGCTTTCAAAAAAATGTGATTTAAAAAAGATATATTTTCTTTTCCTTTTTATTTATAAGGAGTAATTAAAAAAAGAAGATCTAAAATGTATAAAAGACAGAATTTAAGGGTGAGTGCAATGACGACAAAAGGAAAATATGATCAGGAGAGGGGAAGGCCAAGTGATCTATAAAAACATGTTTCTGGGGTACAAGCTGATCTCCAAGTAGCGTCTCAGTAGCTGCGTCTTCTGCCTTTTCATGGCCAGTGCACCCAGCGTAACCCACTCTGGGTATAATTATCCTCCTCTCAGTACATAATGAACTGCATACAGAGCCGCACAGAGAATAGCTAGATTTTGTGGCCTACTTAGCAGACACCTGGGGACACATCCGTGCTGCACGAATCAATACCGACACGTGGCACCGGCTTCTCTCCTCATTATCTCCAAACTCAGCCGCGGCTCGAACAGACGCCACCAAGCGGATAACAGGGGCATGACTGCTGGTAGAAGGACTAGGGGGATTAGGACACACACAATGGTACTGAATCACAGTACTGGGGATTGGCCCGTGTATAGAACACAAGAGTTAATCTCATATGTCGAATCTCAGCGGTCAGATAACCTGCCTAAAAATCATGACTGACAACACATAAACTGACTCATGTTTTCCTATTATTGAGCAAATATGAATATGTAAAATGTTCATTACATATTACGTAGAGAATTGTAAATACATGTCAGGCAATCCAGTGTGACGTCTGCTCCACAATAGCCGAAAGATCAAATTAGGTTTGCAATAGTATGTATAAAGCAGGTTGGAAGCCGAATATTTCTGTCATGTCACTCAGACAGTATAGTGACACCATTATGATTTGAACGCCCCTCGTGATTACATGAAGAAAAGCAGGCATTGGAAATGTCTGCATGTATGCCAGATACCTCCATGATTGTCTCAGAAGCCTCCACACCTGGGCCGTGGATCAATAGCGAAAAGTGGAGTCATTTTAGAAAAATGTCATTGGGAAACTACCAATTCTGAAGCAAAATCTCTTCATTTCACATACTGAGCTGCCTAAAATAATAAGCAAATGTAAAGAAAGAGCGAGCTACTTTTTTCTTTATTTAGAGGGCGTTGAGGTTTTTATACTTAGCATAGGTTAGTTATTTTTGTTTCAATGTGTTTTTTGAATTTTCAAAGCTGAATGACAATGTGGACATTGGGGGACATGATAGCAATTTATAAATATCTTAATGGGGATCTCAGCTTAGAAAATAAGCTGTTCATTTGAAGGAATTGCATGAGGACTCGAGGACATACAATGCGATTAGAGGAGAAACGTTTTAACCTCAGGCAACGAGGAGGGTTCTTTACTGTTAGGGCTACAAGATTGTGGAATTCTCTACCACAAGAGGTGGTTTCTGCGGGTAGTATGGTGGCTTTGAAAAGACTCTTAGACTTACATCTCAAGGATCATGACATTACGGGCTATGTGAGATGATTACAGCCACACACACCTACACAGGTTGAACTGGATGGACTGTTGTCTTTATTCAACCTCACCTACTATGTAACAATACGTTAGAAAGTGAGTACACCCCTAAGTGAAAATGTCAAAATTGGGCCCAATTAGCAATTTTCCCTCCCTGGTGTTATGTGACTAGTTAGCGTTACAAGGTCCCAGGTGTGAATGGGGAGCAGGTATAATGGTTGCAACTTGCCCAACGAACTAAGAAAGAGCATTTAATATGTACAATGTAGGCTGAAATGCTGTTATTCTGTTTGGCCGCTCTTATGATTAACAGACCTATGCCACGTTCTAGAGCTAGCTCAGTGACACCAAGGGCAGACAGTACAACTACAACATAGTTTACTACAGAAGGAATCAGATTGTAAGCTCTAACAAGCAGGAATTTCTAAGAGGGAGGGTCAAGAGATACAAAAAGTAAAAACTGTGGGGTATGGGCAAATTAAGAAACTAATTGGAGGGTGTAGGTGGGGGCGGGATAGGCCTTTTTTGAAGAGATGAGTTTTCAGGGATCATCTGAAAGTGGATAGAGTAAGAGATAATCAGACAGATTGGGGTAGGGAGTTCCAGAGGATGGGAGAGGCTCTGAAGAAGTCCTGGAGGCAAGCATGGGAGGAGGTGATGAGGGAGCTTTAGAGCAGGAGGTCTTGGGAGGACCGATGAGAGCGGTCTGGTTGATATTTTGTGACTAGGTTAGTGATGTAGCTGGGGGCCAAGTTGTATAAGGCTTTGTATGTTATTGTTAGTATGTGAATGTAATTTTTTGGGTGAGTGGTTGCCATAAGGGACTGAGGGGGGGGATAGTCTATGTAAAGGTAATCCAGTGAGGGGGGAATTGCAGAAGTCGAGGTGAAAGATAACCAGGGAGTGAATTGGAAGCTTTTTGGTGTCATTGGTTAGGAAGGGGTGTATCTCGGAGATGTTGTAGAGTTTGAGGTGGCAAGCTTTGGACATTGATTGGATGTGGGGCCGAAAGGATAGTTCATAGTCCAGGATTACACCTAAAAACCTTGGTGTGCGGGGAAAGGTTGGTAGTTGAGGCGTTGATTTTGACAGAAAAATCAGGGGAAGGGGCACATCGGGGAGGAAATATTATGAGCTCAGTTTTGGATAGATTGAGTTTGAGGAAGTGGAGTGACATCCAGACAGATATGTATGTTAGTAAATTAGTTATACATGAGGAGACTGATGGAGTGAGCTTAGATAGAGAGATAGATTTGGGTGTCCAAAGCAAAAGAGAGAAAAAGTAGGGGCTTTTAGGGCCACTTGGAAGAAGGAGGACCAAAAACAACCATATAAAATAAATTAATTTTATTAGTCTAAAACAATATACAAAATTAAGGTACACCAGGGAAAGAGTCCCATACAACAATAACAAATAGGGTAAAAGATGCAGTACAGAAATGATACACAGAGGATTACCACGCAGGAGGCTTTCTCTTCTTGATGAGAGCTTCAGCCATGGACAGATGGTGCCCATGACTGCTATATATTTTTTGACCTTCCTGCCTCGACCCTGTATGGGATAATATTGAGTATATATCTCCATCCCGCTGGCACCTACCACATTTGATATGAGGGTTAGCATTCGGATGAGCGCTTTCTAAGGCTACTTGAGCCTACTACAAAATTAAGGAGTTACGGTGCCACTGATTTTGCTACATAAAAGGAAAGCCATTATTATATGGATGTATGGAGATTTATTTAACCATCTGAGGATCTAATAAATATAACTGTTGGCACTGATAGCAGCCACTTGAATTCTACATCTGGATATAGGGACCCTGTGTTCTATCCTGCCACTCTTATCTTTGCACGCAGCTAGAAATATCGGTCTTGTTCGGTCTCTCTGGCCCTGACGAAGCCTTATGCGAAACGCGTTGGCTTATTGGGACCCTCAAACCGAGTGTCATCAGAGACTTGCATTAACATCTGCATGAAGTATTCCATATTTCCTTGTATAGGAAACATATTTCTGTACTGCACCTTTTACCCTGTTATTGTTGTATGGGACTCTTTCCCTGGTGTCCCTTAATTTTGTATATTGTTTTAGACTAATAAAATGAATTTATTTTATATGGTTGTTTTTGGTCCTCCTTCTCCCAAGTGGCCCTAAAAGCCCCTACTTTTTCCTTTGTATATGTATATTTGGGGTATGGGCCTACCTACACGGTAAATTTGGTTTAGATTTGGGTGTCATCAGCATAGAAATGGTATTGAAAGCCAAGGAAGGCAATCAACTGACCCAGGGAGGAAGTGTATATTGAGAATAGTAGAGGTCCAAGAACAGAAGCCTGGGGAACCCCAACAGAGAAAGGAAGAGAAGAGGGAGTAGAATTGTAAGTGACACTCAAAGTGCGGTGGGATAGGTAGGATGAGCACCAGCAAAGAGTATAGTCACAGAGACCAAAGGAGTGGAGTTTTTTGAGGAGGAGGTAGTGGTCCATAGTTCAAAGGCAGCAGAGAGGTCCAGGCTTAGGAGTACAGAATAATGTCCATTGGTTTTAGCTGTTAGTAGATTGCTTGTGGGTTTGAGTTGAGCAGTTTCCGTGGAGTGTTGAGGGCAAAATCCAGACTGAAGGGGATCAAGAAGTTTGTTCTCAGTCAGGGGACGCTCAGTCGGTTGTAGATCAGACGGTCAAGGAGTTTGGAGGAAAAGGGGAGTAAGGAGATGCGGCGTATGTTGTTAAGATTGGTGGGGTCCAGTGAGGGCTTTTAAGAATATTTTAAATTTGTGTCTTAATGTGGTAATGGTAAAATCCACCTAAACAGTTTCTTTTGTAACAATTGAATAATACAAATGTGCTACCTACTGTAGTTGGCCTATACCTACTTGTACATTATGCAATATTGTAATACAACTCTCCAGTCACCATGTCACCTCTAGCCTGCCCAATTTACTATAAATAAGCGATTTTCCACTGCTGAGCTTCTCGTCTTGTAAGATGCTAGGACACCTTTTCCTTCAGCCCCTGAAACTTGTTAGAATTACAATGTGCCATACCCACGATGGAATGTTTTAGAGCGGGAATTGTACAGATTCCTGCTCTGAAACTTTGATATCTGAAAATATCCTGTCTGGATAGCAGGATGGAGTTTACTCAACACAACATGCTGGCTCACCTGAGTACTGCGATCAGAGGGGAGTATATGGAGTCTCCGTCATAGACGTACATGTGGTCCCAGCTGCACTCCGTGGCAAAGTGATTAAACCGCAACCGCAGGACGGCGTTGGGGCTGGAAAACAAGAAGAGGAAGTTGAGGTTACAGCTCTACAATCAAAGATCTTTAGAGAGTCCCAATTAAACCAAGACATAGAAATACACCTGGGGAGGGAATTGTTTCAGTAAAAGCGTTATTGTCCGAGCAGAATCCAGAGACCTCTACCGGGGGGATGAACATTAAAGACCCATTCACACGTGCACTGAGACAACATTCGATAAAATATTGCCGCACTGCCTCACAATGGACTAGCTCTAATGGATTGTACAGTAGAGTGCATTGCACGATGTACCGCACCATAACATGCATCGTGGTGCGCAGCATTGCTGTAAAAAAGTTACATGCATATTATCCTTAATTGTAATGCATTGGAAGTCTTATAATAAATGGGCTGCCTTGATGTGAATTATAACACACATCAGTGCAAAGCACTAGATTGCCTCTGGCCCCATTTACACTATTGTGCTGTGGTAAGGTGTGTTGGTGTGATGTGGTGCATTCTGAATGCCACCCTAATGCACCTTCTCAATGAACATGCATTGCTAACCACTTTGTAGCACCCTCCTCGATAAACTGCTAGTAAGGGTAGGCAAATTTAGTTCTGTGGCAGCAGAGCCGCATGTGATTGTTTTAGGCTGCTCTGGGCTCTGCAGGCTGAAGGTTTGATTGCTCCCCCCTGTCTTCTGGAGATTTCCAGGATATAGTGGGTGGGAGGGTCAAATGAGCAGCCTGAATATTTATGTAGCTCCAGCCGATCCCTGGGGAGGTATGCTCAGATGGTGGTTGGGGAGTTCATAAATAGTTTAAAACCTCAGAGAGCAGGGTTCCTGTTCTAGGAGGAGAGCCACCCGGCCTCTGCTTAAAGCGGAGTTCCAGTCTGGAGAAAAAATAAATAAAAGTCAGCAGCTACAAATACTGTAGCTGCTGATTTTTAATATAAGGGCACTTACCTTTCCAGGTATCCCGTGATGTCGGACCTTAAGCAGATTCGTCCATCGGTTTCGGTTGCAGGCGCATTGCAAGTAAGGGAAACTGGCACTGAAGCCATGTGCAAGTCACACTGCACTTTCTGAATGGTCTCACCATCTTCTGGGACACACACAAGTCCCACAAGGCAGTGGGGGAGAGGAGGAGGGGCCAGACATGGCGTAGATCGCCGTGCAACAATCTTTCCAGGAAGTGGGAGCGCGTACCTGTCAAAACCAGGTACCCGTTTACCCCTCCCCGCGAAAGTGCCAAATGTGGCATTTGAAGGGGGGGGTGCAAACAAGCGGGGAAAAGGTCCTAAAAGAAAATTACTATGCTACACATAAATGGCAGAAATAGACACCCCCAACTAGAAGGTTTTTAAAATATTAAAGTAAAACATTTTTGGTGGACATAGCAGGAAGAACTTCCGGGTTTTGGCTATGAGTCAGGTTTTTATCATTCCTAAAGAAGAGATTTCCTTTACTTCCTGCCATAGTTACCATACAAAAAAATTAGAAGAGATCTTCCCTGTGGGGTCACAGACAGGGATTCAAAAATGGACACGTTCACCACCAAAGTAAAAAACCTGGAGGATTTGTTGAAAATGATTTTTCCTCATTTCCTGTCCCTGTGACAGCCATACAAAACACTCATGGTGCAGTGGTCACCAGGACAAAAAAGCACAGACAACAATAAAACATTCTCATAAGTTCTAACCCAAAGGTGGTCATCTTACTTTATATAGGGGGCCTCAGGCTCTGAGGAAGAGGCACGCCTCGAAACGCGTTAGCCTTTCACCTTTACGAGACATTGGACTCTTACATCATGGACGTTGTTCGATGGAGTTGATATGCTGGTTTACATCGCATGTTTGTGAGTAGCCACTTTTTAATATTTTACCAATAAAAGCCTACTGAGGATAATGCGCTAGGCTGGTGCGTCCTTCTTTTTGTTTATGTTTACAGGGCCTCATGTGTGGCTCCTGGCATCACCAAACGGCCACACGCTCAGTGTATGTATCGCTAAGAAAAAACTGTCAGAGACTGGACATACTATGTGTCATGGTCTTACCTTCTTGCTGTTCTCCTTCGTTTGACATGTGCTGGCGGCCATCTTGGTTTCTGGGTTTCTTGTAACCTCCCACTCTGCGGCTCCTCCTTCCCACTGGGAGGAGCTGGATGCCTAGCTCATATATATAGGAGGTCTGTGGCTTCAGTTCCTTGCTTGGTCCTCCTGTGTTCACATGCTTCTAAGACTGCTGCTGCTTCTGGTTCCTGATCCTGGCTTCGTCTGATTACCCTGCTGGTTCCTGATCCTGGCTTCGTCTGACTACCCTGCTGGTTCCTGATCCTGGCTTCGTCTGACTACCCTGCTGGTTCCTGATCCCGGCTTCGTCTGACTACCCTCCTGGCTCCTGACCTCTGGCTTCGCAAAGACTCTGCTTCAGTTTTGCCATCCGTTTGGACTTTTGCTTTACAGCTTGATTTTCAATAAAGCTTCTTATTTTCACTTATATGTTGTTGTACGTCTGGTTCATGGTTCCCTGACATTAGGACCAAGCCATGAATTTTGACGGTACAGGGCCATCCTCGCTACCCACGCTGGTTGCCAGACTTGATCAGCAGGATCACCTGTTGGGTCAGTTCGCCGTGGCGTTGCAAATCCTGCTTGAACGCACAGCTCATTTCGCTCCCGTTGCCGATGGGTCGGTTGTCGCTCCTGGGCCCGCTCCTACTGCCGCTCCGGTTGTTGCGCCAGAGTCTACCCCGACACCTGTTGTTGCGCCTGCGGTGTTTCGGGGTATGACCGGTTCTGCCCCCCTTCCACAGCGCTTTGGGGGAGAGCCAACTCAGTGCCGAGGTTTCCTTAACCAGGTGGGCATTTATTTCGAGTTGCTGCCACATGCCTTTCCTACTGAGAGATCAAAGGTGGGCTTCTTAATTTCGCTGCTCTCGGACAAGGCCTTGGCCTGGGCCAGCCCTTTATAGGAGAACAACAATCCGGTGGTTGCCGAGTTTTCCGGTTTTGTTGCTTCTCTTTGGAGGGTATTCGATGTGCCGGCTCGTGCTGCCTCTGCTGCGAAGCTCCTTATGTCCATCAGACAGGGTTCACGATCCGTAGCTGAATACGCCATTGAGTTTCGTACCCTGGCAGCAGAGGTGGGCTGGAATAATGAGGCTCTGGTCGCTGCTTTCTCTCATGGTCTCTCGGATGCCTTGAAGGATGAGGTTGCAGCTAAGGACCTACCAGTGGAGCTCGAGTCTCTTATTTCTTTCCTGATTTTGATTGACACCAGACTCAGGGAGAGACCTTCCTTTAAGGAGAGTCTGCGGAGGCCTCCTAACAGATTGGCGCCTACCTTTGTTGTCCCACCCGTGCCTCCCTCTCCTCCCACGCCTCCTGGGGATGAACCCATGCAGCTGGGCTTTGCTCGCCTGTCCGAGGGGGAGAGGGTACTCCGGAGACGCGAGGGCCGATGCATGTACTGTGGTCTCGGTGGGCATTTTCGGTTGGCATGTCCGAACCGTCCGGGAAACGCTCGCACCTGAGATCCTGTCGGGGGCAGATCTTGGGTGGAGTCTCCTCGTCCCCGGTTTCCCGTGTTGACAAATCACTGATCACTGTTGTCCTCTCCTGGGTCGGGGGCTCAGTGACGACCCAGGCGTTGGTGGACTCTGGTGCTGGTGGTTTGTTCATTGATAGTGTGTTCGCTGCCGCCAATTCCATTCCTCTGCAGGCCTGAGGTTCTCCACTGGCTCTTGAGGCGATAGACGGCATACCCCTTCTGCCGCCACACGTGACTCATGAGACCCTTCCAGTGGGGATAGCCATTGGTGCCGTTCACAGAGAGTCGGTCTGCTTCCAGGTTATTTCGTCTCCACACTACTCGGTGGTCTTGGGGTACCCCTGGCTCCAGAAGCATAATCCGACTTTCGATTGGAGATCGGCCGAGATCCTCTCGTGGTCACCACAGTGTGGGGCTAGTTGCATCCATGGGCCTGTCAAGTTGCTGTGTACTTCCTCGGACTCTCTGTTGCCTCCTGAATACGAGGAGTACCGGGATGTATTCGATAAGGTGCGCGCGGTTGCCCTACCTCCGCACCGCCCATACGATTGTGCCATCGAGTTACAACCTGGTGCCGTTTCTCCTCGTGGCAAGGTCTATCCACTGTCGGTAGCGGAGAATGAGGCCATGGAGGAGTACGTGAAGGAGGCGCTTTCACGCGGACACATTCGCAAATCCTCGTCCCCGGCAGGGGCTGGATTTTTCTTTGTGAAAAATAGGGGCGGTGAGTTGAGGCCTTGCATCGATTACAGGGGTCTCAATCGCATCACGATCAAGAACGCTTACCCGATACCCTTGATTTCCGAGCTGTTCGATCGCCTTAAAGGGGCCACGGTCTTTACCAAACTCGACCTGAGGGCGGCATATAACCTCGTAAGGATCAAGGCGGGCGATGAGTGGAAGACCGCGTTTAACACCAGGACCGGTCATTATGAATCCTTGGTTATGCCCTTTGGGTTGTGCAATGCGCCCGCAGTCTTTCAGGAATTCATCAACAATGTTTTCCGTGACCTGTTGCAGCAGTGTGTGGTGGTCTATTTGGATGACATCTTGGTATATTCTGAATCCATGGAGACCCACATTCTGGATGTCAGACGAGTGTTGCAACGGTTACGAGAGAACAAGCTGTTCGGTAAGCTTGAGAAATGCGAATTTCACCGATCCCAGGTAACCTTCTTAGGTTACATCATTTCCGCTGAGGGGTTCTCCATGGATCCTGAGAAGGTTTCGGCTGTCTTACAGTGGCCCCAGCCCAGTGGTCTTCGCTCCCTGCAGCGCTTTTTGGGCTTCGCCAATTATTATCGGAAGTTCATCAGGGACTTTTCCATGCTAGCCAAGCCTCTCACGGATCTGACCAGGAAGGGCAGTAATTCCCAGGTCTGGCCGCTCGAGGCCATCCGAGCTTTTGAGGCTCTAAAGTCCGCCTTTGTGTCGGCTCCGATTCTGTCGCATCCCAACCCTGGGTTGCCCTTTGTCCTCGAGGTGGACGCGTCTGAGACGGGAGTAGGCGCCCTTCTGTCTCAGCGTAGAACACCAGAGGGTCCTCTGCTTCCTTGTGGGTTTTACTCCCGGAAACTGTCTTCCGCGGAGTGCAACTATCAGATTGGTGACAGGGAGTTATTGGCCATCGTGCAGGCCCTTAAAGAATGGAGGCACTTGCTCGAGGGTTCGGTGGTTCCGGTCCTCATCCTGACGGACCACAAGAATCTGACCTACCTTTCTGAGGCCAAGAGATTGACACCACGTCAGGCCAGATGGGCTCTGTTCTTGTCACGTTTTAATTACGTGGTCTCCTACCTACCCGGTTCCAAGAACATCAGGGCGGATGCCTTATCACGGCAGTACTCCGACCTGTCCAGGGAGGAGTCGATTCCGACTTCGGTCATACCTCCGAATCAGATCCTGGCCGCCATTCGCACCAGCCTGACCTCTCCCCTGGGTGAGCAGATTTTGGCGGCTCAATCTGGTGCTCCCTCTGGGAGACCCAACGGCAGATGTTTTGTGCCTGAGGAGTTGCGCACTCGGTTGTTGCGAACCTACCATAACTCCAAGACCGCGGGGCATCCTGGAAAGAATCAGCTGTCCTGGGCTGTTTCACGTCTGTTCTGGTGGCCTTCCCTACGTTCCGACATCGCCGCATATGTAGCGGCATGCTCCGTTTGTGCCCAGAGTAAGTCCCCTCGGCACCTTCCGTTGGGCCTTCTGCAACCCATAGCCACCGGGGAGCGCCCATGGTCACACCTGGGGATGGATTTCATTGTGGACCTCCCTGCATCCCGAGGCCATACGGTCATTCTCATGATTGTGGATCGGTTTTCCAAAATGTGCCACTGTGTTCCTCTCAAGAAGTTACCCTCTGCACAGGAGTTGGCCACGATTTTTGCCAGGGAGGTTTTCCGGTTGCACGGTTTGCCCAAGGAGATTGTGTCGGATCGGGGGAGTCAGTTTGTGTCCAGGTTCTGGCACGCCTTTTGCTCCCAGTTGGGGATTCATCTCTCCTTCTCCTCGGCCTACCACCCTCAGTCCAATGGGGCCGCAGAACGATCCAATCAGGCCTTGGAGCAATTCCTTCGTTGCTATGTCTCCGATCACCAAGACAATTGGGTTGACCTCCTGCCTTGGGCTGAGTTTGCCAGGAACACGGCGGTGAACTCTTCCTCTGGGACGTCTCCCTTCATGGCCAATTATGGGTTCCAACCTGCCGTGTTACCGGAGGTATTCTCTCCCCAGGATATTCCGGCTGTGGAGGATCACCTTTCTGTCCTACGTGCTTCTTGGGTACAGATCCAGAAGTCCCTTGAGGTCTCTGCGCAGCGCCAGAGACTCCAGGCTGATCGCAGACGAGCGCCTGCTCCTTCCTACCAGGCCGGAGACCGTGTATGGTTGTCCACCCGCAACCTCAACCTTCGAGTGCCCACTCCCAAGCTGGCGCCTCGCTTTGTTGGTCCCTTCCGAGTGCTTCGCAGGGTAAACCCGGTAGCCTATGCCCTTGCGCTTCCTCCTGGCATGCGGATCTCCAACGTGTTTCATGTCTCCCTGTTGAAGCCACTGGTGTGTAATCGTTTCACTTCCTCGGTTCCTCGGCCTCGTCCGGTCCAAGTGGGCAATCGTGAGGAGTATGAGGTGAGCAATATCCTGGACTCACGCCTGGTCCGCGGTCGGGTGCAGTTTTTGGTTCATTGGCGTGGTTATGGTCCAGAGGAGCGTTCCTGGGTTCCCTCCGCAGATGTCCATGCTCCTGCCTTGCTCCGTGCCTTCCACGCACGCTTCCCTCAGAAACCGTTCTTTACTCCGCGGAGGAGGGGCCCTTGAGGGGGAGGTACTGTCATGGTCTTACCTTCTTGCTGTTCTCCTTCGTTTGACATGTGCTGGCGGCCATCTTGGTTTCTGGGTTTCTTGTAACCTCCCACTCTGCGGCTCCTCCTTCCCACTGGGAGGAGCTGGATGCCTAGCTCATATATATAGGAGGTCTGTGGCTTCAGTTCCTTGCTTGGTCCTCCTGTGTTCACATGCTTCTAAGACTGCTGCTGCTTCTGGTTCCTGATCCTGGCTTCGTCTGATTACCCTGCTGGTTCCTGATCCTGGCTTCGTCTGACTACCCTGCTGGTTCCTGATCCTGGCTTCGTCTGACTACCCTGCTGGTTCCTGATCCCGGCTTCGTCTGACTACCCTCCTGGCTCCTGACCTCTGGCTTCGCAAAGACTCTGCTTCAGTTTTGCCATCCGTTTGGACTTTTGCTTTACAGCTTGATTTTCAATAAAGCTTCTTATTTTCACTTATATGTTGTTGTACGTCTGGTTCATGGTTCCCTGACACTATGGAAGATGGTTAACGACCGCCTGCCTGATACAGGTGATGGTTTAAAATTTGCAGACATATCAGTGTGGCTGGAGACTGGGAACATACTGCAGGAGACTGTCAAACACTGGGGACACATTACAATAGACTACAAGAGATCACTACCCATGCAGTTCATTCACTAATAAATTGTTTGTAACCCTAACATTTCATATTCCTGATATGTGGCTGCTGTACCATGTACTTGTATGAGAAAGTCTCCTGTTCTCTTTGTACTGCTTCCTTTGTGTGAAATCCCTGGTGTTCCTGCCAGTCCCTCTGCTTGCAAACTGACCACACTAGGCAGAAGAAGACCGTGTGGTCAATTCTCTAGCTATTCTGGGAACTCAGCCTGCTCTCCTCCAATGATCAGTCATGTACAGACATGCCCACCCTGCACAGTCATTCACTGGGAAGCTCAATGTACTGTTGCTTCTCCTCTCTCCAGCTCTCATGCAGCTGGGAATAGAGGGAATGTGATCAATTATAAAAAAAAAAGGTAAAAAAAAAGGGTAATTTTAATGTTTTTTTATATCTATACACAAATGTTTTGCCTTTCATTTCTATTTTAAACCGAATGGGTTCTTTTACAAGGTGATCATTCACAAACACTTTAAGTGCTCCCTACAGTCTCCCTAAAAATAATCACGCCTGACAATCATTTCAGCACGATCCATTAGAACAGATCAGAGAAAGTACATCACAAATATGTACAGTATCTCACAAAAGTGAGTACACCCCTCACATTTTTGTAAATATTTTATTATATCTTTACATGTGACAACGCTGAAGAAATAACACTTTGCTACAATGTACAGTAGTGAGTGTACAGCTTGTATAACAGTGTAAATTTGATGTCCCCTCAAAATAACTCAACACACAGCCATTCATGTCTAAACCGTTGCCAACAAAAGTGAGTACACCCCTTAGTGACAATGTCCAAATTGGGCCCAATTGGCCATTTTCCCTCCCCGGTGTCATGTGACTTGTTAGTGTTACAAGCTCTCAAGTGTGAATGGGGAGCAGGTGTGTTAAATTTGGTGTTATCGCTCTCACTCTCTCATACTGGTCACTGGAAGTTCAACATGGCACCTCATGGAAAAGAACTCTCTGAGGATCTGAAAAAAAGAATTTTTGCTCTACATAAAGATGGCCTAGGCTATAAGAAGATTGCCAAGACCCTGAAATTAAGCTGCATGGTGGCCAAGACCATACAGCAGTTTAACAGGACAGGTTCCACTCAGAACAGGCCTCGCCATGGTCCAACAAAGAAGTTGAGTGCACATGCTCAGCGTCATATCCAGAGGTTGTCTTTGGGAAATAGACGTATGGGTGCTGCCAGCATTGCGGCAGAGGTTGAAGGGGGTCAGCCTGTCAGTGCTCAGGCCATACACTGCATCAAATTGGTCTGCATGGCTGTCGTCCCTGAAGGAAGCTTCTTCTAAAGATGATGCACAACGGAGCCCGCAAACAGTTTGCTGAAGACAAGCAGACTAAGGACATGGATTACTGGAACCATAGCCTGTGGTCTGATGAGACCAAGATAAACTTTTATTGTTCGGATGGTGTCAAGCGCGTGTGGCGGCAACCAGGTGAGGAGTACAAAGACAAGTGTGTCTTGCCTACAGTCAAGCATGGTGGTGGGAATGTCATGGTCTGGGACTGCATGAGTGCTGCCAGCACTGGGGAGCTACAGTTCATTGAGGAAACCATGAATGCCAACATGTACTGTGACATACTGGAGCAGAGCATGATCTCCTCCCTTCAGAGAATGGGCCACAGGGCAGTATTCCAACATGATAACGGCCCCAAACACACCAAGACGACCACTGCCTTGCTAAAGAAGCTGAGGGTAAAGGTGATGGACTGGCCAAGCATGTCTCCAGACCTAAATCCTATTGAGCATCTGTGGGGCACTCTCAAATGGAAGGTGGAGGAGCGCAAGGTCTCTAACATCCACCAGGAATGGAAGAGGACTCCAGTGGCAACCTTTGAAGCTCTGGTGAACTCCGTGCCCAAGAGGGTTAGGGCAGTGCTGGAAAATAATGATGGCCACACAAAATATTGACAATTTGGGCCCAATTTGGACATTTTCACTTAGGGGTGTACTGCCAGCGGTTTCGACATTAATGGCTGTGTGTTGAGTTATTTTAAGGGGACAGAAAATTTACACTGTTATACAAGCTGTACACTCACTACTTTACATTGTAGCAAAGTGTCATTTCTTCGGTGTTGTCACATGAAGTGTACTCACTTTTGTGAGATACTGTATATACACACATACATACAGTGGATATAAAAAGTATTCACACCCCTGTTAAAATGTCGGGTTTCTGTGATGAAAAAAAAGAGACAAAGAAACCATTTCAACATGTTCTACCTTTAATGTGAACTATAAAAGTAAAAATAAAAAACTATAATATGGTTGCATAAGTGTGAACACCCTTAAACTAATACTCTGTTGAAGCACCTTTTGATTTCATTACAGCACTCAGTCTTGTTGGGTATGAGTCTATCAGCATGGCACATCTTGACTTGACAATATTTGCCCACTCTTCTTTGCAAAAACTCCAAATCGGTATGATTGCGATGGCATCGCCAGTGCACAGCCCTCTTCAGATCACCCCACAGATTTTCAATTGGATTCAGGTCTGGGCTCTGGCTGGGCCATTCCAAAAGTTTTAATCTTCTTCTGGTGAAGCCATTCCTTTGTTGATTTGGATGTATGCTTTGGGTCGTTATCATGCTGAAAGATGAAGTTTCTCTTCATGTTCAGCTTTCTAGCAGAAGCCTGAAGGTTTTGCGCCAATATTGACTGGTATTTTGAACATTTCATAATTCCCTCTACCTTGTCTAAGGCCACTGTTCCAGCTAAAGAAAAACAGCCTCAAAAGAATGATGCTTCCACCACCATGCTTCATTGTGGGTATGGTGCTCTTTTGGTGATGTGCTCTTTTTTTTTTGCGCCAAACATATATTTAGGAATTATGGCCAAAAAGTTCAATCTTGGTTTCATCAGACCTTAACACATTTTCCCACATTCTTTTGGGGGACTTCAGATGTGTTTTTGCTAAATTTAGCCGGGCTTGGATGTTTTCCTTCGTGAGGAAAGTCTTCCGTCTTGCCACTCTACCCCCTAGACCAGACATATGAAAATACGGGAGATTGTGGTCGTCACATGTACAACACAGCCAGTACTTGCCACCATATTCCTTCAGCTTCTTTAATGTTGCTGTAGGCCTCTTGGCAGCCTCCCTGACCAGTTTTCTTCTCATCTTTTTATTAATTTTGGGGTAACGTCCAATTCTTGGTAATGTCACTGTTGTGCCATATTTTCTCCTATTGATGATGACTGTCTTCACTGTGTTCCAGTGAGGCTGGAGCAAGCACCGAACATTGAACGGGATCACGCCGTCTAGCAGCCGGTATTTGCCGGGACTCCGCCACCTTACACTCGGAGGTATGAACTACCTGTAACTATTGGTCTGTTTGTTGCATGGTCTTTTCCCCTCATTCACTTGGCACGGAGGACCTTCCTGCTCTCTTCCCCCACCTCCACTGGGACATGATGAGCAATCCCTGAACGGACTTAACTCCATATACAGTGCCTATGACATTTTCAAGGAGGAAATTATACCTGCACATTGTTTGGTTCTTTTCTTCAGGGATTACACTGTCTATTGGAGCCTATTTCATCCATTTTGGACTATCTTCCCAATAGCCACATTTACAGCATTATCCTCAAATTCTCCATCTGACACCGGATTTTGAGTAACTGGAACCTTTTATCTTCCTACAGACCTGAGTTATGGTTTTTTCTAACGATCCTTTTTCCGCTACACAGGCATACCTGTGACTGGTATCAGCAACCCTGCAGACCATATATATCCTCATTTCCCGGTTGGATACATTATCCCTGACCCCTATTTGAACCACTCCAATATTGATACAATTTTTGTATTTAGGTCTGTGGTGATGCAATCCATTGTATGTACATGATTTTAATGTTTTAATTGTATTTGTGTCCAGTCCTGTTCTTTGGTCATTCACCAGGCATAGGTGCCTTAATAAACGTATTGTTTATTTTTCACCACTACCCAGCCACTACTAGTGTCTTTTTTGTGGCGCCTATATCTGATCACCCTTGTCTTGTGAATGCTTTGGAGGCAACCTTGTTTCCATCACATTCACAGAATTCCTTTTTTGTTCATATATATATATATATATATATATACACACATATGTCTTTTCTATCCATCTATCAATACACACTGATTCTGCATTCTATCAATACTCAGTGATTCTGCACTTCCGGGTAGAAGGCGGGCGCGCCACCGGCATGCCACTCCTGCTGTGATTTGGAACACAGATTTGCCGTGATCAATGGCCCGCATCCCTCATCACATAAATTGCATCAAAAAGAAAAAAGATGGGGCTTTAAATAGGCCAGTGGGAAAGGGAGGATCAGGGGTATATGAACCTAAAAAAAAAAAGAAGGGAATTCATGCTGTCATTCATTCTGACTGTTTCAAGAAAAAAAAAAAAAGAGGGGAGGGTGTAAATGTAACATAGAAATAGTAAACGCTTATCACTGGCAGTTTTATGTTACAAATTCCTTATAACAACATTTCAGTGTAATGCATGTAAAATGCACAAAAACGCATATGAACACATGCAAATATGCACATAAAAACAATGGCAGCATATGCATTGGTGTACAAGGATCTATCTGATGTCATAGGCAGGGATGGGGGAAGACAGCGGGTTCCGTCACTCACTTACGCGCAGCAACCGTCATCCCGCTTTTACTGTTGATTGCTGCTTATAAATGGATTGTTTCCTTCCTGTATTACTCATGGAAGAGTCTTACCCCCCTGCATTTCTGACAGAGCTAAGGAAGGGTTAATTTATACAATTTTTTTCTTTTTTTTTTACACAAGATTCAGAGAATTCACACTTTTGCCAATTAGAAAAATGTATGACTCTTGGTTAGCAAGAAAAAAACAAAAAACGTCAGGGGTATATGAACCTCTTTTACGCTGTCCAAAATGTATTTAATAAAAAGGTTTGACATTAGACAGAACTTCAAGAATAAAATATAACTAAAGGCAAAACCAACATAAAAAAACACAACTAAAAAACTAAAAAAAAAAAAAAAAAAGAAGGGAATGTAGAGAGGTCTGGAAAAGGCTGAGAGCAATAGAAGGGACTTTTATAAATTAGGGCGGCATTAAACCCAAAAACAAAACATTTATTGAATTGCAATACACAAAAATGCGCCCCCCCCCCCCCCCCCCGTAATACAGTGTCTATGAGTATATATACAGTCAGTTCCATAAATATTGGGACATCGACAAAATTCTATTTTTTTTGGCTCTATACACCACCACAATGGATTTGAAATGAAATAAACAAGATGTGCTTTAACTGCAAACTTTCAGCTTTAATTTGAGGGTGTTTACTTCCAAATCAGGTGAACGGTGTAGGAATTACAACAGTTTGTATATGTGCCTCCCACTTTATAAGGGACCAAAAGTAATGGGACAGATTAACAATCATAAATCAAACTTTCACTTTTTATTACTTGATTGCAAATCCTTTGCAGTTAATTACAGCCTGAAGTTTGGAACGCATAGACATCACCAGACGCTGGGTTTCATCCCTGGTGATGCTCTGCCAGGCCTCTACTTCAACTGTCTTCAGTTCCTGCTTGTTCTTGGGGCATTTTCCCTTCAGTTTTGTCTTCAGCAAGTGAAATGCATGCTCAATCGGATTCAGATCAGGTGATTGACTTGGCCATTGCATAACATTCCACTTCTTTCCCTTTAAAAAACTCTTTGCTTGCTTTCGCAATATGCATTGTCCATCTGCACTGTGAAGCGCCATCCAGTGAGTTCTGAAGCATTTGGCGGAATATGAGCAGATAATATTGCAGATAATATTGCCTGAAACACTTCAGAATTCATCCTGCTGCTTTTGTCAGCAGTCACATCATCAATAAATACAAGAGAACCAGTTCCATTGGCAGCCATACATGCCCACACCATGACACTACCACCACCATGCTTCACTGATGAGGTGGTATGCTTTGGATCATGAGCAGTTCCTTTCCTTCTCCATACATAGAAACATAGAAACATAGAATGTGTCGGCAGATAAGAACCATTTGGCCCATCTAGTCTGCCCAATATATCTGAATCCTATGAATAGTCCCTGGCCCTATCTTGTATGAAGGATAGCCTTATGCCTATCCCATGCATGCTTAAACTCCTTCACTGTATTTGCAGCTACCACTTCTGCAGGAAGGTTATTCCATGCATCCACTACTCTCTCAGTAAAGTAATACTTCCTCATATTACTTTTAAACCTTTGCCCCTCTAATTTAAAACTGTGTCCTCTTGTGGTAGTTTTTCTTCTTTTAAATATGCTCTCCTCCTTTACCGAGTTGATTCCCTTTATGTATTTAAAAGTTTCTATCATATCCCCTCTGTCTCTTCTTTCTTCCAAGCTATACATGTTAAGGTCCTTTAACCTTTCCTGGTAAGTTTTTTCCTGCAATCCATGTACTAGTTTAGTAGCTCTTCTCTGAACTCTCTCTAGAGTATCTATATCCTTCTGGAGATATGGCCTCCAGTACTGCGCACAATACTCCAAGTGAGGTCTCACCAGTATTCTGTACAGCGGCATAAGCACTTCTCTCTTTCTACTGCTTATACCTCTCCCTATACATCCAAGCATTCTGCTGGCATTTCGTGCTGCTCTATTACATTGTCTTCCCACCTTTAAGTCTTCTGAAATAATTACTCCTAAATCCCTTTCCTCGGATACTGAGGTCAGGACTGTGTCAAATATTCTATATTCTGCCCTTGGGTTTTTACGTCCCAGGTGCATTATCTTGCACTTATCCACATTAAATTTCAGTTGCCAGAGTTCTGACCATTCTTCTAGTTTTCCTAAATCCTTTTCCATTTGGCGTTTCCCTCCAGGAACATCAACCCTGTTACATATCTTTGTGTCATCAGCAAAAAGACAAACCTTACCATCGAGGCCTTTTGCAATATCACTTATGAAGATATTAAACAAAATTGGTCCCAGTACAGATCCCTGAGGTACCCCACTGGTAACATGACCTTGTTCTGAATGTTCTCCATTGACCACAACCCTCTGTTGTCTGTCACTCAGCCACTGCCTAATCCACTCAACAATATGGGAGTCCATGCTCAATACTCTTCTCTTCCCATCACTCTGGTAGTTGATCTTGGTCTCATCTGTCCATAGGATGTTGTTCCAGAACTGTGAAGGTTTTTTTAGATGTTGTTTAGCAAACTCTAATCTGGCCTTCCTGTTTTTGAGGCTCACCAATGGTTTACATCTTGTGGTGAACCCTCTGTATTCACTCTGGTGAAGTCTTCTCTTGATTGTTGACTTTGACACACATACACCTACCTCCTGGAGAGTGTTCTTGATCTGGCCAACTGTTGTGAAGGGTGTTTTCTTCACCATGGAAAGAATTCTTCGGTCATCGGACCACAGTTGTTTTCCGTGGTCTTCCGGGTCTTTTGGTGTTGCTGAGCTCACCGGTGCGTTCTTTCTTTTTAAGGATGTTCCAAACAGTTGATTTGGTCACACCTAATGTTTTTGCCATCTCTCTGATGGGTTTGTTTTGTTTTTTTCAGCCTAATGATGGCTTGCTTCACTGATAGTGACAGGTCTTTGGATCTCATATTGAGAGTTGACAGCAACAGATTCCAAATGCAAATATAGCACACTTGAAATTAACTCTGGACCTTTTATCTGCTCCTTGTAAAAGGAATAACGAGGGAATAACACACACCTGGCCATGGAACAGCTGAGCAGCCAATTGTCCCATTACTTTTGGTCCCTTAAAAAGTGGGAGGCACATATACAAACTGTTGCAATTCCTACACCTTTCACCTGATTTGGATGTAAATACCCCCAAATTAAAGCTAAAAAGTCTGCAGTTAAAGCACATCTTGTTTGTTTCATTCCAAATCTATTGTGGTGGTGTATAGAGCCAAAAGATTTAAATTGTGTCGATGTCCCAATATTTATGGACCTGACTGTATGTATATATATATATATATATATATATATATATATATATATATATATATATATATTTTTTTTTTTTTTTTTTTTTTCATCACAGAAACCTGACATTTTATCTGAGTTGTGAATACTTTTCATATCCCCCGTATGTAAATATATATATATATATATATATATATATTTTTTTTTTTTTCTTTTTTTTAAATGTTACGTTTTCTCAGTTTAAACATTTGATGTTTTCTATTTTCTATTTTGAATAAAATATATGTTTCTATTATTCGTAAATCATTGCATTCTGTTTTATGTCGATTTTACACAGCGCCCCAACCTTTTTATAATTGGGGTTGTACTGAAACAGATTTTTTTTTTTTTTTAAACCAGTTTAGTGTCACTTTATTTACTGCTCTCAAGGTGCAGAGTGTGGTGTGTAAGTACTTAACACAGCGTACTGCAGGCACAGAATATATTCATAATGTAATAAAACGTATCAAATTCACTGAATCCTCCATCTATTGAGAGCAAACATAGTCAACACCACCCTGCTATTTACATAGTAAATATTTCAAGAAGAAGAAATATTGGCTGGAAAAAAATATTTGAACAAAGTCATAAAAGAACAAGTCTCGCTTATCAGAAGATCGTATTTTAAAGCGGTCTGTGCCCCCAATCAAATCTGAATGTTCATTCTACAGGAGTTGGGGATAATTCATCTTATAGCACGTAGGTGCGATAAACGCCGCTGTGATTAAAGTGGACCTGTACTCTGTTAATACTGGGCAAACTTACAGGATTAAATCATGTATAATACTGAGGCTGCATTCACACTTGCACGTCGGTTCGCGTAGGAGAGACAGACTGCCACGGTAAATGTGCGGTGGGCAGTCTTAAAGCAGTTAAAGCGGTAGTATACTCCACTTTTTAACTTTTACCTACAGGTAAGCCTATAATAAGACTTACCTGTAGGTAAAATTAATATCTCCTAAACCTGCACGGTTTAGGAGATATTCGCCCTGCATGCAGCCACTGACACCAGCAGCCCTGTGAAAATGGCTGCTGTGAAATGGAGACAGATGAAACCAACCAAGGGCAAACATACAAACTTTGTAGTCTGGAGCAGTGTTGCTTACAAACTGTGGGGTTGATTTACTAAAACTGGAGAGTGCAAAATCTAGTGCAGCTGTGCACAGAAACCAATCAGCTTCCAGGTTTTTTTTTTGCCAAAGCTTAACCGATTGTAGACCGCCGCAAGTACATATACTGTGGCGGTCAGCCCCGGCCAGGCAAAGTGACGTACCGGTACGTCACTAGCCTGGGAGCCAATAGCGGGCAGGCACGCGCCGCTGGAGGCGCGCTCCCGCCTCAGCTCGTTCACGGGCACCTCCATGCGTGTGACCGGCGGACCCAATGTCCGCCGGTCACTCGCGATCGTCCGCTGTGAAGGGAGAAAGACAGGTGGCTAATGTAAACAAAGCTGCCTGTCATTCTTCCCTGTGTAAAAGCACTGATCTAACGGTCCTGCTATGTAGGACCATTGATCTGTGCTGTTACACACACAGCCACATCCCTGCACAGTTAGAAGCACGCCCCTAGGGACAAACATAGTCACTGCATCTCTAATAAATTAACCCCTTCCCTGCCAGTGTCATTTTTACAGTAACAGTGCATTTGTATTGCACTGATTATTGTAGTAATGTCACTGGTACCCCCAAAAGTGTCAAAAATGTCAGTCAGGGGTCCGATCTGTCCGCCGCAATGTCGCAGTCCCGCAAAAAAAAAAAAAAAAAAACGCAGATCGCCGCCATTACTCGTTAAAAAAAAAAAAACAACAAAAATGACAAAAAACTTTCCCTTAGTTAGTAAACGCAATTTTACCAAACATATGTAGCAGAAAACAAATTGGCCAAAAATTTAAAAAATTTTTGATTTTTACATTTTTTTTGGGAATTTCATATAAAAAAATGTGAAAAATATTGTTATTTTTGCAAAATTGTCGCTCTTTTTTTGATTATAGCGCATGATCAAAAAATCGCACAGGTGATCAAATACCACCAAAAGAAAGCTCTGTTTGTGGGAAAAAAAGGACATCAAATTCGTTTAGGTACAGCGTCGCACGACTGCGCAATTGTCCGTTAAAGTCACGCAGTGCCGAATCGCAAAATAGGCCCTGGTCAGGAAGGGGGTAAAATCTTCCGGGGCTTAAGTGGTTAACTGAACAAGCTGAAGCTAGGAGCTGATTGGCTACCATAGCTGCACCAGATTTTGTACTCTCCAGGTTTTAGTAAATCAACCCTACTGATTCAGACTGCTTTTTTGACAACTACAGCTCCCGACTTCTTCTGAGTATACAGTAAGGTGGCTTTGATTAAACACAACAGACAATTACTGTATACTGGGGGGGGGGGTCCCAGAAGCAAGGCAGAGAGACAGGACATGCTACACACACGCCCTGTGTAAAATGATGACCTTATTTTGGGCGTGTGTAGCATGTCTAAGTTGTGTAACTAGTTAAACTATAACTGAAGGCATTTATTATTTTGGATAGAGTTAGAGGGATTGGAACACCTATCTGGATTTTACTGCCGTCTGTGCCCCATTAGGGATATTCAACATCTATATTTGTCCTCCTTACCATTATCATTAATAAGGATAGTGAAAGAAAATCCCACATTTTGGCTTGTCACCCGAACAGGAAGAGAGAAAATCTTCCAATGGGCACAATAGTTCAGGTGACCCTGGTGACAATTAGGAATTTCCTCTGACTTTGGGAAAGGAAGTGAAAGGAAATCGCCCCAATGTGCCACAGATGGCAAACAAAACTCACAGGGGTTATAACCCTCCCTTACTCTAAGAAAAAGGAAACAAAAATGTTTTGCACTTAGATCTACTTAGTAAAGTTTTGGGTAAACCAAATAACCCATGTCAGGTTTTAAATACTGTTTGTGTCCCCACTGGGCAGATTTTTATTCTCACGTTCTGTTCTGACACACCTAACCAGGACAGGAAGCAAGTATAAATATCCCTAATGGAGACACTGATAGCAGTACGATCTTTTGCAGTCTGATCACTGGGGGGAGAGGAGACTGAGAAAATGCTTCCTCCTGCCTGCAGCAGACTAATGACATCATCTCAGACTAGGCAAACTCAATGACTGGCGCGAAAGGATGACTTTCCAAAGCTTTTCCAGTAAGTACACAGAACTTACTAAAGAGCCCAAAGCTTCCATGGACAAGTCTTACTGCTTACTTGCCTTTCATTGCTGAGGAATCCAGTCAGTGAGGAATTTACAAGGCAGCATTGGAGACTTACAAGGTAACAAAGAAGCAACAACGATACAAAAGAGAAGTAGTAAGACCCCGTTCACACTTGGGTGACCCGACTTTGCCGGGCGACCTGTGAAGTCGCGGTGCACAGCTCGCACCGCGACCTCGGAACGGCCGGCACGGACTTCATATCATTGAAGTCAATGCAGGTCGCTCCAGGTCGCCCCAAAGAAGCTCCGGACCCTTTTTCTAAGTCGGAGCGACTTGTGTCGCTCCTATTAGAACGGGTCCTGTGCTGCTCTATGGCAGGCGACCCACGGCAACTTGTCAGGCGACCAGGTCGCTTGACAGGTCGCCCCCGTGTGAATGGGGTCTAAATCTACAACTCAATATTTGGTGTGTTAGAGGGAAGTAGACTTTAAGTGCCGGTTCACATATATGCAATGCGGGAACCCGGCAAATCCACTGCGGGTTCCCACATCACATTCAAATCGCAGGCAGTTCACACTGCCATATGCGAATCGCTGGGGATGTCAAAACAAAGTTAACGATACCCCCAGATCAGTTCACATATCTCAGTGCGAACTGACAGTTTGGACATGAATCGGATCGCATAGGTGTGAACCACCATGCGATCCGATTCTGCTGCGGACCCAAAAAAGAGTCCTGTGCGTTGTTGTGTCCGAATCCGATGCCAATTCAGCCATACAATCTGTATGGCTGAATTTGCATCGCACAAACATCGCATGTGATTTTCAGAGCAGTGCGCTTCGAATCACATGCAATGTCTGTCATCGCACTGATGTGAATAGGGGCTAAGTCTTTGTAAACCTTCAGGTTTTTTTTAAATAAAAATAACAAACATGTCTATACTTACCTGCTCTGTGCAATAGTTTTGCACAGAGCCGCCATTAACCTCTTCTTCTGGGGTCCCCCGCCGGCATTCCAAGCCCCTCCTTTTCATCGGGTGCCCCCATGGAAAGCAACTTTCTTTGGGGGCACTCGTGCTTACTTGCTCCTGAGTCCTGCTGCTGCGTCCATTGACACAGACAGCAGGACTCGGCCCACCCAAGGCTCAGTGTCACAGGATTCCATTGACAACAGCAAGAGCCAATGGCTCCTGCTGCTATCAATCTGTCCAATGAGGAGAGAGACAGAAGCTTGAGCCACTACACATCGCTGGATCAGAACGGGTTTAGGTAAGGGAAAAAGGGGGGCGGTCTGGGGGGAGCTGCAGCACATAAGGTTTTTCACCTTAATGCATAGAATGTATTAAGGTGAATAGCCTTAAGGGTTTAAAACCACTTAAACAATAATCTGAAACACCCTAATAGATATGATGCAGGAGCAGGGCAGGGAAATGTCTCATCATATTTTTTTTCTTATATTATGCCAAGGGCCACACGAGACAGAAAGTAAAATCCTTCACATGCACCTGACATGCGGAGACCATCTTTTTTTTTGTTAAATAGAAGGGTTATGTTCCTCTTCACTGCTGATAAGGTCGTGTCGCGTGGCCGCTGTGGGCGTACTCGGAGCCGGCCATTAAATTACCAGCAGGTGACAAGTACCTCTAAGTCGCAGGGCTGTGATTTTCCGGAGACGACATGGAGCTGTCAGCAGGGTTTGAAATCAGGCTCCCCGCTGGCCCGGAACCGTTACATAAGTCTTATCCTGATGACAGCTCAACCCTCCTAAACTGCAGTTTCCGTGGAAACCAGATCCGATGATTTGGAACTCGGAGAGAAGTGTTAATGCAGCAGTTAATGGTCGTTATGTCACGTTTGTGCAAAGATTGCACACTGGTATATGGGAGCGCTCTGGTGATGCTGGCTGACCCCCGCTGACAGGTGGGCAAGGAGACAGAGCAGCATGGATAGGTAAAACGCTCACCCACATGGCGGTAAGGTCACCTATGCAGAGACAGTCACCACTTATTGCCTGTAGGCAGCTCCACACAATGATAACTTACTCAATGCAAACCTATCATAAAATAAAAAGCCCAAACCTCCCACTCCCTCCTGTGCCAGGCACACTCCGATCCCAACCCTTACTGTTATCGCCACTTCCATTCCTGCCACTATGCAATCAAATCCCCGCTACTGCTGGGTACAGGAATGCAAATGACAATCCCTGCAACCAAATAGATATACTTGCACCACCAGATATTATGTAAAACGTATAAAGCAGGGTTTCTCAATCTTTTTTCACTCCAAGGCACCCTGCATTTTTATAATGGAAAATGCAACATAAAAAAAAAAAAATGGATCAGTTTGGATCATTCATTATGTCATTATCTTATTTCGGATGCTTCAAACATTAACAAAAGGTTCAAACTATCGCATCAGGTCATCCGAATGAAACAAATTAATAGAAAATAATTTCTTGTTTTGTTATAATTTATTTCAGATTCGTTGAATTTTGTTACTATTGTGATTTGTACTTTTGGACACATCCGAATCTCTGAAGAAAATTTTGATTTGTAACAAAACGAATCGCACATGTCTAATCAGCACAGCTGTGGCGTCATGGCAGTGGGCAGGAAGCAGACCAGGTCTAAATAGAGACAGACTTCTGTCCCCTTCTGAATGCTGGAGCTGCTCTGAATGCCCTGGATTAACATCCCATGTTTCTATGGTGCTGGCGGTCAGCCCGTATGCACAATGGAAGTACATGATGATGTGCAAAAATACTGGAAGCAGCACGGCACTGATAACCCAGATGGCACATATTGTGGCACCCCAGTTGAGAAAGGCTGGTATTAATGCCTTCAATAAAACCATATTAACCACTTAAGCCCCGGAAGATTTTACCCCCTTCCTGACCAGGGCCTATTTTGCGATTCGGCACTGCGTGACTTTAACGGACAATTGCGCGGTCATGCAACGCTGTACCCAAATGAATTTGACATCCTTTTTTTCTAACCAACAGAGCTTTCTTTTGGTGGTATTTGATCACCTGTGCGATTTTTTGATCATGCGCTATAAACAAAAAAAGAGCGTCAATTTTGCAAAAATAACAATATTTTTCACTTTTTTTATATGAAATTCCCCCCCAAAAAAAAATGTAAAAATCAAAATTTTTTAACATTTTCGGCCAATTTGTTTTATGCTACATATGTTTGGTAAAAAAAAAAAAAAAAAAAAATCGCAAAAAGCGTATTTTGATTGGTTTGCGCAAAAGGTATCGCGTTTACTAACAAAGGGAAAGATTTTTGTCATTTTTGTTGTTTTTTTTTAACGCGTAATGGCGGCGATCTGCGATTTTTTATGCGGTACTGCGACATTGCGGCGGACAGATCAGACCCTTGACTGACATTTTTGACACTTTTGGGGTTACCAGTGACATTTCTACAGTAATCAGTGCTATACATATGCACTGTTACTGTAAAATGACACTGGCAGTGAAGGGGTTAACTTTTTTTGAGAGGGAGGGGTTATGTGTGTCCCTAGGGGCGTGATTCTAACTGTGATTGGCTGTGGCTTGAGGTGTAGGAACAGTGATCAACAGTCCTACATAGTAGAACCGTATGATCACCATTCATACAAAGGTGAGAATGACAGGCGGCTTGTTTACATTAGCGGCCTGCCTTTCTCCCTCTGCACCGACGATTGCCGAGTGACCGGCGGACATCGGGTCCGCCGGGCACACGCGTGGGGGGGTCCGTGACCACGCGGGAGCGCACCTCCGGGGGCGCTCGCTCCCTAGACCCTCACAGGCTAGCGACGTAGTACTACGTCGCTCTGCCTGTGAGGGGTTGACCGCCGCAGTAAATAGTCGTGCGGCGGTCGGCAAGTGGTTAAATAAATATAGTAAATGACCCCAGAAGAAATATGTGCACATGCATGTATTAGTGTCCTAGTGGTTAGCAATTCTGCATGGCAGCACTGGGGTTCTTGGTTCAAATCCTGAATGGAATTTGCATGTGCTTGCATGGGTTTTCACCAGGTACCCTGAATTCCTCCCACACCACAAAAGACATGCCGATTGGTTAATTGACTCCATTCCAAATTAGTCCTAGTATGTGTATGTATAACAGGATTCCTCCAAAAATAAGCACCTGCTATTCAATAGTCTTGGGGTTTTGGTATACAACCATTCTTCATGTTACATCCTAAATATGGGTGTAATATGAAACATAATCCAAAAGGTCCACAAAGCCTTTAAAGATGTTCCCTATGTATACATCAGCCCTATTGTCAGTAATTACAGGTGACTCTTTGGGGGTGGGGATTTAAACTGTAAGGGAGGGACTCTAAACCTAACCTTACGATTACAGTGGGGATCGAAAGTTTGGGCACCCCAGGTAAAAAATTGTATTAATGTGCATAAAGAAGCCAAGGAAAGATGGAAAAATCTCCAAAAGGCATCAAATTACAGATTAGACTTTCTTATAATATGTCAACAAAAGTTAGATTTTATTTCCATCATTTACACTTTCAAAATTACAGAAAACAAAAAAATGGCGTCTGCAAAAGTTTGGGCACCCTGCAGAATTTATAGCATGCACTGCCCCCTTTGCAAGGCTGAGACCTGCCAGTGTCATGGATTGTTCTCACTCATCATCCCTGCTGTCGATACCCTTCAGTCGCAGGGATTGCATGAGGACTCGGGGGCATACAATGCGATTAGAGGAGAAGCGTTTTAACCTCAGGCAACGTGGTGGGTTCTTCACTGTTAGGGCTACAAGATTGTGGAATTCTCTACCACAAGAGGTGGTTTCTGCAGGTAGTATGGTGGCTTTCAAAAGACTTCTAGACGTACATCTCAAGGATCAGAACATTCAGGGGTATGCGAGATGATTACAGCCACACACACCTACACAGGTTGAACTGGATGGACTATTGTCTTTATTCAACCTCACCTACTATGTAACTATGTAATCATCTGGGAAGACCAGGTCATGTCAATCTCAAAGGTTTTAAATGCCCAGACTCATCTGACCTTGCCCCAACAATCAGCACCATGGGATCTTCTAAGCAGTTGTCTAGAAAACTGAAACTGAAAATAGTTGACGCTCACAAAGCTGGAGAAGGCTATAAGAAGATAGCAAAGCGTTTTTTTTAGATGTCAATATCCTCTGTTCGGAATGTAATTAAGAAATGGCAGTCATCAGGAACAGTGGAAGTTAAAGCAAGATCTGGAAGACCAAGAAAAATATCAGAAAGAACAGCTCGCAGGATTGTGAGAAAAACAATTCAAAACCCACGTTTGACTGCACGATCCCTCCAGAAAGATCTGGCAGACACTGGAGTTGTGGTACACTATTCCACTATAAAGAGATACTTGTACAAATATGGTCTTCATGGAAGAGTCATCAGAAGAAAACCTCTTCTACGTCCTCACCACAAAAATCAGCGTTTGAACTTTGCAAATGAACATATAGACAAGCCTGATGCATTTTGGAAACAAGTTCTGTGGACCAATGAGGTTAAAATTTAGCTTTTTGGCCGGAATGAGCAAAGGTACGTTTGGAGAAGGGGCACAGAATTTAATGAAAAGAACCTCTGTCCAACTGTTAAGCATGGGGGTGGATCAATCATGCTTTGTGGTTGTATTGCAGCCAGTGGCACAGGGAACATCTCACGAGTAGAAGGAAAAATGGATTCAATAAAATTTCAGCAAATTTTGGATGGTAACTTGATGCCATCTGTGAAAAAGCTTAAGTTTAAGAGAGGATGGTATCTACAAATGGATAATGATCCTAAACACACCTTGAAATCCACGGGGGATTACATCAAGAGGCGTAAACTGAAGGTTTTGCCATGGCCTTCACAATCTCCTGACCTCAACATAATTGAAAATCTATGGATAGACCTTAAAAGAGCAGTGCGTGACAGACAGCCCAGGAATCTCAAAGAACTAGAAGACTTTTGTAAGGAAGAATGGGCAAAGATACCTCAAACAAGAATTGAAAGTTTGCGTTTACAAGCTGTGATACTTTCCAAAGGGGGCAGTACAAGATATTAACTCTGCAGGGTGCCTAAACTTTTGCAGATGCCATTTTTTTGTTTTCTGTTATTTTGAAAGTGTAAATGATGGAAATAAAATCGAACTTTTGTTGACATATTATAAGAATGTCTAATCTGTAATTTGATGCCTTTTGGAGATTTTTCCATCTTTCCTTGGCTTCTTTATGCACATTAATACAAATTTTTTACCTGGGGTGCCCAAACTTTCGATCCCCACTGTAAGCCCCTTTAAACACGGGCAGTTGGAGTTCAGCTTAGAAGAATTTATTTACCACAGCTAAATGCAGACAATGCATCCCTATGGCCCCATTCACACACTGCATTTATCAACGTTTTAACAACAAAGTTTTGTGCGTTTAGGAAAAAAATAAATTGACAGCGTCCAGGAGCTATGTACTGCACCTATCTGTACATAAACGCAGTTAATCGCAATACAAAGAAAAAAGAAGTATTCAGTAGATATAGAAAAAGCAAGAATTTACTACTGCAGCCGCATTTAAACACACGTAAATCGCAGATAAACACAATGTACAAAATTATTGATCGACCGATATTGTTTTTTTGTTGCCGATACTGATATTTTGGCCATTGCATATCGGTATCGGCCGATATTGGCCTATATTTTCGTACATTTAGAAAAAAAAATTTTACCACTTGATAGGTACTCTTGTGGAGGGATCTGGGGGTCTAAAAGACCCCACACTCCTCCTCTGCACATGAAAGCATTCAAAACGCCAAGTTTGGCTGTTTTGAATGCTGTCATTTTTTTTAATCTGGCGCAGAGTACCCGGATGTGATGTCATGACCTCACTTCCGGGTTTTTACACGGAGACCCGATCAGAACCAAATGCGGCTTTGATCGGGTTTTAGGCGGCTGTGCAGGCTGATTGCCCGGGTCTCCCGGTGGTCCCCTTCCACTACTTGTAATGACAGCCGAGCAGCTTCTCCGCTGCATCGGTTGTCATTACAAGACAGCCGACCGTGGGCTATGGACGCAGATACCGGGGTGATGCCTCTAACTGCAGGCATCACTCCGATACAGCACTCTTCCGAAATATCGGCAATATCGGTAACCTCCGGGGCCGATTCCGATATATCGGGGAAAGTACAGATCGGCCCCCCATATATTGGCTTTGCCAATAATCAGTCGATCCCTAGTAGAAATGTGAGTGATCTCTGAGCCAGAAGTGTTGAATTCCAAAATAACAAAACATGCTTTAACCAGTGACAGAACAGCCGCCCATGTGAAAGGGGCTTTAAAGGGGGTTCTAGGAGCACTGCGCCAAGGTTAGTTTTGGCTTTTAGTTTATATGATAGCCATTGCTTGTTAAATTTGACAAAATATTTCAGAAAAGGAGTTTGTGGTGACCCCCGCTGTTAAATGGTTGTTCCACATGTACCAACGCTGCAAATTAAAGTAATGTAGTGCATAACATGGCGCATTTCAGTGCTTTGTGGTAAGCTTACCACCAACAGATATACAAAACCAGCCCCTGATTCAAAATCCCACCCAATCCTGGAATATTCCTTTTGGATGGACTTCCACATGCAGAATTTAATCAAGAAATGCAGCAGATACTCACTATCCCTCGATCAGCCATGTGCACTTCGTCTTGTACTTGTAGTTGATTGGTCCATCGGTGAGGAATCCTGAGGGCTCTGTCAACCTGGAAAACACAGACGTGACAAGATTACAATTACAGAAGGGAGACGGCATCATTAATCGATCTGTACAATATTTTTAGTTCCCCAATTAAATGCTCCAGTGAAAAAAATAGCACAGGCCTAAAACATTAAACTGCGTTCAGGCGCAGCGGTGTGGAGTTTGTATGGCCTTTCCCCATGTGCTGCCCCAATGCACTTGTAATCACCATTCATATCACAGAGAAAAGGCAGAATTCACAAAGCTAAACACATATTTAAAGAAAAAAAAAAAAAGTGACCGTTGTTTTCAGAGTTCAATGAGAAGCTAAAATTACAGTCAATGTGGTGGAAAATCGAAACGTAGAAAAGTGACGGAAGTAAAAAAGACAGTGTGGTTCATTAAGTCTGCCCATTTTTTATATTTTTTATACATATTCTTTATTTATTTTTTTTTTGTTAAAATAAAGATCCTTAATCCCTGTTTAAGGGCTTGTTCACACTATACAGGGAGTGCAGAATTATTAGGCAAATGAGTATTTTGACCACATCATCCTCTTTATGCATGTTGTCTTACTCCAAGCTGTATAGGCTCGAAAGCCTACTACCAATTAAGCATATTAGGTGATGTGCATCTCTGTAATGAGAAGGGGTGTGGTCTAATGACATCAACACCCTATATCAGGTGTGCATAATTATTAGGCAACTTCCTTTCCTTGGGAAAAATGGGTCAAAAGAAGGACTTGACAGGCTCAGAAAAGTCAAAAATAGTGAGATATCTTGCAGAGGGATGCAGCACTCTTAAAATTGCAAAGCTTCTGAAGCGTGATCATCGAACAATCAAGCATTTCATTCAAAATAGTCAACAGGGTCGCAAGAAGTGTGTGGAAAAACCAAGGCGCAAAATAACAGCCCATGAACTGAGAAAAGTCAAGCGTGCAGCTGCCAAGATGCCACTTGCCACCAGTTTGGCCATATTTCAGAGCTGCAACATCACTGGAGTGCCCAAAAGCACAAGGTGTGCAATACTCAGAGACATGGCCAAGGTAAGAAAGGCTGAAAGACGACCTCCACTGAACAAGACACACAAGCTGAAACGTCAAGACTGGGCCAAGAAATATCTCAAGACTGAATTTTCAAAGGTTTTATGGACTGATAAAAAGAGAGTGAGTCTTGATGGGCCAGATGGATGGGCCCGTGGCTGGATTGGTAAAGGGCAGAGAACTCCAGTCCGACTCAGACGCCAGCAAGGTGGAGGTGGAGTACTGGTTTGGGCTGGTATCATCAAAGATGAGCTTGTGGGCCCTTTTCGGGTTGAGGATGGAGTCAAGCTCAACTCCCAGTCCTACTGCCAGTTTCTGGAAGACACCTTCTTCAAGCAGTGGTACAGGAAGAAGTCTGCATCCTTCAAGAAAAACATGATTTTCATGCAGGACAATGCTCCATCACACGCGTCCAAGTACTCCACAGCGTGGCTGGCAAGAAAGGGTATAAAAGAAGAAAAGCTAATGACATGGCCTCCTTGTTCACCTGATCTGAACCCCATTGAGAACCTGTGGTCCATCATCAAATGTGAGATTTACAAGGAGGGAAAACAGTACACCTCTCTGAACAGTGTCTGGGAGGCTGTGGTTGCTGCTGCACGCAATGTTGATGGTGAACAGATCAAAACACTGACAGAATCCATGGATGGCAGGCTTTTGAGTGTCCTTGCAAAGAAAGGTGGCTATATTGGTCATGGATTTGTTTTTGTTTTGTTTTTGAATGTCAGAAATGTATATTTGTGAATGTTGAGATGTTATATTGGTTTCACTGGTAAAATAAATAATTGAAATGGGTATACTGTATATTTGATTTTTGTTAAGTTGCCTAATAATTATGCACAGTAATAGTCACCTGCACACACAGATATCCCCCTAAAATAGCTAAAACTAAAAACAAACTAAAAACTACTTCCAAAAATAGTCAGCTTTGATATTAATGAGTTTTTTGGGTTCATTGAGAACATGGTTGTTGTTCAATAATAAAATTAATCCTCAAAAATACTCATTTGCCTAATAATTCTGCACTCCCTGTATGCGGTGACAGGTATTTTCCTGCACCTGATCAATGCGAGTCACCTGCAAGAACACGCAGGAAACAATTGTTTTTTATGTGCCCTGTCTGCCCTGTCTGCCCTGTCCACACCACAGCGCCATCTTGAGATGGCTTGCTGTGTGTTGCGTTAAAACGCCAGAATGCTGCATTTTTAGGCAATGCAGAAGTGCTCACCTGAAGTCACCATATGTCCCTGCACTGCAGCTGTGAATGAAATGTTACCGCAGGCATACATCAGAGACCAGTCTGCATGCTAAAACATGTCTAGGCTTCTTGCACACTGCTGCCTAAAAACACAGCATTTTTAGGGATACAGGCATTTTTTTTCATGGATAAAAAAATGCATTGTTTTTAATGTGCCTGTGCAAACAGGTGTGTAAACTTGGCGCATATAGATCAGTACAAAAAAAAAAAAAAGAAAGAAATCTGCATTGCTGGTCACTATTTCTACGCACGTAAACACACAAATCTGTGCTTATACGTGTGTACGCCACACTATCCTAATGTAAGATGGAAAAATTTTTAAGCGTGTGTACCCATATGTGCTATACAGTCCATGCTTGAATTTATTCTGCCAGGAATGTCTGATGTACCGTGTAGAAGTGCCAGTGTGCATCAAGTGTGAACGGGTCGTAAAGCTTTGTGAATTTGTGAGCCGGATGTACCAATAAGCGCCGGTTAACATATATGCGCACTGCTCTGCAAATCACATGCGATATCTGTGCGATGCGAATTCAGCCATACAGATTGTATGGCTGAACTCGCATCGGATTCGGACACAACTGGCACAGGACCCTTTTTTAGGTCCGCACCAGAATCGGATTGCATGGGTGTTCACACCTTTGCGATCCGATTAATGTCCGAAGTGACAGTTCGCACTGCGATATGCGAACTGAACTCGGGGTGTCGTTAACTTTGTATTGACACCCCCAGCAATTCGCATATGGCAGCGTGAACTGCCAGCGAGTTGAATGCGATGCGGGAACCCGCAGCGGATTTGCAGGGTTCTCGTATCGCATATATGTGAACCGGGACTAAGGCCTCTTTCACACAAAGCAGAGTCCGCAGGATTGAATAGGATTGTGTATATGGGATTGTATGATTTTGTTTTCCCCTCGTTTTATTGGTTGAACTAGATGGGACTTGTGTGTTTTTTTTCAACCTGATTAACTATATAACTATGTAACTATGAAGCAGGGGGGATCTGTGAGCAGATCTACTTCTGACTGGAGCAGAGTGGGACAGATGTCACATCCGTGCCTGCTCAGTTTATGCAGGGCTGACATAGACACCACGGATCGACTGATTATCAGCAAAGCCGATAGATATATTGAGGGCCGATATGCACTTTCCCCGATATATCGGAATCGGCTCCTGAAGTTACTGATATTGCCAATATTTCGGGAAAGTGCTTGTACCGGAGTGATGCCTGCAGCTAGAGGCATCACCCCGGTACCGGTGTCCATAGCCGACGGTCGGCTGACTTGTAATGACAACCGATGCGGCTGAGAAGCTGCTCGGCTGTCATTACAAGGAGCGGGAGGGAGCATCCCCCCCTCCCGCCGCCTTCCGCGGCTCGCCAGGGTCTCCCGTCCCAGCGGGAGACCCGGGCAACCAGCGTGCACGGCCGCCGAAGACCCAATCAAAGCCACATTCGGCTCTGATTGGATCTCCATGTAAAAACCTGGAAGTGATGTCATGACAGCATTCAAAACAGCCAAACTTGGCGTTTTGAATGCTTTTAAGTGCAGAGGAGGGGTTTGAGGTCTTTTAGCCCCTCAGATCCGTCCACAAGAGTACCTGTCAAGTAAAAAAAAAAAAATTAAAAATATAAAACATTTTTTAAATGTACGAAAATATCGGCCCATATCGGCTGATACCGATATGCGATGACCAAAATATCGGTATCGTCAATGAAAACACTATATCGGTCGATACCCAATAGACACACCCCCCTGAGTTTCATGGGTGTAAAAGGACTCCGTTAGCCTACCTCGGATCCGCTCCATCAAACTAGAAAAGGGTGCAGTCCTCTTCCTTTTGTTTTTTTTTTTTGCAGACTGGAATGGACCAAGAGGTAGGAGGGGATTAACGGATACGTCTACACCCGCCTGACCATAGGGCTTCATGGACCGTGTGATCAGGTCTGCCTGAAAAACTGACAAGTGGGCCTGATTGGAACGCCCGTGTGAAAGGGGTCCTAAAGGGTAACTCCACTTTCATGGGAAAAAATAGTAAATAAAATAAAATAATAATGTAGCGTATATAATTGCAACACAAGTTATAATGTAATTGAATGTTATTGAAAATGACCTTTCCTTTTTAATTTGGAGACCCTGTAATTTTTCACACTACTCCGACTCAAAGTCGCCCCGACTTTGGGCGACTTTGAAGCCGCCCGTGCAGCACGACTTCATCGCGGCTTGCAAACGACTTCTCAGAATAGAGGTCAATGCAAGTCGCTCCGACTTCGCCCAAAAATAGTGCAGGAACCTTTTTCTAAGTCGGAGCGACTTGAGTCACTCTGATTAGAACAGTTCCATTGCACAGCATGGAGCGCTACTTGTCAGGCGACTTGAGTCGGAGTAGTGTGAACCGGCTCTAAATGAATTGTTTTAAACCACAAAAAAAACATAAATATTGGCTGTGCGACACCTCAGGGTGAAGCTGATAACATGCAGAGTATAAATACACTATAAGGTGATTGAGTCCAAAATACGTGAAAATAAACGTGATCCACTGAAGTGTTCCAGATATGATGGATATCCTTTCTAGAAGTTCAGCAGTTTATACATTCCATGCGGTGCAACGTGTCCCAAACAGTGCAGTGAGATGGCTCCTTACCAAATATCCACTGAAAGGTAGCATATGAGCATACGTCCAATCACTGGAAAAGGTCTCCGGGCCACAGAGTCTCCCCCACACACTATGTGACACCACGTGAAAATGAATAAATTTGCCTCTTACCAGATAGCCACATAAACCGCTTGGAATCTATTCCCAAAAAGGAACCACAACGGAACGGCAGAGGTAGAAGATTCTTATGTTAAGATGCTGTTTTCCACATAGATGGTTTAACAGGGACTCTCTCATATGTTTAGGTGCTGCTCCATAATAAAATCTTCCCAGGCACTAGGCAATGAACTCCACACAGCTCAGCTCTGCCACCCTCTCTAGGATCCACCAGCCTCGCAATGTATTCTTATCTATAGGACAATGCACACAACTGCGTAAAGATCTGCAATACATCCAGAGACGTAAAAACTATTGCTCGACCGATATCGTCTTTGTACCGCCGATACCGATATTTTGGTCATCGGATATATCGGCATTGGCCGATATTTTTGGACATGAAAAAAAAAATAAAACATTTTTTAAATGTCTACAGGTACTGTGGTGGAGGGATCTGGGGGTCTAAAAGACCCCAAACCCCTCCCCTGCACTTTAAAGCATTCAAAACGCCAAGTTTGGCTGTTTTGAATGCTGTAAGCTTTTTTAATTCGGCGCCGCTAGGACCCGGAAGTGATGTCATGTCATGACGTCACTTCTGGGTACACGGCGGCGCCGAATTAAAAAAAAAATGGAGACCCGGTCAGACGGCGGCAGCGGTGGTGAAGGTAGGATGCCTGTGTCTCTCGGTAGGACAGGAGACCCGGGCGAGCCCCGGAAGGCGGCGGGAGGGGGGGGGATGTCCCCTCCCGCTCCTTGGAATGGCTTCTCAGCCGCATCGGTTGTCATTACAAGACAGCCGACCGTCGGCTATGGACATCGGTACCGGGGTGATGCCTCTAGCTGCAGGCATCGCTCCGGTACAAGCACTTTCCCGAAATATCGGCAATATCGGTAAATCAAAAGGCTGATTCCGATATATCAGGCAAAGTGCTTATCGGCCCTCGATATATCGGCTTTGCCTATAATCGGTCGATCACTAGTAAAAACACATTTACTTTTGACTGTAATTTAGCCCCATTCACATTACTGTACCACAACATCGCACATTACACATACAGTACGCAGGTTTTTCACAAAAGGCTGCCTACATGCGACAAATACTTTAACCACTTCTGGACCGGAAGGATTTACCCCCTTAATGACCAGGCCATTTTTTTGCAATACGGCACTGCGTTATTTTAACTGACAATTGCACAGTTGTGCGACGCTGTACCCAAATAAAATTGATGTCATTTTTTTTCCACAGTTTTCGTTTGGTAGCATTTGATAAAAATCTGTGATTTTTATTTTTTGCGTTATGAACAAAAAAAAAAGAGCGATAATTCTAAAAAAAAAAAAAACATATTATTTCTAACTTTCTACTATAAAACATTCCCAAAAGAAAAATTAAAAATCAAATTTTTTCATCATTTTAGGCCAATGTGTATTTTGCTACATATTTTTGATGAAGAAAATCCCAATAAGTGTATATTGATTGGTTTGCGCAAATGGTATCGCATCTACAAACTAGGTGAAAGATTTGTCATTTTTTAATATTTTTAATTTTTTTTTACCAGCAATGGCAGTGATCAGCGATTTTTAGCGGGACTGCGACATTGCAGCGGACAGATCAGACACCTAACTGA
Organism: Pelophylax lessonae; assembly: GCF_965119305.1. Classification (NCBI taxonomy): domain Eukaryota; kingdom Metazoa; phylum Chordata; class Amphibia; order Anura; family Ranidae; genus Pelophylax; species Pelophylax lessonae. The sequence goes on along the minus strand of NC_138776.1, from coordinate 53,882,288 downwards.
CATTTCTGACACTTTTGGGGGGACCAGTGACATTACTACAGTAATCATTGCTAAAAATATGCACTGTTACTGTAATAATGACACTGGCAGAGAAGGGATTAACACTAGGGGTGATCAAAGGGTTAAATGTGTCCCTAGGGGGTGCTTTCTAACTGTGTGGGGGATGGGCTTGCTGCATATACACAGAGACCTGTGTTCCTAAATAAGAGGAACACAGGATCCCTGTGTTCATAACTGACAGAACAGAGGTCTGCCATGTTTACGATGGCAGTCCGCCGTTCTGTCTCCACGGGGAGCAATCGTGGGTACCCGGGTGGCAAAAAAAAAAGAAGTGTCTTAAAATCAAAATCCTGATGAGTCTAAAACACCCACACGACCACTCCGCATATCTCAAGCGGGAAAGGAAAGGGATACCGAGAGCCCCACCCAGCCACTTATAGACTTCTATATTGAAAAGGCACAGAAGCAAGAAATGGTCCATTGTCTCCTCCACACCTGGACAACCACGTATTTTCGCAGAGCGATGCTTCAAGTTGCCCTTCACATAGAGTCTGCAATGAAACAAGAGCCAGGCCAAATCCCGAAACGTTAAAGGGATTCTCTCTGGATGAATCAAACTCAGACCCTCCCTCATAACAGGGCCTGGGCAATCCCTCAAGGCCAGTGGCTCACTTAAGGCAGATTCAACAACCCTCCTCTCCAGGGCCTTCCTAGTAAGAGACTTAATTTCCTCCGCCGTCACTCGCCACTGTCGAAGCATTTTCAGGCACGGGGCAACGTAAGCCGGGAGCTTACCATGTCGGACCCTTCGGCTTCTCTCAGCTTTGTAGAAAAGGCCTAAACCAGGACTAAAAATCTCCCACCCAGGCGGTTCCTCCTCCAGCATGTTACCAAAATTATGTTTCAAAAACATCAGAGAAAAAAATACCACCGGGTGGACCATACCTAGCCAACCCATCCAACTGGGAAGGTAGGTTACAGACCTATTAATGAGGTTCAGTTTGTTCCCCCATAAAAGCAGGAAGAAACAGGTGTAGATCTTCACATAGAGAGACACTGACAAAACACAGACAAAGCTGACATACAGAAATACCGGGATCAAGTAAGTTTTAATCAGGTCAATCCTTTCCCTGTAAGAGAGTTTTTATTCCTTCCAGCTGGCAACCTTGGCATCAGCATCTTGTAGCCTGCTTTCCCAATTTGCAAGGCCGTAATCGCTGGGACCAAATTTGATGCATAAAACTTGAATTTCCTACTGGGGCTCTGGGAAGGTGTCTGGACGCTCAAGGCTATCGCCTTCCTCTCCCATCCAGAAGCTTCACTCTTATCCTGATTAATCTTTGAGCCAGATGCCTCAGCATACTGCTCCATCACCAAGACCACCTCCTCAGATACGTCATCAGCATAGGCCACAACCCTCAAGGAGGCTCACCAGGAATGCCCAAAGGCACCTCGCACAACGGTCCGCTCTCTAACCTCCTGATGAAGGGATCAATTACGCACGCTTATAGCAGAGGACTCAAAGGACACCCCTGACGCACACCCGAGACAACCTCAAAGGGACGTCCGATCCAACCATTCACAAGCATGAAGCTTTCAGCTCCTCTGTACAGTCTTCAGCCAATCAATAAATCCCCCCTCCAGGCCATACTTGCCAAGAAGCAGCCATAGGTACTCATGATTGAGCTTTTGCCTGATCCAATGCCAGCAGGTACTTTCCCCAGCCTGCAGCACTGCACTGTTCAAGGGCCTCCCGGGCAACTAACACCGCTGAAAAAGTGCTTCTACCCTGAACCAAACAGTTCTGGTGGTGAGAAAGTAAATTGCCCGCTACAGACGATAAATGCCAGAAAAGGATTTTTTGCCAGTATCTTCCTATCAACATTGAGAAAGCTAATGGGCCGCTAGTTCTCGATTCTTGAAGAATGTTTACCCTTTGACAGAAAAATCACCGCAGATTGTCACATGGAGGGAGAGAGTAAACCCTCTCCGGCAGCCATTAAAAACCTCCACCAAATACAGGGCCAGAGTAATCTTAAAGTGTTTGTAAAACTCGGCTGTGAATCCAACTGGCCCAGACGACTTCTTAACCACTTCCCCCTAGGACAACGTCATATGACGTCGTAAACTTTGCGGGAGTATACCGGGATGATGCCTCTAGCTAGAGGCATCATCCCGGTACCGTTGTTTGAAGCCGACGGTCGGCTTTCCGTCGGTACCGATCGATGCTCGCGCACAAAAAAAAACGTATAAGGAAGTCGAGCCGCGAATGAAATCGCTGTTCAAACCACACATGTGAGGTATCGCCGCGATCGCCGGAGCGTGAGCAATAATTTAAAAAAAAGAGCTACACTCTAACTTTAAACTGGTAACCGTTAAATAAATTTAAAGTGTAGCCTATTGAGATCTCTATTGACCGTAGTTTGTCGCCATCCCACAGGGGGGCGCAATTTTAAACCGTAACATGTTGGGTATCTATTTACTCGGCATGACATCATCTTTCACAATATACAAAAAAAAATGGGCTAACTTTACTGTTTAGTATTTTTTAAATGCAGTGAAATGTAATTTTTCCCAAAAAAATGGCGTTTTAAAGACCGCTGCGCAAATACCGCGTGACAAAAAATATTGCAATGACCGCCATTTTATTCTCAAGAGTCTTTGCTAAAAAAATATATATAATGTTTGGGGGTTCTAAGTAGTTTTCTAGGAAAAAATACTGGTTTTAACTTGTAAACACAAAGTGTCCGAAATAGGCCTGGTATGGAAGTGGGTAATGGCAAGCTTATCAATAGCCATAACCACCTCATCTGCAGTGATGTCCTCTCTCACACTCAGCAGAGAACTGCCATTTTCCAGTCCTGGAATAAAATCCAGAAAACCTGACATGCCTGCCCGATCAAGGTCCCTCCTGCCCAGGAGGTCAGCATAATATACCTGGCGGTTTCCAGGATCCCCGACTTGGACTTGGTCAAGGAACCTGTACTGTCAACCATGCCTACAACTACTGCTCCACCTTGCAATTCTGGTAAGGGTCAAGCGAGTGATATTTCCTATAATCCCCCCTTTCCAGAACCAAAGAGGCATGCCTGTCATATTGACACTCCCTGAGCAAGAGTTTAAAGTGGAGTTCCACCCTATTTTTATACTTACCTCCATCTTCTCGCTCCGGGTCACCTGAAAAAGAAATGGATAATCGCATATTTTTTTTTTTTTTACTTACCTCGTAGCGAAGAAAATATACTTACCTTACTTCCTTCTTCCTCCTTCCTCGGCCGCGGCCCGTCGTCACTTCCTGGCTCTGCAATGATTCCTGGGAGCTGAACGTCATAGCTCCCAGGAATCATTGCGTCTGCACCGGCCCCGACGTCCTTTCCGGGTCGCGCGCGTCATCCCCTTCTAAACAGCTTCTGGGCATGCCCAGAAGCTGTAGAGGGATGACGCGCGCGACCCGGAAGTGACGTCGGGGCCGGCGCAGAGCATCGTGGGACCAAAGAAGGCGGAAGAAGACGCCGAAGGGGATCTCGCTGGCTTCAAGCTGCCCACATCTGAGATGGCAGCGCTGGACAAGACGTTTGCAAGGTAAGTATTTGTCCTAACAGGTAAGTGCAACCCGGGACAGATCAGAGGCTAGCCATTGTGGAATGCACTAGCCCTGACTGTCCCGGGGGTATTAAAAAAAAAAAAAATCCATGGTGGAACTCCGCTTTAACTTCAGAGATCCTCTCCAGATCTCCATTATTCGAGACAAGCCTATCAAGCTTCCTCCACAAATGCTGGTAGGTGACATACTAATCAAGCTGTTGATTTCTTCCTATGGCCTTAAAAAAAACCAACAATCGTTTGTTTCATAAGCTCCCACCACTGACTTACTGCTGCACAAGTCCATGATTGATACCTGTGCTTAAAAAAAATCCTCAAAGGATTGACTCACTTTCTCATCGTCCAGGAGTGCCGAATTCAGCTTCCAGGTACCCCTCCCCCCTAGGTGGTGTATACAGCGATTGGAAAACTTCACCGCCTGACACACTGGTGCAGAGAATGCAGATTTCACCTTTAAAAAAAACCTACCATATCTATTCTACTCTGACTAGCACCTCGCTGAAAAAGTGAATCCCGTGTCGTCTGGGCAGTAATGAATGTGCACATCAACCAGACCTGCTTCTCTGGCTATTTTGTTAAAAAAAAAAAAAAGCTGTCACAGTCCAGCCTGGTTCCGGTACCTTTCCTGTTCTTAGTCCTAGTGACGGTGTTGAAATCACCACTGAAGACAACTTGCTGGGCTGTAAAGAGAAAAGGCATTTCCTGTCCCATTTTGTCTGGGGCCCATAGATGTTAACCAGATATACTTCGGCAGGCTGGCTCGGCTGCTTCCGGGGGCCCCCATTAGCCAGCAAGGAAGCTGATTCACCCGGGCAACCGCGATTACTCCACCTGGAGAGAGAACAGCAGTCTGCTGTTATAAACACAGCTTACCATTGTTCTCTCAGGAATAAGCACAGAGCGCCTGTGATCCTCCTATTTAGGAACACAGGTCTCTGTGTTGATTCTACAAGCCCATCCCCCTCACAGTTAGAAAACACTGCCTAGGCCTACACTTTAACATTTGATCGCCCCTAAGTTAACCCCTTCCCTGCCAGTGTCATTATTACAGTAATAGCGCATATTTTTAGCACTGATTATTGTAGTAATGTCACTGGTCCCCCCAAAAATGTAAAAAATGTCAGTTAGTTGTCCGAACTGTCTGCTGCAATGTCGCAGTCCCGCTAAAAATTCGCTGATCGCGGCCATTACTAGTAAAAAAAATAAAATAAATGAAAAATAAAAAATCTTTCCCCTAGTTTGTAGACTTTTGCGCAAAATCAAAATACGCTTATTGGAATTTTTTTACCTAAAATATGTAGTAGAATACAAATTGGCCTAAAATAAGGGAAAATTAGATTTTTACTTTTTTTTTTTTTTGGGAATGTTATAGAGCAGAATGTGAAAAACATTGTTTTTTTTTTTTTTTTTCAGAGTTGTCACTCTTTTTTTGTTTATAGCACAAAAAATAAAAAAAAAAATCGCACAGGCGATCAAATACCACTAAAAGAAAGCTCTATTTGTGGGGAAAAAAGGACACCAATTTAATTTGGGTACAGCATCACACGACCACACAATTGCCTGTTAAAGTAACGCAGTGCCGAATCGCAAAAAATGGTCTGGTCATTAAGGGGGTAAAACCTTCCGGTCCAGAAGTGGTTAATCAGGCGCAAGTCCTGCTCCCCCCCCCATGGAGATGTCTAAGACCATGCATCTCCCCAATTCACCTCAATAATCCGCTGACAGGTTACTATGCCAGGAAAAAAGTACCTCAACTCCAGTGTAAGGCTCGGCCGAAAGAGAGCAGAAGGAGGGCCCACGCCTCCACTCTAGAGCTGCACGATTAATCGTATGAAAATCGCGATCTCGATTCACCCCTCCTGACGATCTAACCCTGAAATATGCTCGATTCTTTGCATAGCTGCATAGCAGAGAGAACAGCTGTGGAAAAAAAAAAAAGCCTCTGGCAAAGGCTATCAGCAAAGTCTCCCAGTAACTATAAACAAAAATGATTACATTGTATCTTTTCCTTCCCTCTGCCAGGGAGAAAGGAAGTTTAACCTCTTAAAGACTGGATCTTTTTCTGACATTTGTTGCTTGCAAGTTAAAATCAGTTTTTTTTTGCTAGAAAAGTACTTAGAACCCCCAAACATTTTATATATTTTTTTTAGTAGAGACCCTACAGAAAAAAATGGCGATTGTTGTAATATTTTTCACACTGTATTTGCACAGCAGTCTTTCAAACGCAATTAATAGACTTTAATGAATAAAAAAAAAAACGTAACAGTAAAGTTATCCCAATTTTTTTTTTGTTACACAGAGAATCGTGAGAGAATCGTGATCTTTATTCCAAGCTAAAAAATCGTGATTCTCATTTTGGCCAGAATCGTGCAGCTCTACTCCACTCCCTCTTCACCAGATGAATATCAGCCAAACTAGACAAATCGGGTCTCTTGCAAAAAGAAAATATCAGCATCAAACCTGCTGAGCAAAAATAATGCCATGTTACGAGCACTTACTGATTTTATGCTGGCGACATTAATGGTCGCCACTTTCAAAGGAGTGAGAACCTCCATCAGGATGATTGGGGTACATGTTTCTTAGCCTGCTTATCTCCCCCCCCCCCCCCTCCTACTCGGGGACCATACACACTTTAATGTTCCCTGCGATTCCTCCTTCATGGAAAACACAGACTCACCACCCGCGTCCTACAGTCCTCAGACACCAGGGAGTGGAGTCAATGCAAACTTGCACACTAGTCCAGCTCCCTCCAAAGCCCCTACTACCTCTGGGGAGACTGACACAGGAGGATCAGAATACAACATCCACTGACATCGACTCAGGGGCATGACACAAGGGGATGAAACAAGATTGGATGGAACATCAGACACTGATTGCACTTAGACAACAGGGACAGAGACATCGGGGACCCCTGGCACAGCCCCCTTCTTCTCTGACTCCTCCATGTCCAAGCGAAATAACTCTTCCACCAAAGACGAATCAGAGCACAGGCTGTACACATGCCCCAACGTATCACAAAGATTGCATTTGCAATCCTTTGCCAGATGCCCCAGGCCCTGACACAGAGAGCACTTCATCTCTGGACATGAGGAGGCAAAATGACCCCAAGAACTGCACTTATTACAGAACTTGGGCTGCCCAGGGTAAAACACGACAATCCTATCCTTCCCAATGAAGGCTGAGGAGGGAAGATGCTGGACCACATTCCCACACACATGCAACCTCATCTGCACCAGCCACCCACCTGTCCATATGCCCCTCTCACCCACAATCTTCTTCAATGGGGTCAGAAGCTCCCCGAATCTCCTCAGCCAGACAGACAGGTCAGCAGAAGGAATAGATTTATTCCTTACTAGAATGGTGAAATTCTTCACAAGAGGTAGGCATGAGACAAGTTCTTCCCACTCCGGCAGACCCCTATCCACACGCTCATACTTCTCCCAAAACATATCGAGAGACTCTGGGAGAACAAATGAGAGATCATACTCATAGGAGCCTACCGGACTGATCAGGAGCAAAGATGTCATCTGCCTTGAAACCCATTGCCAAATTCTTGTATACAACCAACCTCCTTACAGGAGGGGTACCCACACCTTCCCACCTGAGCAGCACTACATTCCTCTGCCTTAAAGACAGGGGTGCAGATGGCAGACCTGCAGGAGACCTCCCCCTTGAGCTGCCTGCCCGATGTGACCCCCCTCATCCCAGCCAGAGCCCCAGCATAGGTTTTACTTGCAGGATTAGACACTCAAGATCTCAGAGCTGCACGATTGGTTTCAGGCGCCTCAGAACCACTGCTCTACAAGTCACCACCAGAGGCAGAAGCTGTCACTCGATCCACCAACACACATACATTCCCCTTTCCAGCATTACAAAAAGCTTTATCATTCACATTCATTTACCCATCCGTGGCACTACTGCTCCCAGCAGAACTACTTACACCAGGCGCTGCTGTCTTCACCTCTTCCTCCCACCTCCCTCCAACATACTCCTCTTAGGTAAAAGCCTTCCACTCCTTGTGACTTTTCCTGGGATTTCAGTAATACCCCTTTAACACAAGCTTTCCGATTAGGTCCGCCTGTCAGTTTTTTAGGATGACCTAATCGGATGCTCTATGTACCTCTATGGAGCAGTGGATGTCAGCGGTGACATCTCCGCTGCTCTCCGATCTGATGTGGTCTGTGAAATTTAGACGGATGGAAACCCTATTTTCCATCCATCTGGAGGATCGGATCGGAAGAAAACAGACATCTGATCTCCCATAGAGGAGAGTGAGGATCTGACAGATCTGTCTCTGCAAAGTAAGTGGAGATGGAACTGTCATCCACCTGCTCAGCGGGGATCGGCGGATCGATCTCTGCTGCGCAAAACGGAGTTCGCTGGGAAGAAACCCAGTGTGAAAGGACCCCAACACCTTTTGCAGTGCAGCTGTCATTTCCTTTCCCACCATTATCTGCTATACCTGCAGCAACCAGTGGGGATTGTGCAGCAAAAATGGCAGATTACTTTCCTTTCTCCCCAGCAGAGTTCACAGTCATAGTTGTATTACTGTCATTGTCCAGAGACATAGAATTCATAGCAGCAGAGTTCACAGTCACAGACATCTTAGTAGCAGAGTCTAATCCTGCAGACACAGCAGCCATCTTCACTGCAGAGTCCTGTGCAGACACAGAAGGTTTTCCCTCCAAAACACTGCTGTCCATGCTGCTCTGCATGCTGGAATCCTTACTGACAGTTTTTACAAAGCATAGCTTCTCAGTCACTTTTACCTTTAAAGGTCTAGGTACAAAGTCCTCATCCGCAGAATCCGCTGAAAAGCAAAAGGTTCTTCCAACTAAGGGAGACTCCATTCCTTGAATAAAGTTCAGCAAGCCTCCGCCATTTTCCTCTACCTCCTGTGCGGATCCTCCAGCTTGCTGGGGAGGGAGGCAGAGGCCGCCATTTCCTCCAGTGAAGCAAATCCTGAGGTGGATGGGATTTCAGGGGAAGCAACCAGGACCCCCTCCTCGCTCTCCACACGTACTGCCACCGCCAATGCTTTTCCATGACTGCCGTCATCCATCATTCTCCAAAACCTTTCCTTGTTCTGAAACTTTTCCTTGAAAGCTCTGCCTTTCTCCTTCAACACTTTGACCAGATTCTGCAGGCGCTTTAAGGCATCCTCTAATACTTTAAAGAGGAAGTAAACCCTCCTCTGACACTTGTACCTATAGGTAAGCCTATGATAAGGCTTACCTATAGGTACTGTAAATATCTCGTAAACATGTACCGTTTAGGAGATATTTACCTTAGATGCATCCAGTGACGTCACTGGCGCATGCGCTCTGAAGGAACAGCCGCTGGTGCCGTTTCTTCAGAGCCCCGTGCCGTGACTGTCGCCTCCCGCGCGCATGCGTGGGAGTGACGTCGCCGCGGCTCCGGCCAATCAGATGGCCGGATGCCGCGATCCCGGAAGACGGGCGACTGGACATGTCGCCCATCATCCACCTAAGCGGGCGGCACGGCGGGGGCTCGTTCTAAGGTAGGTATTTCATAATGAGCTAGTATGCGATGCATACTAGCTCATTATGTGTTTCTCTTGCAGGGTGAAAAAGAAAAAAAAAAAGGGTTTACAACCTCTTTAACCTCCGATTTCAGACTCTGACGCTTCTTGCTCCATGCTTTATCAAGCACAGCTTTCTTTTTTCTGTAGTCTATTTTTAGATTCGCCAGCTTTTCCTCCTCCTTCCTTTTTTCTCTTTAGATGATTGGCAACCCGCTGTCTGAAAGCGGGGGTCAATTCCCCTTTTTTAGGGCCATAGCCGAGGTCTTCAGGTAAAGATGTGCTTTGGGATCGCAGATCAGATCCCTCAGGGAGACCATTGCCCGGGTCATCCCCGGAATCTCCCATCCTCACTGGGGACACATAAGGGCTCTTTCACACGGGCTTTCCATGTGAAAGCTCCGCTGCGGTCCTTTTTTTTTTTTTCACGGAGTGGATGACATTTCTGTCATCTGCTCCGTAGGTCCGCATATCATCCCATCCCTTTGCGGATGATATGCAGACCTAATGTAAGTCTATAGGGATTGCGGATGTCAGCGGATGACACCGCTGACATCCGATTTTCCTTCCTTTCCGTTTTTTGAACGGAGGAAAAATAGGGTTCTGTTCCGTTCGAAAAAACGGAACAGAACTGAAAGGAAGGAAATCGGATGTCAGCGGATGGTATTCCGCTGACATCCGCAATGCCATAGACTTACATTATGTCCACAAATCATCCGCAAAAAAATAGGATGATTTGCGGACATACGGAAAGCCCGTGTTAAAGAGCCCTAACTCACCTGCCCCCTGGTGTCTGGAGAGGGAGAGCTGCAGCACACACAACCACTCTGGTAAAGAGACATGCTCAGTGATCTCTGTAAGAGTGTTAGAGACTCTGCTAGAGTGTAAGCTTCTCTGATGCAGAGACTATTGTGGTTCAGTGTTCTCTGTAAGGCACCTCGGAATATATCAGAGCTATATAAATGTATAATAATAGTGTGTGTGGTACTGTGGTGGAACATTAAAGTGTAAGCTCCTCATATGAAGAGACTGATGTAAATGGCTCAGTATTCTCTGTGAAGCAACTATATAAATGTATATCAGAACTATATAAATGTATAATAATATTAGTGTGTGGTACTGTGGTGGGACATTAAGGAGTGTATGCTCCTCTGGTGCAGAGACTGATGTGGTTCTCTGTTGATGAGGAACGTATTTTCAGGACATCAATCAGTAACATAAAGCAATGAAGAGGTTTCCTTCATCATTTCCTCCAGGAAATCCTTCTCTCATGTGGTGACGGGGAGGCGGGCTCTTGATGTCGCACACACACACAGAATCAATTAAGAAGTGACTTTAATTTGATTTTTGGTAAATCATCCAGCGAGGGGCAGCACAATATTTTGGCAAGTCACCAAACACTGGCGTCCTTAACAACCACTTTCAACCTGGCTGTGTGCGTCAATCATCAGAGAAGGAGAGTGAACAATAGCGGGGAATCTAGGCCGCATTACGGCAGTGGGGTCCAGGCATGGAGCACGTGCACGGTTTAATGAAAGAATTCACAGCGTGAAAAAGGGGCAGAATTGGCTTCCTGCCACGTCTGACATCTGACAGGAGAGCATCTACTGTACCGACTCAGAAGGTCCCCCCGCACGGCACTTAGAGATGACAGAAAATGAGATGAAGGGAAAATGGAGGTGCACAGCTGGCCCGGGTGTGCGGCTCTGGAGCCGGCAGTGAAGCTGAAAAGCACTTATAGTCCCTGCAGGGGGTAGAAAGCTGCGGCTGATGGAGGGAGAAAGAGAAATAATTTGCCATCTAATGCAGTAATATACTGCAAAATAAATGATGGAATACCAGTATCCATATTGCTTGTTTAACCACTTAAGCCCCGGAGGATTTGGCTGCTAAAGGACCAGGGGTTTTTTTGCGATTTTTTACTGCGTGACTTTAACGGACAATTGCGCGGTCGTGCGACGCTGTACCTAAACGAATTTGACGTCCTTTTTTTCCCACAAACAGAGCTTTCTTTTGGTGGTATTTGATCACCTGTGCGATTTTTTGATCACGCGCTATAAACAAAAAAAAGAGCGTAAATTTTGCAAAAATAACAATATTTTTCACATTTTTTTATATGAAATTCCCCAAAAAAAAAAGTAAAAATCAAAATTTTTTAACATTTTTCGGCCAATTTGTTTTATGCTACCTATGTTTGGTAAAAAAAAAATCGCAAAAAGCGTATTTTGATTGGTTTGCGCAAAAGTTATCGCGTTTACTAACAAAGGGAAAGATTTTTGTCATTTTTGGTGTTTTTTTTTTTAACGCATAATGGCGGCGATCTGCGATTTTTTTTTCGGTACTGCGACATTGCGGCGGACAGATCGGACCCTTGACTGACATTTTTGACACTTTTGGGGTTACCAGTGACATTACTGCAGTAATCAGTGCTATACATATGCACTGTTACTGCAAAAATGACACTGGCAGGGAAGGGGTTAACTTTATTGGACAGGGAGGGGTTAAGTGTGTCCTAGGGGCGTGATTCTAACTGTGTAGGGACATTCCTATTGGTGTAAAAGCAAAGATCCACCGTTCTACATAGTAGAACGGACAGATCTTCACTTTTACACAGGGAGAACTGACAGGCAGCTTGTTTACACAAGCTGCTCTGTCTTTCTCCCTTCACAGGAGCGATCTCAGTGTGACTGGCGGACATCGAGTCCGCCGGTCACACGCACTGACTTGCCTGTGAACGAGCCGCGGCGGGCGCGCGCCTCGGCGGGCGCGCGCCCGCCCGCGATAGGCTCGCAAGTCAGTGACAGGCGAGTGACGTACCGATACGTCACTCTGCCTGGCCGGGGCTGACCGCCGCAGTATATAGTCGTGCGGCGGTCGGCAACCGGTTAAGTACCCTGATCTATTTTTATTTCAGCTTCCTGCAATCCTCTGTACAGCAGAATTCAGACAGGGAGAGGGAAATGCAGAACTCTTCATCAATGAGGGTTCTGCTGCTCTGTACAGTGCTGTCAGTCTAACACTGGCAGCATACCGACAGGAGAAAGCAGAGCGATGACTTCATCAGTGCGGGGGGGGGGGGCACCCTCACCTGGGTGTGCCACTTAAAGGAAACCTGTGCTGATAGAATCGTGCAGACTACTATTGCAGGAAGGCTGTCCGTGGCCTCACTGGCAGGGAACAAGTATGCAGCAAGTGAAGTTGGAGGAAAGTCAGAACTTATAATCGGTGTTCTTGTTTCAGGTCGGTAATTCAAAGCATTGATGACGCTGGCTGTGCATACTGGCCAGGCAGCTAGCAGTCTATGTACATTTGGGAATACAGGTTCCCTGTACCTGCAGTGGAAAATGGTGATGTCACAGAACCAGCTAAGCTGTCTGGCAGCCTGGACCACCAAAGTGACCAATCAGGATTAAAAATCTCTTGGTAAGGAAGACAGTTGACTTTAATATTATGCTGGGAACTAGAGAATAGTGATCGGCCAATATCGGCTTTTCGTTGCCAATACCGATATTCTGATCATTGCATATCGGTATCGGCCGATATTTTTGTAAATTTTTTTTTTTTTTTTTTTTTACTTTACAGGTACTCTTGTGGAGGGATCTGGGGGTATAAAAGACCCCAAACTCCTCCTCTGCACTTAAAAGCATTCAAAACGCCAAGTTTGGCTGTTTTGAATGCTGTAATTTTTTTTAATCTGGCGCCAATCCCTCGCGCCGGTGGGACTGAACATTGAATTGGACATTAATTGTTTCATTAGTGACTCTTAGTTTATTATTATTTTTTTACTGTAACCTTCAGGAGATATATACCATCATCCCCATTCTGTATCCAAGATTATCTAGAATAACACTATACCACTTCAGTATATATCTAATATATAGTGAAGCATTCTAATATCTGATTGTGATATTTGTTTTAAATATTTTTTATTATTGGATTTGATATCGGATTTTTAATTTCTCAGCAATGTGTTTTCTGTTACATTTTATTATGCTTATGAGATTACATGCTGTGTGGGTCCGCATAAGTGTGTCATATATGTAGGTTGCATCTCTGTTGTTGGGGTTTATAGCAATCTACAGTACTGTGTGCTAGTGATAGTGCGTCGGGACACCAGCTGATGGTTATTTACATGTTGAATGACCTTCGGCGGTGCTCGATGGGATGGGAGCAACAGGTCACTGGATCAGACTGGACGCCTCTATGAGACGGCCCGGGGTGGGATTACAAATAGGATCTGTTCCCACTGTTTTGGTGTCTGCAGAGGCGGTGTAAGAGTAGCTCCCGACAGGAAGTTCCCAGTCTGTGTTTACCTTCCGGGTTAATGAGGTGAGATGTCCTTCCGGGTGACCTGGCTGCTTTACCATTGGTTGCGATGCCTTGATGCGAAGCATAAATAGATCGGGAGCGCTTGTCTGGCCGCGCTCCCAGTTGAAGTCAGGAAGTGACAAAACGCGCCGGGCGTGGCCACGGCAGCGGAGGACTTCCGGGACTACCCGATCTGGCGTGGAGCCACATCAGAGTAGGAGTGGAGGACCCGAACCTGCCATTTATACGAGATAAGCTTTTACTAATTTTATCACAAGTGAGTGCGATGTATGCTGTGCTTTTATTTCAATAAATCTGTATCAGACGTATTGCACTAGTGGAGAATGTTTTTTTTTTCCACGTACATGGGAGTAAAAGAGGAAGAGAGTCACTGAACCAATCTTGGAATTAACCCTTGCTGATATCTACTTACGTGGGCATCTATTATATACATGCGAGGTGTGCTCATTTATGGGAGTAAGTGAGCATCGTGATCTGGTGAGTGGCCATTTCCTATTGTCCCCCTGCACTTGGTGGTGGATTAGCGGTGACCCTTTTGGACTACACAAATGATTTGTGTCTTGTGAATTGTTGAAGTTTTGGAGTCTAAAGGGACTGATGTTCATATTTACCATCTTCAATAAGCTTGTGGGACTATTTTCCAAATGCCGGGAGGAGTTTATCACTAACCAGACTAGCATTTTGGGGGATCTCTATGGTTTATTTTAAGAGATTTTTATATATTGTTTCAAGCGCTACTACTATTCTGTTCTACTTTGTTATCAAATATACCCTATATTTGTTTAAGTAGCTGCTCTATTGGTATAAACCTTTACCAGCTGTGTGCTGGTGCATCCTGGAGCGCGGAGATTATTTCACAGTTTAGGCGTAAGGCTGAGAAATAGTTCACTTGTGTGGCGCCAGCCTTTTCCCGGATGTGATGTCACTCATGACATGACCGAATGAGGCTTTGATCGGGTCTTCGGCGGCCATGCAGGCTGATTGCCCGGGTCTCCCGGTGGAACGGGAGACCCGGGCGAGCTGCGAAAGGCGGCGGGAGGGGGGGGGGGCGTCCCCTCCCACTCCTTGTAATGACAGCCGAGCGGCTTCTCAGCCACAACGGTTGTCATTACAAGACAGCCGACTGTCTGCTATGGACGTTGGTACCGGGGTGATGCCTCTAGCTGCAGGCATCACTCCGGTACAGCACTTTCCAAAATATCGGTAACCTCCGGGGCTGATTCCAATATATCGGGGAAAGTGCATATTGGCCCTCAAAATATCGGCTTTCCCGACAATCGGACGATCTCTACTAGAGACTCCCTTTAACTTGATCTTCCTGAAACTTAGTTTAAATTGTTAGGATTTTCCTGAAATCTCATTCCCCTGCTCATGTTCCTATTTTACCTGACCAAACATTTGGAAGCCTCCTTATGTGACCCCCTCCTATTCCTAACATTCTTCAGATCCCATCATTCTCCAGATTCTGCTCCATGCCACTCCTTTTCTCTGCTCTATAGTCTATGACACTTTTTTTATTTCTTTACCGTTTGTTATGGTTACCCGTTTATCCAATCGCTTTGCCGTGTGGCTTCCATGCACTTCTTATATAATCTTATATTTTCATGCCCTGATGTTCACCATTACATGTGCAGTAGTTTTTCTGTTGGGCTACAGCATGGGTGTCCAAACTTTTGGCTTCTCTGGGCCACATTGAGTGTAGAGAAATTTTCTCGGGCCGCATATAAAATATATACTATAGTTAAGGTATACAAGTAATAAAACGCTGCCGCGCCCTTCCCGTGCTGCCGCCCCCCCCAGCACTATTTTAACACAACTAGAGGATGATCCCTTCCGAGGCAGTCTCTGCCTACAGTTAGTTAGAAGCCGTTGTGGCCGTGCCCCCAACCCGACTTCCTTCCTCCCTAGCAAAAAAAAAAAATTGTCAGGGGGCAGTGGGCCGCATTGCCTGCGGTTCTGGGCCGCATGCGGCCCCCGTGCCGCAGGTTGGGCATGCCTGGGCTACAGCAACATGGCCCTTCCAACGTTATCACATGATGACCACGGGAAATTGGCTGCTTTTATATGTCCATCCAAGACTAATGGAAAAATGGCAGACGCATTAGATCCCCATAGTGGACTACGAAAAAATGGCTGCCACTTGATACACTATTTTCTACATTATATAAAGCCATGCTGTTCATCCCAGCGGCCTTCCCTGATGAAGTCCACTACGCGTCAGGACTGAGTGATAGGCAAACCGGAAGTGTCGGTAGATGACAAGCTTGCTACTCATGGATGACAAGCCTGCACCACCACTGCTTAAGTGAGTGTTTTTACCCTAATACATTTAAAATAGTATTATACTACTTGGAGCTTTTCTTTTCTTTACATACTTGTATTATTGAGGATACATCTGGAGAGCCTGCTGTACCACCACAGATAGGATATCTGTCCTTCCACTATATCAAATCACCAGCTGAGTCCACATCTGAAGGATCCCTGGAAGTGGTGGGAAGCATAGGATCCCACAATGCAGGATTGCTATACATGCTGTAACCTTAAGGCCAGCACACACAGAGGTGTCACTCCATTGATAGTTTACACACCAGTTATTTTTGCTTCTTGGGTGAAGAGATTCACTTGCACCTACTGTATCTCTATGTGCATTGGACTTTTTATGTTTTGGCTAGACACTAGTTTTATTACATGCATGGACTTATTCTGATTATGTAGCACCATAGTTCATTTTTTATCTTGCTTCATGGATGTTTTTCGATTCAATATTTTCCACGTAGGTTGTCTTCATCTATTACGATTTTATATTCACAATTTATTGATATTGTATACTTTGATTCAATATTCTATGATTTTTTTTTTTTTTCCCTGTGTTACATCTTTCTATACACGCATGTGAGTTACTTGTTTTTATGTATTGGGATCTCGCTTTTTCACATTCACATTTCAACTACTATATGCACTTGCTAGTTTGTTTGAAGCTTATGAGTTGGTATCTAGCGTAGCACCACTAATGTTTTGGCTGATCATTGCCTGCAGCAGTTGGTTCCAGGGCTGGCCCTACCATGGGTCCCACTAGGTCCATTGGACCCAGGCAGAACTTTTAGAGGGGTAGCAAACTGACGGCCAAGATTTT
Source organism: Pelophylax lessonae (assembly GCF_965119305.1). Taxonomy (NCBI): domain Eukaryota; kingdom Metazoa; phylum Chordata; class Amphibia; order Anura; family Ranidae; genus Pelophylax; species Pelophylax lessonae. The sequence goes on along the minus strand of NC_138776.1, from coordinate 53,865,681 downwards.
TTTCCAGTAGTTTTGTGTGTCATCAGTTTTGCGGTGCGTTACTGGCGGCATTTTCCCATCTCATACTGCCGCCCGTAGTGCAAACTGATGAATATGAGGAGGCGGAGCCTCTCCTCCGGGGAACGTCCCTCACATGATTGTGGTGTGCGCAATGACGTCAGACATCAGCGCTCTCCATCTCACGCAGGGCATGCTGGATCTTCTAGGGTGGTGGCCGCAGCAGACACAGGGGTGACAGGAGGACTGAGGACAGACAGCGGGTGTGTGGTGGATCGGTCCGGTGTTATGGAAGAAGATAACAGTATATATAATCATTTCTAAATTTTATATTTATATAAATTAATGGATGTGGGGGCCTTTGGAGGGTGTGATTTTTTTTTGAGGGGGAGGGGCAGCATTTCATTCTTAGACCCACGCAGCACAATGTCTTGGGCCAACCCTGGTTGGTTCTATCATCCTATTAAATGAAAGTGCGGGATTATCTTTGCACTACTAATTACCTTTACATTGACACCCCCAGCGATTTGCAGATCTCAGTGTGAACCACTGTGCAATTCTGGTACGATGCGGGAAGCGGCACTGATTCACATCGCACCAGTGTGAACCGGGACTTTAAAGTGGTAAAACTGACCTTACAGACCGAAGTTCAACCCTTTGATCTAAGGCTCCATTCATACCTGAGTGTATCGTATTTAGACGTTCTTTCAGGCGTTTGGAGGCAGGCATTGACATCTAACAAAAACGCTTGTAATCTGCCAAAAAAAGAAGCTCATGTACTTTTTTGAGCTTCAGGCGTTTTGCTTCAGGTGACAAAATGCTCATATGCGAACAGGGGCCATTGAAATGAATAGGATTTTGCTTGTTGGGTGTTTTGAGACTTCAGAGATGAGCGTTTTACGAGCTGAAATACGCTCAGGTGTGAACAGGGCCTAAAAGAACGAACTGATACATTGTAAAACAGGTTTATAGTTATCTCTCACCCTAAGTACCGGTTCACAATTCTGCGATGCGGGAATGCTGTGAATATGCAGCGTGTTCCCGCATCGCATCCGCACCCCTGGCAGTTCACACCGCCATATGTAATACGCAGGGGGTGTCAATTAAAAGTTAACGACACCCCCAGTTGAGATCGCATATCGCAGTGCAATCTGCAAGTTCGCACGGAATCGGATCGCACTAGTGTGAACCACCATGCGATCCGATTCTGCTGCGGATAAAAAAAAGGGTCATGTGCATGTTTAGTGCATTTGCAGTGCGAATTCAGCCATAAAAACTGTATGGCTGAATTTGCACCGCACAGAGATGGCATGTAATTTAGGAGCAGTGTGCTCCGAATTACATGCGATCTCTGTGATCGCACAAATGTGATCCGGCACTAAGTGCCGGTTCACATATATGCGATGCGGGAACCCTGTGAATTCACTGTGGGTTCCCACATTGCATTTAAATCGCAGGCAGTTCACACTTCCATATGTGAATCGCTGGGATTGTCAATACAAAGTTAACAACACCCCCAGATCTGTTCGCATATCGCAACTGTCAGTTTGGACATGAATCGGATCGCATAGGTGTGAACCACCATGTGATCAGATTCTGCTGCGGACCCAAAAAAGGGTCCTGTGCGAGTTGTGTCTGAATACGATGCAAATTCAGCCATACAATCTATATGGCTGAATTCGCATCGCACAGACATCGCATGTGATTTTCAGAGCAGTGCGCTCCAAATCACATGCAATGTCTGTCATCGCTATAGTGTGAAATGGGACTTGGGCTCCATTCACACTTGAGCATATCCTTTTCAGGCGTTTGTTTGGGCGTTTTTGCTGGCTTTTTTCAGGTGTTTTTCAGGCGTTTTTTGCAGGTGTTTGGAGACAGGCATTGACATCTAACAAAAACGCTTGTAATCTGCCAAAAAAGAAGCTCAAGTACTTTTTTGAGCTTCAGGCGACAAAATGCTCATATGTGAACAGGAGCCATTAAAATGAATGGGATTTTGCTTGTTGGGTATTTTGAGACTTCAGAGATGAGCGTTTTATGAGCTGAAAAACACTCAGGTGTGAACAGGGCCTAAGCAATGTTGGTAAACACATGTTGGAGGCTCTTTTTTTTTTTTTGACAGCTGAGTGAGCAGAGAACGGCTCTGCACTGTATGAATTGTGGAAATGCCGAATTAAGATCGTGAGGGGGGGGGTTGATTTTTTAACATTTAATCGTGCATCTCTAACAGCAATGGAATTGCTTGTACGGGAAGCACGGATCACCTGTGCATTCCTGTGCAGGTAAACACGGCTGTCACATGTGGTACAGATTCATACGCCCCATGTGAATGAAGACTTGTTATAAAATATCAGTGATTATTGTGTACCTGTCTATGGGAAGTAAGCAGTGGAGAAAAGGTCTGATTCTGGGCCATTTCTGGCGATCTCTTTCTTTACTTATTATTATTTTAGATTGTAAGCTCTGACGAGCAGGGCCCTCTAGTTCCTCCTGTTTTGAATTGTACTGTAACTGTATTGTTTTTCCCTCACATTGTAAAGCGCTGCGCAAACTGTTGGCGCTATATAAATCCTGTATAATAATAATAATAATTATTATGCTTAACATTATTATTATCATCAGATATCAGTCATTATTATAGATCTGTCCTCAGGAAGTAGGCGGCACCAGTGGAGCAGTGGATCAATCCTGGTTCTCTCCTTCTTTGCTCCTTTTATTGATAATCTCTATCAATTCCAGAAATTCTGCCCTCCTCGCTCATCCAATAACATACTCTCAGATTTTGCTCATTATAGCAAACTGTCGCTGGCATCAAATGACTCACCAGAGAAACAGCGAGCACTACGTATCGGAGTCATCCTCCGGGTCCAAACAAATCCAAAAATAAATGCAACATTTAATAAAAAAACACCAGCCTTAATAAGAATCTTGAATTGTTCATTGTTACAATATATGAATTTATGAGATTTTATTTTCTTCCCATTTGAAGTGAGCAGATCAGGGTGACCATAGGGCGGGTTTAATTGGCTTCTTTCTAAAAATCTGAAAGGGCAGTAACCAATCAGAGCACGGGGAATTTCCCGGTCTGGTTTTACAGGCAGGAAGTGCCAAGTTGAGGAACGTACATCACTTCCAGTATTGGGCGAGGACTGTAGCAAATCCCGGGGCTTGTGCAGTTCAAACAACGACAGGCCGGATCGCCCCTCACCAATCACTTGTTTGTTAGGTTTATTAGGTTTTAGGGTCCATTCACACTAGGGTCCATTCACACTAGGGTCCATTCACACTTGGTCGCCTGACAAGTCGCGGTGGGTCGCTCGCCATTGAATAGTACAGGACCTGTTCTAATAGGAGCGACACAAGTCGCTCCGACTTAGAAAAAGGGTCCTGTACTACTTTGGGGCGACTTGCATTGACTTCAATTATATGAAGTCCGTGCAAGTCGCACCGAGGTCGCCCCACAAAGTCGTGTTGCGCCAGTGTGAATGGGCGCTTAGAAATAGAGAAATAAAATTATAGGAATACACTAGAGAAGACAAAATAAGCAGGAGAACCCTACAGAGATGTAAAAGAACCGTAAAAAATCTAAATAAAAGATTTTAGTACATTTCTTAGAAAAAGCGTATAAACACCCAATCTGTCAATTGAACTAAATAATAGGAAGAAAAAGAGGCCACAGAATACAAATTAATGAAGACAACAAAATCACAGAGAATAGAAAATCTAAAATAAGGAAAAATGGTGCCTAAAAGATAAGTGTAGGAATATAAAATAATATTTATATTCGCTTAGATGATTGCTGAATCCATCTGATGCTGCATCTGTCCTCCCTTGCCTCTACACTGAGAGCTGAGAGATCAAACACCGCTGATCACTCAATTCGAAGATCCACTGTCTGCATAAAGCAATGACTGTCAGTCACCGGCTCTCTTTTTCCCCCTCTAGCACTCACTGGAGCATTAGGCCCCTTTCACACGGGCGCACCGCCCGACGGAGTCCGTTCTGCTCAGCGGGGGATCGATCCGCCGATCTCCGCTGAGCAGGCAGATGACATCTCCCACTCCACTCTGTGTGCAGAGACGGAGATGTCAGATCCCCGCTGTCCTCTATGGGGAGATCGGATGAGAATGGACTGCCTGTCCGTTCTAATCCGATCCGATCCTTCAGACAGATGGAAAATAGGGTTTCCAAGCGTCCGGATTTCGCGGACAGGATCAGATCGGACAGCAGCAGGTGTCAGCGCAGACAGCGGGTATCCACTGACACCCGCTGCCCCATAGGGATGCATGGAGCATCCGATCAGGTCCACCTGAAAAACTGAAAGGTGGATCGGATCGCCCGTGTGAAAGGGGCCATAGGTTGTAGAAGTGGAGGGAGTGGCTGGCTCAGGCTCTCAGCTGCACGCGAGTCAGCTGCCAGTCTGGGAGAATCCTGGCATTATCGTCGGGATCTCTGCAGAGTCTGGACTGTCTCTTTGACGTCAGCCAACAGCAGACTTAAGCCCGCTAAACAAAGTGCACTCCTATGACCCACAGGAGAAGTAGGTCCACAAGAGCTTTGGCCCTACTTCTCGTTTAAATCTTAATGCCATTTGTATCTACCCATCTATGACCAACCTCACATGACACAGAGATTCAATGCCGGTTCACACTTCAGCGATGTCAGACATCACATATGATTCGCACCGAACTGCCCTGCAAATTACATGTGATGTCTGTGTGATGCACATTCAGCCATACAGATTGCATCATAGTCGGACCAAAGCCGTGCAGGACCCTTTTTTTGATCCGAACCAGAATCATATCGCATGGGTGTTCTATGGGATCCGATTCCTGTCCGAATTAACAGTTCACACTGCGATATGCAACCTAATCTCTGACTATGACTCTTTGGCCCCTTTCACACGGGGCGGAATCCATCTAAGTGGATTCACCTGTTCCCCCGGGGGATCTCTGTGCAGATCCCCACTAAGCAGGCGGATGACAGGTCCGTGTCCGCTCTGCACAGCCCGCTGTTCTCTATGGGGCGGTCGGATGGAAACGGACTGCATGTCTGTTTCCATCCAATTGTCATTCAATTCAATCCGCGGGATGGAGAACGTATCCCCATCCATCTATTCTTAGCGGACTGGATGCCGGCGGATGACAGCGGACACATATCTGCTGACATTCGCCGCCCTCTAGAGAACAATGGGTGGATCCTGAAAAACAGATGGGGGACCCAGATATACTGCGACAGGCTGGCTCTGCTGCGTGAATCGACGTATGAGTATGTAGATTCATGGAAGCAGTCCTGCAGGCAAGCACGCGCCCACTAGGCAGCGAGGATGCCGATCCACGGGGTCGGCAGCCGCGATTGCTGCCAGGCACCCGCGATCGCTCTCCACTGTGAGAGAGAGCGACAATCTGCTATTGTAAACACAGCAGACCATTGTTATCTCTGAAATGATCACAGAGCGCCTGTATACCAGAATCACAGGTCTCTATGTTCATTTCACAAGTCCCTCCCCCCATACAGTTAGAAAACACTCCCCTAGGCTCACACTTAACCCTTTGATCGCCCCTGGGTTAACCCCTTCCCTGCCAGTGTCATTATTACAGTAACAGTGCATATTTTTAACACTGATTACTGTAGTAATCTCACTGGTCCCCCCCAAAAGTGTCAAAAATGTCGGTTAGGGGTCTGATCTGTCTGTCGCAATGTCGCAGACCCGCTAAAAATCGAAGATCACCACCATTACTAGTAAAAAAATAAATAAATAAAAATGACATCTATCTTTCCCCTAGTTTGTAGATGCGATAACTTTTGCGCAAACCAATCAAAATATGCTTATTGCGATTTTTTTTTTTTTTTTTTACAAAAAATTTGTAACAGAATACAAATTGGCCTAAAAGAATGAAAAATTTGATTTTACATTTTTTTTTTGGGGGGGGGGGGGGGGTGTTATATAGCAGAAAGTGAAAAATATTGTTCTTATGTTCAGAATTGTCGCTATTTTTTTGTTTATAGCGCAAAAAATTAAAAAAATCGCACAGGTGATCAAATACCACCAAAAGAAATGTCTATTTGTGGGAAAAAAAGGACATCAATTTTTTTCAGGTACAGCGTCGCACGACCGTGCAATTGTCAGTTAAATTAACGCAGTGCCAAATCGCAAAAAATGGCCTGGTCATTAAGGGGGTAAATCCTTCCGGTCCAGATGTGGTTAAAGGGGCCTTTATGGGACAGATTTTATCTCAGCAGGTGTACAAAGAAAGGTTAAAGCACACTTTCTGATGAAGACACAGCCACTGTAATAAAGCACACAATCAATGCACAAAAGGATGTGAGGAAAATATGGTACAGCAAAGGTGCAAAAGAGGGGGAAAAAACCCATCAGGCTGCCTGCAGACAATTCCACATGACTCTGACCATATGGAGAGCAGAAGACACCGCGGGCTGTAATAAAGCCGCCACTTCAGGATTAACCCTTCACGCCCTCGCTTTATCCGCCCTGCCTTTATCCAGCCAGGAGTAGGCGAAACTCTGGCTCGGACCAGCCATCCGCTCTGGGATCCATGCTTGTGCCTCTTCTTGACACAGCGGTGTGCGTCCCGTGTAATGTGCAGTGACAGCGCCGCTCCTGCAGAAGAACTGGCCCCAGGCACAGAGGCGGCACTGGAGCGTACACGACAAGCGCTCGCCTCTCCCAACTGCGACTGCCGGGTCACGCAAGGAAAAGCAGAGAAGGCAAATCCAGTCACTGCACAAACCCAACCACTTCCCAGCGGCATCATTACTAACCAGAGCCCCGGACTGGTTATTTCACAGACTCCGCAACAACCTACCAGACTGGATGATGAACTTTGGGGCTTATTTATTAAAACTGGAGAGCAAAATCTTGTGCAGCTCTGCATAGAAACCAATCAGCTTCCAGGTTTTATTTTCAAAGTTTAATTGGAATAGCTGAAGTTGCACAGCTTAACAGGGGCTTTGAAATCGTGCGACTATCTGAAATCGCATGATTTCAAAGCCGCATGTCAGTGCCACTTTGGGTGCAACTTGGAAGATACCTGTGCGGCTTCATGCATAGATGCCTATCCAAGTTGCACCCGAAATCGCCAAAAGTAGTGCAGGAACTACTTTTTAAAATCGATGCGGCGTCGCAAAGACGGCTTCGCACCGATTTTAACAGAGTGATTACCGGCAACAAGCTGTGCCTTGTCATGCGATTTGACCTGTCAAATCTCATGACATGTTGCTCCAATGTGAAAGGGGGCCTAATAAATCTCCACCTGTGTTACATGTATTTCTGATGCAGTGAGATGTCCAGGCTGCATTTTGTTAGGTGACATTTAGCTGTTGTTGACTTTACTTAACCGCTTGCCGACCGCCGCACGACTATTTACGGCGGCGGTCAGCCCTCACAGGCAAAGCGACGTAGGGCTACGCCGCTAGCCTGTGAGGGTCTAGGGAGCGAGCGTGCGCCGCCGGAGGCACGCTCCTGCTCCCGCGCGGTCGCGGACCCGATGTCCGCCAGTCACTCTCGATCGTCCGTTAGAGCAGGAGAATAGTGATCATACGGTTCTACTATGTAGGACCGTTGATCACTGTTCCTACACCTCAAGCCACAGCCAATCACAGTTAGAATCACGCCCCTAGGGACACACTTAACCCCTCCCTCTCAAAAAAAAGTTAACCCCTGCCCTGCCAGTGTCATTTTACAGTAACAGTGCATATGTATAGCACTGATTACTGTAGTAATGTCACTGGTAACCCCAAAAGTGTCAAGAATGTCAGTCAAGGGTCCAATCTGTCCGCCGCAATGTCGCAGTCCCGCAAAAAAAAAAAAAAAAAAAACGCAGATCGCCGCCATTACGCGTTAAAAAAAATGACAAAAATCTTTCCCTTTGTTAATAAACGCAATAACTTTTGCGCAAACCAATCAAAATACGCTTTTTGCGATTTTTTTTTTACCAAACATATGTAGCAGAAAAAAAATTGGCCTAAAATGTTAAAAAATTTTGATTTTTACTTTTTTTGGGGGGGAATTTCATATAAAAAAAATGTGAAAAATATTGTTATTTTTGCAAAATTGACGCTCTTTTTTTGTTTATAGCGCATGATCAAAAAAATCGCACAGGTGATCAAATACCACCAAAAGAAAGCTCTGTTTGTGGGAAAAAAAGGATGTCAAATTTGTTTTGGTATAGCGTCGCACGACTGCGCAATTGTCCGTTAAAGTCACGCAGTGCCGAATCGCAAAATACCCCCTGGTCAGGAAGGGGGTAAAATCTTCCAGGGCTTAAGTGGTTAAAGTGACCCTGTTATGAGTATTATATATATTTATATTATTATTATATTGTGTTATATCTGGATTCAGTACCCTAAAGCTGACCTTCCCTTCAGTCTTGCACAGTTGTACCGGGGCTCCTCTCCTCTACTGAAATCACCTACTCAAATTTCAGTGCACACTGTGAGCTTCTCACCATATGCATTAGAAGCTGCAGCGAGTCAGATAGAGCCCGCCTCATTTCCTGGCTGGAGGACGTCCTGCATCACTAGCACTTTCCTCTCCAGCTTGACTGTCCTTGGCCCGCCCCTTTCAATCTTGGGAGGCTCGGCATCACATGTGGGTGTTAACTGGGCAGTCTACATGCAAATACAGCCTGCCTAGGAACGCCCACTCCTCCAGAGTTGCATCTACCTATCAAGGCATAACTCCTCCCAAAAGCCAACCCACTGCTTGCATCAGGGCTGAAAGCTCTTGAGAGAAGTACTGAGGCAGGGTGCTGTGATGTTTATAGGAAGTTATGTACAGCACCCTGCAGGCTCCTCCCACCAGCCATGATCAACCTGCACTGCGTACAGAAGCACAGAGCCCCAATGATAACAAAGTATGTATTGAAAATGGAAAGGTCTCAATTAACAATCTTATTAGCGTGTTGATGAGGGGAGGGAAGGACCAAGGAAGGCAAAATATAAGCAGATTAAACTTCAGCTTTAAACTGACCCTATTATGAGAGAGAAGTATGGAGATTGCTTTTGCTGGCCTTCTAGCTTTAGTACTTTAGAACTAAACGCAAAACTTTTTTATTTTGGATATCAGTAGGAAGGGTTATAACTCCCTGTACGGTTTCATTTTGCCATCTCTGAACGATTGCAGAGAGTTACTTTTACTTCCTGTCCCATTGCCAAAACAGGAAGTGAGCAGAAATCTCTGCAAACTAAGGGAATCTCTCAGGGCACCCATCCAGGTCACCAGAACTAGTGTCCCCATTGGAAGATTTCTCCTCTAATACTGTTCTGGGGACAACCCAAAATCTGTGTTAGGGGCGTGGTCAGGGTGGAGCTGGGCTGAGGCTGCTTCTACTATATTGACTGTCGGATCCTAATGCGGCACTTGGAGTGGTTTCCTTCCTTTACACTGTGTTGTCATCTTGTCACACAAGCTTCCAGTGGAGAATGCAAATGGCCATCTTAGCACACATTATGCAGGCATGGTAGGAGAACCAAAAGAAGGTTGAAGTGTATCGCCACCCAAAATGTTCCTTTTCAGTTTTCGATACGATACAGCAGGAATAAGCGTATGTCTGGGTTCACACTGATGCGATGCGAATGGGTGCAATTCTGATTTTTGCTGGAGTTCAGTGCGATTTTGCATTGCAATTTGTGCTAAAGACAGTGCGATTGCAATGTGAAATTATTGCATTTTCGGACATTAGACAGAAAATAGAAAGTGAGGAGGGGTGGAGTAGTGAGGGGGGGAAATATATAAAAATCTACACCGAAAAGGCAGAAGTCACACACATCTGAACATAGGATGCAATTTCAGTGCGGTTTCCATTGATGTCTATGGAGAAGAAAAATCGAACCGCAGTAAACGTGCACAGGATCCTTTTTGCTGCCACATCACATTTGCATAGCAATCGCTAAGCATCTATGGGAATGACCATCATTGAACACAATGTGTCTTTGGGTGACATGCGAATGTAGGCTTTTTGTAACGAAACAAATGTGCATCAGTATCAACGGGCACTTAGAACTCCAGGTGAGATCAGGCTCCACGCTCAACAATCACATCCCTGGCATTGCCTTGAATCGTCTCCAAAGAAGCTATCAATTGTATCAGCGACAGCAAAGCCGCAAAAAAAAAATCTTTCTTTATTAAAATTGCCAGCAGGAACAAATTCTATTTTGACATGTTTTGTGCTAGGCACATCGGTTTTGAGAAAGCGCTGTGCCTGGTGCAAAACATGTCAGAATAGAATCTGTTCCAGCTGGCTATCTTAAAGCAAAAGCAAAAGTGGAACTTCCACTTTAAGTGCTCTTGACCCCCATTTGGCATGTCATTTTTTTGGGGGGCGGGTACCTACTTTTGACAGGTACACCCGTTCCCACTTCCACTCGGGCCGCCTAGGGGGCTCAAGCAGAAGTTCTCCTCTCCTCCTCCCTCCCTGCAATCTTCTGAGACTCGTCATAGGTCCCAGAAGATTGCCCATCCACTAAGGAAGCGCAGCGTGACTCGCACATGGGCAGTGCGCACCCGGCTGTGAAGCCACAAACTGTCACAGCCAGGTGCCCACACTTGTGATGCCGGCACCGTGGGGAGAAGAGGGAGAGAACCGAGGCTCTCGCTGGCCACTTTGCTGGATCCTGGGACAGGTCAGTGTGTGTTTTTTTAAAAGTCATCAGCTACACTTTTTGTAGCTGCTGACTTATAATAAAAACCCAAAACGGCTGGAATTTCGTTTTAATAAGGGAAGATTATTTTGCACCTTGGTGTGTGGCATTTATGTTTGGCCTTGTTGATAACATTTCTGTTGTCACCATGATAATAAAATGGTGCGATCTCCCAAAAGGAGGCACTAAGAACAGTTCAAACCAGACAGATATCCTAACTGTTTCCTTCATCTATAAATAGGAAAAATATGTTAGGTTGATTTTTTTTTTCTTTGGGACTTCAAGAACGTGGATTCATTTGCTGATTATTATCCCCAGGATAGGTAGGGGGGGATATATCCCAGTAGGTGCAGACATGGAAATAAACATCTGAACGAGAAGATAGCAACCACCTAATCCCAAATAAAAAAGCTGGAATTCCTCTTTAAAAGTTAGTTTGGCTTTAAAGCCAGCCAAAGACAAATCAAAATTTGCCGGGTTTAGCAGGTACCAGCCAAATTTCTATCCATCTTTGGGCAGGCTGGTTGTACTCTATCACTCTATCAATTGACTTAAGTACAACCAGCCTATTAGGTTTTTTTTTTTTTGTGATTTCACTGTCAGTGGCTATAGCCGCCAGCAGTGATCATTGTATTCAGACGGCTGGGAAACCTCCCACTGTCAGAATACAATAGCGCAGCGGGAGACAATTCCCCATCAACACTTATGTGTTGATGGGGGAATCAAGCAATTTTCTTTCCTTCAATCCATAGTTGAAAGTCTCCCTGCCATCAAAAGACAGTAGCTCAGCCGGGAATAATTACCCCATCCACATCAAGTGTGTGGATAGGGAAATCAGGTCATTTTTTTTTAAAATGATTATTGTATGGCCAGCCTTAGCCACTGACACTGGAGGAAGAATCTACGAATCTGAACATGCCACACAAACATGGAAATATGAAACAGCAAAGGTGTAAGAAAGTGAAAATCATGCCACATAGTCATCTCAGATAAAAATTGCATTAATGACCCCCCCCCCCCCCCCAATTAATTATACCGTGTTCAAGATGATATGAGAGAAGGTAACGTTAAAAAAAAAAAAAAAAAAAGAAGGCCTGATCACTCGCAGTAATGATCTGCATGTATTATGGAGGAACCTGTTTATCCAGCAATAACATTTTCTGCAGGGTCTCTGAAGACCCCATAACCTCTCAGTGATCTTTCTCTCTGTCTTACACCGCAACCCCCCCCCTGCAGGGCGATCAGTCTATCCAAGCATAAAGCACGGCACTTACCCCCTTCCCTGAAGATGAGCACTCTGCTTATCCTGGATGACAATAATACCACCCGGCACCCGTCCACCCAAAACCATCTCCATCCGAGCGGAGAGAAGCTGCAAGCTTGGTAAAGCAGGCCTCTACTCAGAGAGATTCAAATCAAATTTGTTTCTTAAGAGTACGACTTCTGATCTGACTTTGCCCTGCGACTTCATGTCCAACTTCCATGCCACTTCAATGAATGGGATCCAACTTTGATACGACCATACAAGGGCCTTCGAGTCTTGTATGGATCTTGAGGGGGAGCCCCATGCCAAAATAATAAAAAACAAAAATTGAAAAACAAAAATTGAAAAACAAAAACGACATGGGATTCCCCCCCCCCCCCCCGAGACCATACCAGACCGGGTCTGGTATGAATTTTAAGAGGAACCCTCCTCCCCCAAAATCCATACCAAACCTTACCCAGGTCAGGAAAGGGGGGGGGGGGGGGAGACAAGAAGACCAAACCAGGCCACATGCCCTCAACATGGGGCGGGGGCTCTTCCCAACAACCCTGGGCCTTGGTTGTTAGGGTCTGCAGGCAGGGGGCTTATCGAGGGCTTATTAACAAGGGGGCCCCCAGATCCTGCCCCCCCCTACCCATTCACCAAAAAAGAAAGTGTAGTGTTACAAAAAACGAGACGGTTTTCGAAAAGTCCTTCATTAAAAATTAGGAATGTCCCCATCGTAGCTCCATGTCTTTTTTCTCCGGTCTTCTCCCTCCACTTTTTTTCCTGGTTCGTCTCCCGAAGCTGGCTCTCGTTGTTGTGTCAGGTTTGGTGTCTGCCAGTTCTTATATAGCCATGGGGCATGGCCATCCAGGGACATCACCTGGAGACCCCCCCCCCCTTGTTAAAGGGGCGCTTCCAGATTCCGATAAGCCCCCTGCCCACATACCCACACAACCAACAGCCAGTGTTGTGGAGAAGAGGCCTGTGCCCCCCATCAACACGGGGACAAGGTGCTTTGGGGTGAAAGGCGCATAGCCCCTTCTGTCCCAAAGCACACACCCCCCCCCCTCCAATGTTGAGGACATGTGGCCTGGTATTGTCTCTCCCCCCCCCCCCCCCCTTCCTGACCTTCTGGGGTGCATGCTCGGATAAGGGTCTAAGATGGATATTTTAGGGGGGAACCCCACGCCATTTTTTTTTTTTTTACATTTTGGCGTGGAGGTTCCCCTTAAAACCCCTACCAGACCCACATCGTTTTTTAAACTTTTTTTTTTTTGGTGTGGTGTTCCCCCTCAAGATCCATTAATCAGACTCAACCCCACAGCGTTCTTTTCTTTCAATATTGGCGTAGGGTTCCCCCTCAAAATCCTCACAGCATAAGTAGCATGCCACAAGTCAGATCAGTTAAGATGATGATCCCAACTTCCATTCAAATTAAAGGGCTGAAATCGTGCCCAAGCCGAACCAAAGTAGTGCAAGCATTTTCAAAGTCAGACTGACAAGTCGGACCAGTTAAAATGGCTCTCATTGGAAATGATTGCTTTTGACATGTCATACGTCTTGTGCTCTCGAAGTTGGAGAGCATAGACAGCTCCTTGTCATTGTTTACAGTTGGGAGTCCCTGACCATGTGACTTCTATGACAGCGAATCACAGTTCTTACATGATCAGGAAGCCCCTGGCATTATAAGTCTTTAAAAGGGCCACCGCATGAAGCATTAAGGTCATTAGGAAAACAGTACCTAGGACAATGTTACACTTGATCCTGTCAATGGCAGTCTATAAATTCCAGAACATGGTGGGATGTTGGAAGCAGTGGATTCTGGGAAGGTGGCAGTTGTCCTCTCCCCTCTTCTAGATAAACCATTCTCAACCAGGGTTAATTTAGAGGCCATTATGGTGCTTTTCCACTGCATGGAACCGAACGGTTCGGCTCGCTTTTGTGCTTTTCCACTGCTGGTACCGCATGGTATGGTGTAGGAATGGTTCGGTACGGTACAGCGGTGCTTTTCCACTGCATGGAACCGAACGGTACGGCTCTCAAAAACAGTTCCTACTCTATTGTAGTTCCATACCTGGTACCATATCCCACAATCCTTTGCATGCAGTCACTACTAGCCACTGATTGGTCAGAGAATCCCACCCACCCCGTTGTTATCCCACCCACTTAACTTTAGTACTACTTTAGTGGAAAAGCAAACCATACCGTACCGAACCGTTCCAACACCGTACCATGCGGTACCAGCAGTGGAAAAGCAAACCGGGCCAAGCAGGGCCGAGTAGAGTTGAGCTGGTACTTGCAGTGGAAAAGTGCCATTAGTGGCTCCTTACCATAGTCCACCTTGGGTACCATGTTTCATATTACACCCATATTTAGATCAAAATGAAACATGGTCACATTTGCCAAAATCCCCTCAAACTGCCCCCATATTCACACCACCTAATTTTTCGGGTGCTTCTCCCTGCAGCATCCTGTTCAAATGTAGCATGGCTGTACATGACTCCCATACAGTAAAGTCATTCAGCTCTATTTACGCAGTTTTGGATTGAAAAGACTACAAGTTCCATCTGCCACAGCGGCAAAGGGACACACAGCTCACGTCAGAACAAGAGCAGTGACATGATCATGGAAAGTCCTTACCTCCATATGGACCTGGGGCTGGGGGCAGGCATTGCAGGATCCTGTGCATTGCACACACAACAAACCGATTCCAATTACAATGCCCTGCAAGCTTCAATGTAAAAATGTAACAAATGCAAATTTTTTTTATTATGTGGGTACATTTATTACATTATTGCAAAAGATGGGTTATGCCTTTAAATAGTGAGTAGTAGCTCAGTAATTCTGCTGCTCATGTTTCTCTACTGACCACTGGGGTAAAGGGATCCTATAATTTTCACGGTCTGCATTCCTATCTGCCCATTATTATTCACTTCTATCCCAGCCACGAGCAAGCACAGCTTTCACATTAGGGAAGTCAGTTTTGAATTTATTTATCTCTCTATAACTTATGGACCACACTTACATACTGCAAGCTGTAGATATAGGTATTTTTTCAGGGGATCCCTGACACCTAAAAACTATTTCAAGGGTTCCTCCATAGTAAAAAGGTCAGGAAAGGCTGTTCTAGAGACATCTGATACAATGTAATAAGGAAGTCAGAGAGTTAATCCCCTTCCTTCCCAGGAAAACAACTCCGGCTGCATATAGCAGGCGGCTGACAAGTGATCCCGTTCAGCGCGGCGGTCTGCCGCACATCCTGTTCCCGCGCAGGGACTGGTTGCTACGATACACAACGGAGAATTAAAAAAAGATGTTGCTTTACATCTCTGGACCCTCTCTTCCCGGGGGAACCACAGATTTTGCCCACAAACTGACGTCTATGGGGAATTTCTAGGTATTCGCAAGCTAGCGGGCCCACCAAGATATCCACCACTATCACTCATGCAGTACAGAAGAAAGAAAGTATATGTCAGTAGCACAACATGGATCAATATCATATAGCCAATTAACGACCAACCTATGGCAGTTTTACTGCTACAGGGTGGCCGTTCTGTGTAGAATCAGATTAGTCACAACAGAAGCCGATCAGCGGGTGCCGGTCAATGGATGTCCACCGGCACCTGCTGATTGGCGAGGAGAGAGGCTGGATGTAAACAAAGCAGAGCTCCTTCCTGACAGCGGGGATGTGATGGATTTTCTTACCCTTGCAAAGCAGGGAATAAAGTCCATCACATCCCTTAGGCCCCTTTTACACTGGCGCCTCCTTGAAGCGGAATCCCCTTGCTCACTGGGGGGGGGGGGGATCTCTCCACTGATCCCCACTAAGCAGGCGGATGACAGGTCTGTGTCCACTCCACTGTGCAGCGTGGACACAGAGATAGCCTGGCTCTCATCTGGCTGCCATCCAATCCGCCGTAGACGGATGCGGAATGGGACCACTAGGTCTGTTTTGGGTGGACAGGATTGGATCAGAGGGCAGCCGGTGTCAGCAGACGTGTCATAGAAGAGACTGGAGGGTGTGATCAGGTCCGCCTGAAAACTGACAGGAAGACCTGATTGGACAGTCTGTGTGAAAGGGACCTTAGTAAAAGCAGCACACAGTACACACAAACACTGGCTAGGCACACATTTAACCCCTTCCCAGCCAGTGTCATTAGTACAGTGACAGTGTATCTTTTAGCACTGATTACTGAATTAGTGTCACTGGTTCTCTCAAAGGGTCAAAAGTATCAGTTAGTGCCGATTGTCCCCCACAATATCACAGTCCCGCTATAAGTGCCGGTTCACATATATGTGATACGGGAACCCTGCGAATCCACTGCGGGTTCCCACATCACATTAAACTCACAGGCAGTTCACACTGCCATATGCAAATCGCTGGGGGTGTCAATACAAAGTTAATGACACCCCCAGATGAGTTTTCATATCGCAGTGCAAACTGTCAGTTGGGAAATGAATGGGATCGCATAGGTGTGAACACCCATGCGATCCGATTCTGGTGCGGACTCAAAAAAGGGTCCTGTGCGAGTTGTGTCCAAATCCGATGCAAATTTAGCCATACAATCTGTATGTCTGAATTTGCATCGCACACACATCGCATGTGGTTTGCAGAGCAGTGCGCTCCAAAACACATGCGATGTCTGTCATCGCACATATGTGAACCGGGACTAAGTCGCTGTTCGCCACCATTACTCGTATATAAAATAAAAAAAATAAAAATCCCAGTGTATATATATATACACACACACACACACACAGTATATACACACCATAGTTTTTAGACGCTATAACTTTTGCGCAAACCGATCGACATTTGCTTATTGGGATTTTTTTACCAAAAATATGTAGCAGAATATACACTGGTCTAAATTTATGAAAATAGATCGGTTTTAGTCCCCGTTCACACTAAGGCGACCTGTGAGGCGACCTGGTCGCCTCACAGGTCGCCGTAGGTCGCCTTCCATAGGGAAGCTGCGGACCCGTTCTAATCGGAGCGACACAAGTCGCTCTGACTTAGAAAAAGGGTCCGGAGCTTCTTTGGGGCGACCCGGAGGCGACAGCCGTAGACTTCAATGTTATGAAGTCCGTGGCGGCCGCTCGGAGGTCGCCCCCCGAAGTCGGATCGCCCCAGTGTGAACGGGGCCTTATAGTAGAAAGTAAAAAAATATTGTTGTTTATTTTCCAAAATTGTCGGTCTTTTTTTGTTTATAGCGTAAAAAATAAATGCAGTGGTGATCAAATACCACCAAAAGAAAGCTCTATTTGTGGGAAAATGCCATAAATTAAATTTATGCACAGTGTTCCATGACTGCGCAATTGTCAGTTAAAGTAAAGCAGTGTCGTATCACAAAAAATGGCCTGGTCATGAAGGGGGGGGGGGGTCAATCTTTTGGAGACCAAACCGTTAAACATTTGATATTTTTTAATATATATTTCAAACCTATATATTTATAAAAATGTAGATGATTTTTTTTTTGTGAATAAAGTATGGGTTTATGAAATGTGCAAAATATTGCATGCTGTTTTTATGAGGATTTTACACAGCATCCCAACTTTTTCAGAATTGGGATTATAGGAAAAAAAAAACATAACTAAAGCTGCTTGAGTTTTTTTTTTTTTTTTTTTTAAGGTTTTTTTTTTGCAATATGTAAAAAAAAAAAAATGCATTCAACGATTAAATGTTTCAGAATAATTTATGTACATGATTTTGCTGCAGAGAAAAATACTGAAACAGTGAGGTCTGAAGGGAGCCACCAGAGTGAAATCACAGTCCCCCCGTACAGTAACACAACCTGCTTTCCACTTTGGTTAACTCTGCGCAGTTTTAAATAATTAATCCTGCCATGACCTGCTCACTCTTAGATGTCGGTGAACCGTCCATAACAGCCAATGTGATTAAGCAGAGGGATTCTTCGAGAGATGTAAGGCGTTAGAGAGATTGTGAATGGAGATGGTAACCTTCAGCGTCACGTCCTCCTTACTGAATACTGACAAGGATCAAACACAGGCAGAGAAGCAGAAGACTTAAAGTGGATTTAAACCTAAGAACAATTATATTATAAAAATGTAAAAATATACAGCCCCTCAATTCATCTGTGTCAGTGGGCTGTGGCCGTCACAAGAGAATACCCCCCCATATTATTGGTGTCAGAAGGATAGTAAACCACAGAAAAATATAGTCCTTCAGGTCATTGGCGGGATTGTGACCCTCAGGAGAGAGAGAAGCCCCTCAGTTCTCTGGTGTCAGCAGAACAATAGACCCCAGGGGAGAATGTTCTTCCCCAAAAAATATTTGGGTGGGATAGTGGACATCAGGGCTGACTAGCTCCTCAAATCATTGGTGTCATGTGAATAATAGTCCCCCCGGGGGAGAATAGCCCCTCAAATCATTGGTTTCATATGAATAATAGTCCCCCTGGGGGAGAATAGCCCCTCAAATCATTGGTTTCATATGAATAATAGTCCCCCAGGGGAGAATAGCTCCTCAAATCATTGGTTTCATATGAATAATAGTCCCCCAGGGGAGAATAGCTCCTCAAATCATTGGTTTCATATGAATAATAGTCCCCCAGGGGAGAATAGCTCCTCAAATCATTGGTTTCATATGAATAATAGTCCCCCAGGGGAGAATAGCTCCTCAAATCATTGGTTTCAGAGGAACAGTGGACCCAGGGGAAAATGCCTTCCCCTCAAATCAATGGTGTCAGTGGGATAGTGGGCACTAGGAATACTAGCTCTCCAAATCATTGGTGTCAATGGGATAGTGCCCCCCTCCCCCCAGGTGAAAACAGCCCCTCTAATAATTGGCATTAGCGTAACAGTGGATCCCAGGGAAGAATGGCCTCCAAATCAATGGTTTTTGGTGAGATAGTGTCACTAGGAAGACTAGCTTTTCAAATCATTGAGGTCAATGGGATAGTGCCCCCTCCCCCCAGGAGGGAATAGCCTCTCTAATCATTGTTATTAGTTTCCACAGTGGACCCCAGGAAAGAATGGCCTCCAAATCAATGGTTTTGGTTAGATAGTGGGCACTAGGAAGACTAGCTTTCCAAATCTTTGGTATCAATGGGATAGTGCCCCATCCCCCCCAGGAGGGAATAGCCCCTCTAGTCATTGCTATTAGGGTCATAGTGGACCCGAGGGAAGAATAGCCTCCAAATCAATGGTTTCAGTGAGATAGTGGGCACTAGGAAGACTAGCTTTTCAATTCATTGATGTCAAATTGGATAGTGCCCCCTCCCCCCAGGAGGGAATAGCACCTCTAATCATTGGTATTAGTGTCACAGCGGACCCCAGGAAAGAATGGCCTTCAAATCAATGGTTTTGGTTAGATAGTGGGCACTAGGAAGACTAGCTTTCCAAATCTTTGGTATCAATGGGATAGTGCCCCCTTCCCCCAGGAGAATAGCCCCTCTAATCATTGCTATTAGTGTCATAGTGGACCCCAGGGAAGAATGGCCTCCAAATCAATGGTTTCAGTGAGATAGTGGGCACTAGGAAAACTAGCTTTGCAAATAATTGGTCAATTTGATAGTGCCCCCCAGGGGACAACAGCCCCTCTAATAATTGTTATTAGTGTCACAATGGACCCCAGGGAAGAATGGCCCCAAAATCAATGGTTTTAGTGAGATAGTGGGCACTAGGAAGACTAGCTTTTCAAATCATTGATGTCATATTGGATAGTGCCCCCTCCCCCCAGGAGGTAATAGCCCCTCTAATCATTGGTATTAGTGTCACAGCGGACCCCAGGAAAGAATGGCTTTCAAATCAATGGTTTTGGTTAGATAGTGGGCACTAGGAAGACTAACTTCCCAAACCTTTGGTATCAATGGGATAGTGCCCCCTCCACCCAGGAGAATAGCCCCTCTAATCATTGCTATTAGTGTCATAGTGGACCCCAGGGAAGAATGGCCTCCAAATCAATGGTTTCAGTGAGATAGTGGGCACTAGGAAAACTAGCTTTCCAAATCATTGGTCAATTTGATAGTGCCCCCCCCAGGGGACAACAGCCCCTCTAATAATTGTTATTAGTGTCACAGTGGACCCCAGGGGAGGATGGCCTCCAAATAATTAGTGTCAGTAGTGGTACATATCTTACCCAAGGACAGGAGCCAGTGCCTCCTGCAAATGAAGACTGATGATTCCAAGCACTTCCTGCAGTGTCTCTATTGACGTCTTTCTGTGCACAGGTTCCAATGGGATGGTGCACCCTCCCCCACCCCTCTAATTATTGGTGTGAGTGGAACAATGACCCCAGGGAAGAATAGCCCATCAAATAATTGGTGTCTGTGGAGTAGCGGACCTCAGGGAAAAATGCCCTCAACCCAAATCAATGGTGTCAGTGGGACAGTGGCCACTAAGAAGACCAGCTTTCCAAATGATTGGTGTCAATGGGATAGTGCCCTCCCCCCCTCCTCTGGGGGGAGAATAGTCCTTCTAATCATTGGTATTGGGGAACAGTGGACTCAAGGGAAGAATGGCCTCCAGATCTCTGGTGTCAGTAATTGTACCTTAGGAGCTATTGCCTCCTACAGATGAACACTGATGATTCCAAGCGCTGCCTGCCAGTGTCTCTATTGACGTCTTTTTGTGCACAGGTGCAGTAGCACTGAAACTGTTTCATATCCAAAGGGTGCAGATCAATCTGTCCCCAAAGTCATTTCAGCCAAGGAACTTTCATTCATAAAAAGTAGTACTAGTAGTAGTAGTAGTAATAGTAGTGGTGCCCAAGCTTTTGCGGGGCAGCAGTGGGCCAGTCCAGCAGCATCATAAGGCTCAGACTGGGCCACCAGAGTTCGAAGGATCCTTGATGGATCAGTCTGAACCTGAAGCTGTAAGCTGGCAGGAGGGAGGCCACTGCCAAGACATAACTCCTCTTCCTGCCCAGTTTCATTTTGGTGGTTGAGAACCACGACTAATTAATCATTGCAATCTTAATGAGATTTCAGCTTTAAAATACAATCAAAAGACATTATTTTATAAGATAATCAACCTAATCTAATGCCTGGTTTTCACTGAGTGGTACGGTACGGTTCGGTACAGTTTAGTACGATTCGGTACGGTACACCTTGATCAGGCTTGCGTTTCCACTGCTAACAGTACTTAAGCTCAACAGTACCTCAACATTATTGCTCCAACCTGTTGGTATGGTACTATTGTGCTCGGTACCCCACCGAAAGGGTACCAAAAAAGTGGTACAGTACGGTTCGGAATTAGGGTACCATTTACAACTTTTGACAATGGAAACAGCAAAAATTGCGTACCGTACCACTCAGTGGAAACGAGGCATAAGAGAACTGGGGAAAGAGAATCACTGTGCAGAACGGTGCAGAAAGCAGAGTTCTCATATGTAATACACACTTCTTATAACCATACGCAGAACATTTTTAACTGATCCCATTACTTATGCTCATTTAAAGTCTAATTTGATTTATTTGCTGACCCCCCCCACCCATCACAGGAAGATCCCATCGATAATTCCTGCTTATAACGCATTTCATGTGACTCCAATGAGACAAACAAGTTCAGACATCATGAAGTAATCATTTCCCGGAGCCGGATTCCACAGATAATCTATCTCACTCACAAATAAAACCGTGTGCAGAATTTATCCTATCACTCCGAAAAAAATATTCCAGCTATTCCTCGGACCTCCACCCAGATCCAATAAAAGGTCCTCGTACATAACAACATACGACACGCCAGCCAGTAACACAGAACTCCGCTCTTCTGTTTCTCATTAACGTCTTACAGAACGTGTTGAATGGGAGTTGGTTTGGAACCAAGGCTGATTTTCCTGCCCATGACTCTAGTGCTTGTATAGCTGGTGGGTAGTGAAACATAACCGACTTGTATTGTGAATGCCAAAAGAGCGCCTCTCACTCTCACCATAAGACGGCCATACACACGGGAAGCACCATGTGATCTATGATTATGTCCAACATGCCAGGAATGATAGGGTCAAATAGCCCTCCCCCCACCCCACCCGATCTCTCCATAAAGAGTACCTGTCACTGCTATTGCTGTCACATTGTTTATTGATGTCTACATTGCTTTTGACGGCAATAAAATGATCAATAGTGTCACGTGCAGTGGCGAATGCACATGCTGGTCCTGCGCACAGGGCCGCTGATAGGGGGGGGGCCACCAGCCCTCTTGTAGGGGGCCCGAGCACACAGGGGGGCCCACACAGAGAGGGGGATTAGTGATGGACAACAATTACAGAAATCTTCCTCCAGCACCTGAATCTGATCTGTCCCTCTCCCTGCTATCCGCTTTTATCTGCTGAGAAAGAGACAGTTGTCCCTCACTAATCCCCCTCCCTCGGTGGGCCCCCCTCCTAGCACTGGCTCGAATGTTATCTCTACTCAGGAGTTTATTTGTAACTTTGCTTCTCTCTCTCTGTCTCTTTGATCACTGAGCTCCAACTGCCCAGCCTGTATATTTTTCTCATCTCATCTTCATTTTTATTTAACATATTTTTATTTTTTTAGATTTAGCAGGAATTATGTGAGTTATGTTATATTTGTGTCTGCTAATAGTGATTTTGTTGTAGTTTTAGCTAAATATATCTTTAATATTTTCTTGGGGAGGGGGGCCCTGCCAGGTAGTCTGTACGGGGCCCCGCAATTTCTAACAGCAGCCATGCCTGCGCGCATATGTAAACAGTGATCGCACCACACATGTGAGGTATCACTGCGAACATCAGAGTAAGAGCAAGAATTCCAGCACCAGACCCTCCTGTGTAAATCTAAACTGGTAACCTGCAAATGCTTTTAACGCATCACCCATGGATAATTTAAAGTACCGTAGTTTGTCGCAATTCCATGAGCGTGCGCCATTTTAAAGCGTGACATGTTTGGTATCTATTTACTCGGTGTAACATCATCTTTTATATTGTACCAAACAATTGGTATTATATTGTGTTTGTGTTCACTAAGATTTAGTAATGTATATTTTTTCCAAAAAAAAATTGCGTTTGAAAATCCGCTGCGCAAATATCATGTGACATAAAAAAATTTCAACACCCACCAATTTATTCTATAGGGCCTTTGTTAAAAAAAAAAAAAAATAACGGAATTTTTGTAAAATCTTACCTGTAAAATTCCTTTCTCTGAGTCCTCCGACAGTCGCCGCCTCTTCATATTCGTCACATATGGGGTATTAGACTTTGCTCCGAAGGAGTAGCTAGGCAACAGAATATGTTAACAATAAAGCTTTAACATATCCCACCCTCAAGGGGTGGTCCCCTCAGTCAATACCCTCCTACTTCCTGCAACCATATCTCAGTTTTAGTGGAATAGCAGTAGAGTATACATTCAAACCCCAAAAGAGGGGCGGGGGCGGCGACTGTCGGAGGACTCAGAGAAAGGAATTTTACAGGTAAGATTTTACAAAAATTCCGTTTTCTCTTACGTCCTCCGACAGTCGCCGCCTCTTCATAATCGTCACATATGGGGACGTCCCAAAGCAGTGCAAACATGAGGGGTGGGAAACGCATCCGCGCCGAAAAGCAACGCAGTCTCCACATCAAAGAAAGGAACCCTACCAAAGGAAGGAAACCAGCTGGGCAACAGCAAAAATAAGTGCTCAACAGGAGCAACAACCCAGGAAAAGACAAAAAAACCAGGGGATACAAAAAAGCTATCCCAACAGCCAGGAGTCCCCAATAAAGGACCCTATGGAACAGCCGCACTAAGAACCTTGCGGCCAAAGGAAGCATCCGCCGATGCCTGAACATCTACTTTGTAGAATTTTGTGAAAGTGTGTACGGTCGACCAAGTCGCCGCCTTACACACCTGGGCTACAGAAGCCCCATGACGGCAGGCCCAAGACGCACTCAGTGATCTAGTAGAGTGCGCCTTCACAGGCACAGGGGGAACCTTCCCCTGCAAGGCATAGGCCTGTTCAATGGTCTGCCTGATCCATTT
The DNA here is from genome assembly GCF_965119305.1 of Pelophylax lessonae. Classification (NCBI taxonomy): domain Eukaryota; kingdom Metazoa; phylum Chordata; class Amphibia; order Anura; family Ranidae; genus Pelophylax; species Pelophylax lessonae. The sequence goes on along the minus strand of NC_138776.1, from coordinate 53,841,840 downwards.
GGCAATGGTAGAGGCGGAAGCCGCCATGCCCTTCCGAGGACCCTCTGGAAGAACAAACAAGGAGTCAGTCTTACGAAAAGACTCAGTCGATTTAAGGTAAACCCTTATCGCCCGAACAACATCCAGAGAGTGCAATCTCACCTCCTTTGGATGTTTAGGCTTCGTGCACAACGAAGGCAAAACAATATCCTCGTTAAGATGGAATTCCGAAACTCGTTTCGGTAGAAAAGAAGGATTAGGTCGCAAGACCACCTTATCCAAATGAACAACCAGGTACGGAGACTTGCAGGACAAAGCCGCCAGTTCCGACACTCTGCGAGCCGAAGTGATCGCCACCAAAAAGGCGACCTTTTTGGACAACATAGACAACGAGATCTCCCTGATCTGTTCAAAAGGAGCACGTTGTAACACAGACAGAACTAGATTCAAGTCCCAAGGGGGCAAAGGATCCCTCCTAGGAGGAACCAGATGCCGCACACCCTGAATAAAAGTGCCAACCAAGGAGTTGGAAGCCACGGGACGTTGAAATAGAACGGCCAGCGCCGACACCTGACCCTTAATCGTAGCCAGCGCCAAACGCTGATCGACACCCGTCTGAAGGAAAGACAGCACACGGGAAACCGAGTACGTGCGGGGTGAAAACCCCCTGGACTCACACCAGGCAAAATAGGCCTTCCAAGTACGGTAATAAACCTTTCCCGAGGAAGACTTCCTCGCGTTGATCAAGGTATGAACAACCTCTGGAGAGAGACCCTTCTCCTTCAGGACCTCGGTCTCAACAGCCAGGCCGTCAAAGCCAGCGACTGTAAAGCAGGATGGTAAATCGGTCCTTGAGACAGTAGATCGTCCCGAAGAGGCAGACGCCAGGGGGCGTCGACCGCCAGATTCACGAGGTCTGCGTACCAGGACCGGCGAGGCCAGTCCGGTGCCACAAGAATCACCGTGCTGCGTTCCGAGTGTAACCTGCGAAGGAACCGGGACAGCAACTGAATCGGTGGAAACGCGTACATCAGCCTGTACTGATGCCACGGGGCCACTAACGCGTCCGACGCGTCTGCCCGAGGGTCGCGCGTCCTTGCCACGAACCTCTTCACCTTGTAGTTGAGGCGAGACGCGAACAGGTCCACATCTGGAAGACCCCACTTCGCGCACAACATCTGGAAGACAGCCGGGTGGAGAGACCATTCCCCCTGATCCAGGGTCTGGCGACTCAGATAGTCCGCCTGCCAGTTCTCCACTCCCGGAATGTGAACCGCCGTTATCGCCGGGACATGAGTCTCGGCCCAAGACAGAATGTCGGCCACTTCTCGAGCCGCTCGGGCACTCCTGGTGCCCCCTTGGTGGTTGATGTAGGCCACCGCCGTGGCATTGTCCGTCTGCACCCGAACCGGGCAGCCCTGCAGCCGGTCCGTCCAGCGATGAAGACAGAGCCTTATCGCACGCAATTCCAGAATGTTGATCGGGAGGGAAGACTCCCCCTCCGACCAGGTCCCCTGGGCGGACAGAACGCCCAGAACACCACCCCAGCCCGACAGGCTGGCATCCGTGGTGATTATCGTCCACGAGATCGGACGAAACGACTTGCCCCCGGACACCAACGGGGACTGGAGCCACCACAGAAGGTTTTCCCTGGTGCGATGACTCAACGAGATCTGAAGATCCAGAGATTGAGGTCGCCCGTCCCACTTGGACAAGATCTCCGCCTGGAGACCCCGCGTGTGAAACTGCGCGAAAGGAATCGCCTCGAAAGCCGAGACCATCAATCCCAGACATCTCATACACGTCCGCAGAGACGAGTTCGGAACGTCCCTGAGGGACCTGACTTCCTCCTGAAGAGTCCTGAGTTTGTCTTCCGGCAGGAAGACCTTCGCCTGCACCGAGTCCAGTATCATTCCCAGATAGGGAAGACGAACCGACGGACTCAGTGTCGACTTTGGAACATTTATCGTCCAACCGAACTCCTGCAGAGTTTGCATCGTGACAGACAGGTCCTTCTCCAGACCCTGACTGGTCGCAGACCGAATCAGAATGTCGTCCAGATACCCCAGGACAGAAATGCCCTGGGCTCTCAATAATGCCAGAACCGGTGCAAGCACCTTGGTGAAGACCCGCGGAGCCGAGGCGAACCCAAAGGGCAACGCCACGAACTGGTAGTGATCCTCCGCAATGGCAAATCGAAGGTATCTCTGATGACCCTCGAATATGGGGATGTGAAGATACGCATCCTTCAAATCGATGGAGGCCATGAATTCCCCCGGAACCAGGGCAGCCACCACCGAGCGCAGGGATTCCATGCGGAACTTGCGAACCCGCACAGAGCGGTTCAGAGCTTTCAAGTCCAGAATAGGACGAACCTTGCCCTCCTTTCTGGGCACGGTGAACAGATTGGAATAAAACCCCCGAAATCTGTCCCGATGAGGCACCGGAACCACCACTCCCTGAGCCCTCAGGTCCCGCACCGCCAGGTGCAGATCCCGCAGGCGCTCTGGAGACAGTTGTAGATTTGAGGGAAAAAATCTGCTCTCTGGCCGAGAGAGAAACTCGATCTTGTAACCAGATCGAACGATTTCCAGAACCCATCTGTCCCGCACACGGGCCAACCAGGGCTGAAGAAAACCGAGCAAGTGTCCCCCCACCCCAAAACTGGGTGAGGGCGCCCCTTCAGGCCGAACTGTTATGGGCCGCAGGTCCGGATTGGCCGGACTTCTGTTTCCCAGACCAGGGTTTCTTCTGAGAGCCCTGGCCCTTGAACGGTTTGCCCTTGTAGTGCGGCCGAAAGGCACGAAAGGACCCCTGAGGGGGCCGAAAATGAGCATGCTTCTTCCCAGAAGCCCCCTTAGCCTTGGGGAAATGGGGCAAGAGAGTGCTCTTACCCCCGGTAATCCCCTTAATCAACACATCCAGGGACTCCCCAAAAAGGCGAGACCCATCATAAGGCAGATTGGCTAAGGTTTTACATGAAGATTGGTCCACCGACCAACATTTCAACCAAACCAGGCGGCGAGACAACACCGCCACGCTGTGCACACGCGCGGCCAACGGAATCAGGTCCAGGTCCGCATCACACAGATACATGACACCCTGGTGGATCTGATCCACCATATCCAGGGTCGCCGCCGAGGCCGAATCGGCCACTAGGACGCGCCTAAGCATCTGCGTCCAACTTGCGATCGCCTGGGCCGCCATGAGAGAAGCAAACAGAGCCTTAAGCATAGAACCCGTAACAGAATAAGTATGACGGGCAAGAGACTCCAGTCTCCTATCCGTGGCATCACGGAAAACAGGGGATCCCTCTGCAGGGATCGCAGTGGCTTTGTTCAAAACCGCAATAGCATGATCCACTGGCGGAGGCACACACCACCGTTCATCAGTGGCAGGCGAGAAAGGATAACGCAGCTTAAATTTACTTGGTACCGCAAAAGGCTTGCGCAAATCGCGCCATTGGTCCTTAACAGCGCGCTGAAAATCAGCATTGCAGGGAAAAACCTGCGGCGTCCTGCGTTTTCTCTGCGTCCCATAAGCCGCCAAGGCAGCTGGGGGACACACCTCGTCCTGCAAACGTAGCGTCTGCTTAATGGAAGCAATCAACTCATCCATGATTGCAAGCTCTTCAGGCGAGCCAGGGGGAGAATTATCAACCCCCTCAACTTCAGCCTCTACCTCAGACCCCACTAGATCAAGAGAGGAGCGGGACCCCGATAGGGGGGTCCCCGCCAGAACAGCCCCATCACCTTCACCCTCAGAATCAGAGGACAGAGCAACTCTGGGCCGTTTAGTAGATTGAGCAGCCACCAGCATTTGCACCTGTGCAGCAAGGCCAGCCACAATCGTGGCCAAATCCCCCCCTGGGGGGGAAACAGCGGTCCCCTGGCTTTCCACCAATACTGTGGGAAACTTGCCCTCCTGAGAATCCATTGCCCCTGTATGCCAGACAACCAAGGGTTAACTGCCCCCTTACAGCAAGCGCGGCAAGCGCAGCCCACCGCACCACACTCAGGCACAATGAGACCCCCACAGGGAATATACAGACTGAATACAGGCAATGGAACACAGGAATAGAAGGATAAAACCTGAGGAGACTCCGCTGCTGCTGCTGCCTCGATCGGTGCTTCCAGGAGAGAGGAAGTGATGCTGCCAGGGCGCTCTATGTAAGCCTATGGAGGCTACAAGAAAATGGCCGCCGTGCATGTAAACCATGCGGCCGGAGCGGGCGCCGGTAAAATGGCGCCGTTTGGCGCCGAAATCGCCGCTCCACAGTGCATAAAATCACACACAATATTATCCCATTATATGGATACATGTTAGATCGCCGCAGCGATCGCTGTATATGCCCCAACATGCCATTAAAAACATGCCCCACAGCACACAGCTCCTCACACTGCCCAGCCTGACATACTCAGTGTCATACAGCTCCCCCCCCCCTTGCAGCCCACAGCATGCAGCCGAGATATAGGGAGACAAGCAGTGTGATTAAAGGCAGGTTACACAGTCCCAGACTGAGACCCCCCCAGACAGACAGGTCCCCACATAGATACACTTACCTCACATGGCGTGGGGAACCCGCACAGGCGAACAAGCCGCTGCACATGAGGCAGGGAGAGTCGCAATTCAAGACGCACACAATGGCGGTTCAGAAACCGCACAGCGTCCGGTGAGGTAGCCACCTCACCAATCATCCCTGCACCGAACAGGGATGGGTCGTTCACCGTGCCAGGAGCGTTACCTGGCTGAACGCTCGATGGCAGACTGGGAAGCCACTGACCCACGACCTGCGACCAGGGGGATCAGCCCGAGACCCAGTCCGCATGATCCTCTTCGTCCGAAGAACTAACTAATGCTGACAAAAATAACAGCTAAGTAAAGGTAGAGAGAAAACTCAAACAAAATATCAAAAAGAAGAAAGAGTCTGGGACAAAAAGTCCCAGCACAGAGAGAGCCAGCCACTCCTGACAAGCTAGACATTAAAACTGAGATATGGTTGCAGGAAGTAGGAGGGTATTGACTGAGGGGACCACCCCTTGAGGGTGGGATATGTTAAAGCTTTATTGTTAACATATTCTGTTGCCTAGCTACTCCTTCGGAGCAAAGTCTAATACCCCATATGTGACGAATATGAAGAGGCGGCGACTGTCGGAGGACGTAAGAGAAAATAATTTTTGGGAGTTCTAAATAATTTTCTAGCAAAAAAAAGATACATTTTACATGTAGGAAGTGTCAGAATAGGCTTGGGAAGCAAGTCGAGTTCCGGGCTCAAAAACAACTTTGGCCCATCCGTTTGTTGTGAATGCCCTGAAAAACAAATGGATGCTCCCGAATTTTTTTTTCTTCACTTACCTTGTTTTTGAAGAAAGTATACTTACCTTCCTTCTACTTCCTCCCTCTGTGGCCGCCGCCCGCGCCATCTCTTCCTGTTTGCGATGACTCCTGGGAGCTGAACGTCATTGTTCCCAGGAGTCAATGCGCCTGCACCGGCCCCGCTCGTCACTTCCGGTGCAGGCACGTCATTCCCTGCCAAACAGCTTCTGGGCATGCCCAGAAGCTGTGCAGGGATGACGCGCATGCCCCGGAAGTGACGAGCGGGACCGGCGCAGGTCATTCTGGGACGAAGAGGACGCAGAAGAGGACCCGCTGGCTTCAGCTGCCCACACCTGAGATGGCAGCGCCGGAGAAGAAATTTTCAAGGTAAGTATTTCTTCTAAAAGATAAGTGCGACCCGGGACAGTTCAGAGGCTATCCATTGTGGAATGTACTAGCCCTGATTGTCCCGGGGGTATTTTTTTCGAAATTTCACCCCCGAGGCCGGAACTTCGCTTTAAAGTGTTCCTAAACCCACAACAGTAAAATTTGTCTGATAAAGCAGAAAAGCCTGCTTGTTAGCATGCAGTAAAGCATACATGTTGTTATACTTACTGTGGAACCTAAGGGGTTAACCCTCTGCATTGTGTAAAGAGCTGTTTGATCCTGTATGCACAGATCCTCCACTGAAACCAGAACATGTTCAGGTAAGAGAAAGCCTTTGGAGTCAGGCTGCACATGCTCAGTCTGGTGTGTATTGCTAGAGAGTTTTTTTCTTTCTTTCTTGGGAGGGTGCATGTGATAAACACAGGGCCAATCAGCACTGTCCAGACAGAGGGTCAGGGGTCCTGGATCATAATAGGACAGTTAGTAGAATAAGTAGGACAGGTAAGTAGAATGGAAACTCCTCCTACAAGCTTTACCAGACACTGCTATATACCTTTTCTCATCAGCAGTATATAGCACTCTTGTGACTTCTATCAGTTTATATTTACTAAAACAATTGCATTTCCATGTTCTGTGTATTGTGGGAGACCAGTTTTAGTGAATGCAGGATCCTGGGGAGACAAGATATAGTGAATGCGGGCTCCAGGGGAGACCAGATATAGTGAATGCAGAGTCCTGGGGAGACCAGATATAGTGAATGCAGGCTCCTGGGGAGACCAGATATAGTGAATGCAGGCTCCTGGGGAGACCAGTTTTAGTGAATGCAGGCTCCAGGGGAGACCAGATACAGTGAATGCAGGCTCCTGGGGAGACCAGATATAGTGAATGAGGGCTCCTGGGGAGAACAGATATAGTAAATGCAGGCTCCAGGGGAGACCAGATATAGTGAATGCAGGCTCCAGGGGAGACCAGATATAGTGAATGCAGGCTCCTGGGGAGAGCAGATATAGTGAATGCAGGCTCCTGGGGAGACCAGATATAGTGAATGCAGGATCCTGGGGAGATCAGATATAGTGAATGCAGGCGCCTGGGGAGACCAGATATAGTGAATGCAGGCTCCTGGGGAGACCAGGTATAGTGAATGCAGGCTCCAGGGGAGACCAGATCTAGTGAATGCAGGCTCATGGGGAGACCAGATCTAGTGAATGCAGAGTCCTGGGGAGACCAGATATAGTGAATGCAGGCTCCAGGGGAGACCAGATCTAGTGAATGCAGGCTCCTGGGGAGACCAGATATAGTAAATGCAGGCTCCAGGGGAGACCAGATATAGTGAATGCAGGCTCCTGGGGAGATCAGATATAGTGAATGCAGGCTCCTGGGGAGATCAGATATAGTGAATGCAGGCGCCTGGGGAGACCAGATATAGTGAATGCAGGCTCCTGGGGAGACCAGATATAGTGAATGCAGGGACCTGGGTTTAGTAACACTCATTTATTTTTATTTATTTTATTTATAGGCCATACTTCCTATTTATTTGACCAGAAAAATGAAAAAAGTTATAACTGTATTTTTTGTTTTCTGAAAAAAAAATATATATATATACAAAAACACTCCATATTCCCTTTAAGTCTGAATGTAAATGTTATTGCAGTGACAAAATCTTCTTCCGCCACCATTTACAGCAATATGACAAAAGATGTGACAGAAATGTTTTCCCTCTGTGTGCCTCGAGGGACGGCGCTATTAATATACCGGGAACGCACAGAACTGGATTTTATACAGACATAATAATAACTGTTTAGCCTTCTTCGTATCGCACACAGAATCAGAAATAAAATATTCCGGAGGATTTAAATGTGACTGCAGGCAAGGTGGGTGTAAAATAAGATGAAGTGACAACACACCGGTTGCTGGAAATAACAATAAATAAAATATTTACCAAAAAAAAATAAAAATGTATTTTGCTTTTATTTTGGGACCAATTTATAGGCCCCTTTCACACATGTGTGACTTGCCCTGCGATCTGGGACTGCAAAGTCGCACGACAAGTCGTACCCCATGATTTCCAATGAGTACCGTTCATATCTGTACGACTTCAAGTCACAACGACTTTAAAGTAGTCCCTGCACTACTTTGGGCCGATATTAATGCGTTTTGAGGTCCAAAGACAAAGGCTCCATTCACACCTGAGCGTATCATTTTCAGGTGTTTTTGTGGGCCTTTTTCAGGCATTTTTTTCAGGCGTTTTTTTGCAGGTGTTTGGAGAAAGGCATTGACATCTAACAAAAATGCTGCTAATCTGCCAAAAAAGAAGCTCATGTACTTTTCTGAGCTTCAGACGTTTTGCTTCAAGCAACAAAACGCTCATATGTGAACAGAAGCCATTGAAATGAATGGGATTTTTGCTTGTTGGGCGTTTTGAGACTTCAGAGATGAGCGTTTTAGGAGCTGAAAAACGCTCAGGTGTGAACAGGACACGAGGCATTGATTCAGGTCCAGTCAAAATTGCAGCAAAATCACATCAAAATCACGATAAAACTTTTAAGTGTGAAAGGGGCCTTACACAGTCTTCATCTGTAACAAGCAAATGCAAATCCAAAATCTTTGCTTTCATTTTTAAAGGAACGGGGCAGAGTTATAGCCTTTGGGATTGCATTGCTGTGTCTCCCCCTGGGAACATTTAGCTCCACTTCCTGTACCAGTGACAACAGTGCTGCTGGGACAGTATGTGAAGAGACATCTTCCCAGTAGGGGCCACATATGACAACGTGACAGCTGGTTTGGCTCCCCTCCTGTACTAAAAACGCTTGGGGTACTTACACATGGGCTTTCCGCTCGGCAGACTCCATTTTGGTCAGCGGGGATCGATCCGCCTGATCCCCTCTGAGCAGGCGGGTGACAGCTCCGTCTCCACTCCCTGTGCTGACCTGTCAGATCCCCGCTCTCCTCTATGGGAGATCGGATGATAACGGACCGCCTGTCCATTTTAATCCGATCCTATCCGATCCTCCGGACGGATGAAAAATAGGGTTTCCATCCGTCTGGATTTCACGGATCGGATCGGAGAGCAGTGGATGTCAGCAGGGATGTCTCCTCTTGACATCCGCTGCGCCATAGAAATGCATGGAGCATCCAATCGGGTCCGCCTGAAAGACTGACGGGCGGGCGGATCAGATCACCCGTGTGAAAGGGCCTACCTCTGATTTCCCTGCACACTGTGAGCTTCTCATAATGTGCATTGGAAGCTGCAGCAAATCAGATAAAAGCCACCTCATTTCCTAGATGGAGAACATCCAGCGTCATCTAGCGCTTTCCTCCCCAGCCTGATAAGTCCCTGTCCCGCCACTTTCATTCATTGTATTTCAGTCCTCTCAATCAGCGAGGCTCAGCATCACATGTAGACGCTACTAAAGGTGTAATAACCAGATATGACCAGCGCTATGGGGAGCCTAGGTGTAGGAGTCAGGTGTAAGCTGCCACCAACCTACCCCTAGAGCAGGGATGCTCAAAATCCGTCCCTCCAGCTGTTGCTGAACTACACATCCCATGAAGCATTGCAAAACTCTGGCATTCACAGACAGAACTAGGCATGATGGGAATTGTAGTTCCTGACAAGCTGGAGGGCCATAGTTTTGAAGACCCCTGCCCTAGAGACTTGGGGTATGGTAAATAGGTGCAATGAGAAGTTGGTATGTGGCGCTACCTGCTCACAGATAGTCCGGACATCCAGGACCCCGTGGAAGCAAGCACACCCAAAACTTTGCACACACAGCTAGCACCCCTGTTGCAAGGGGATGTCTGTGGGGTGAGTGCAATACCTAGTGGGGGGCCACGGGTAATAGCCCCTCAGCACTTGCAGGGGCACCTGGCTTGTTCCTACTACAGACTAATTGGCACACTTCACTGCCTCACACCAAGCACATCCTATATGTGTTTTTTAACTGGTCAGCACCACAGTACTCACTAATCAAATCACTACACCCCGCACATAGGGGGTATCACCCAGTACTGGTTAATAGTTACAAAGTAAATAGATGTGATATTCCTCAAATCACAGTGAGCATGAGTATTTAGTTATTTTATTTAATTTGTGTATTAAAGAGGAAGTAAACCCTCATCTGCAACTTGTACCTATAGGTAAACCTATGCTAAGGCTTCCCTATAGGTACTGTAAATATCTCCGAAAAATGTACCGTTTAGGAGATATTTACTTTGCATGCAGCCAATGACATCACTGGCGCATGCGCTCTAAAGGAACGGCCGCTGGCGCCGTTCCTTCAGAGCCCTGTGCCGTGACCGTCGGCTCCCGCGCGCATGCGCGGGAGTGACGTCATCACAGCTTCAGCCAACCAGATGGCCGGATGCTGCAAACCCGGAAGAAGGGCGACACAGCATGTCACCCATAAGAGAGGTGAGCAGTCGGTACTTCGGGGCTTCGTTCTAAGGTAAGTATTTCATAATGGGCTAGTAGGCGATTCATACCAGCTCATTATGTGTTTGTCTTTCAGATTTTTTTTTTTTTAATTCTGAGGTTTACAACCTCTTTAATAGAACAATATTGTATTAAACAGCACAGTTCATGAGCACAAAGAAATCTTTTATCAATTGCACAGCTGCACTTGCACCCAGCACTTTTTAGAAGGGTATTATCAACTACCCAGAACGTTTTTTACTTAGCACGGTGCACTTTAAGGCCCCTTTCACATATAGGGCTCTTTCACATGGGCGCTCCGTATGTCCGTATTTCATCCCATTTTTTTTGCGGGTGATATACGGACATAATGCATGTCAATGGGGATTGCGGATGTCAGTGGAATACCATCCGCTGACATCCGATTTTCCTCCTTTCAGTTCTGTTCCGTTTTTTGGAACGGAACAGAACCCTATTTTTCTTCTGTTTAAAAAACGGAACGGATGCAAAATCGGATGTCAGCGGTGTCATCCGCTGACATCCGCAATCCCCATAGACATACATTATGTCCGTATATCATCAGCAAACGGATGGCATGATATGCGGACATAGGGAGCGGATGACACAAGTGTCATCCATGTCCGTGAAAAAAAAAAAAAAGTGCCACAGCGGAATAAAAAAAATCGGAGCGGCCGTGTGAAAGAGCCATTACGGTCCGTTCAGTTCATCAGTTCAGTCACGTCAAAATGTTTCAGTTTTCCATCCGTTTTTCATCCATTTTCCATCCGTTTTTCATCAGTTGTTATCCATTTTTCATCCGTTGTCATCCGTTTTTCGTCCGATCCGTTTTTTTGACGGATGAAAAATAGGGCATTCATCCGTTCAAAAAAACGGACATTGACGGAAGCGGATGAAAACGGATGTTAACTGATGATCATCCATTGTCATCCGTTTTTACATAGAGATACATTGATGACAAACGGACAGCATGTGTGAAAGGGGCCTAAATGTTTATCTTTATTACATATGGTCACTTATTGCATGGAACAATATATGCACTAGGGATGTACCTTTAGGATTGGTAAAAACCATATGATTCAGGTACACATATATTCACACAGTGCACTGTATCATTTTCAATTTTATACTCCCCTTGAGCAGGTAGCGCCACATACCAACTTCTCATTGCTACTAAAGCCCCGTACACACAAGTCGAAATTTGGCCGGGAATTTTCATCCGACGACCAATCTGCCGATTTTCTGGTTGTTAGTATGATTCTTCCGACAACCGACTCCGACTTTTCGGCCGAAAAAATCCTGGTGTGCAGGCTATAAAATTGTTGTCGACCATCAAAACATGTGCGATTTTCGTCTCATTAGTACAGATTTCGATGGGGAAAAATCTTATGAGAAAGACTAGGCATGCTCAGAGATGAAAGAACACAAAGAAAGCAATCCAACACATGACATCACTTCTGAAGTAGAATTCTGTCGTGCGGGAAAATTCGTGTGCAGTCTAGAGCACATTCCAACCAACAGACACCACTCTGGACAAAAGACGGACGACCGGTCGGCGGAAATTCGTTGCGTGTGTACGAGGCTTAAAGGTGCTCTGCATGCAAATACAGCCTGTCTAGGAACACCCACTCCTCCATCCTGACATCCACACATCAAGGCATTTTGATATTTGCACAGCCCACTGCTTGCATCAGGCTCTTGAAAGGAATACTGAGGCAGGGAGCTGTGGTCATTTCAGGAAGCTATGTACAGCAGTGGTCCCCGGGGCCCACTAACAGGCCAGATTTTAAGTATTACCTTGGGGAGATGCAGACTAGAATACTGCTATCACTGAGCAGCAAATGAGATCACCTGTGATGTAATTTAGTTATCTTGCAAACCTGGCCTGTTAGTGGGCCCAGAGGACCGGAGTTGAGGACCACTGATGTACAGCACACCGCCAACCGCTCCCACCAGCCACGATCTGCCTGCATTGCATAAAGATGCACAGAGACCCAGTGATGACATCACTGGGATAAAGACAAGGTATATGATGAAAATAGAAAGGTTTTATTTAACCACTTTAGATCCAGAAGATTTACCCCCCTTCATGCGTTACTTTGACTGACAATTGACAAAAGAAATTGCCCCCTATGGAGTTGGGACTATACAGGCGACCATACACCCAAAAGAACAAACAAAGTTGTCAAAAAATTATGGTTTATTATACAAAGAGTCGTAAAATGTTTACAGTCCTTAATAACACAAAAAATAAAATAATACAATATCACGGCTCATAGAACATGGTCCTGAAACAGAAGGGGTGACAGGTGGGGTACATTTGGCAAGAAGACCCGACGCATTTCGGGTAACAACTCTATGGTTGTTCACCTCCCTTGCAATTCTATTTTACATACTTCTTTGCCCATTATTATTACTTTTTATATCTCTCATATAACTAGGTCCCTAATGGTTTACATCTTACATCTAAATCTCTGCTATTCTATGCTTTTTTGATGTCTTCTGCCCCATGATGCAGGTAACTACACTGCGGTCATTGTATTATATCTATGGTTGTTCACATGGAATTTTGAAATGCTCATCTTCTCTAATACTAAATACTTTACTATATTACAATTATCATATGGCGTTTTCTGCTCTTGGGCTTTTTTGGATCCTTGTGGGAATGCACATGCTGGTCCTGCACACATATGTAAACCGTGATCGCCTGCAGTGCTGTGGCACGTTCTCCTTTATCTTTGCTCTACTTGGCATCACTTCAGGTCTCAGCCTTGGCATCCTTGAAATTTGCTTGCTGGAATTTATTACCCGGTTTTTAACATTTACGGCTCCTTGGTCCATATGGGTGCATAGCGTTGTATGTATTGACAGATTACATGCTTTATATTCTAAATAACTATTTTTTGTAAAATGATCTTTGCAATATAAGTTTATACATTATAATCCTTAACTCATACAGGTTACTTATACTGTTCAAGTACCTGACCCCCGAAGAAGGGTTGTTACCCGAATCTTCTTGCAAAAGTACCCCACCTGTCACAGGACCATGTTCTATGAGCCCTGATATTGTATTATTTTATTTTGTGTGTTATTGAGGACTGTAAACATTTTACGACTCTTTGTATAATAAACCATCATTTTTTGACAACTTTGTTCGCTCTTTTGGGTGGACGGTCGCCTGTATAGTCCCAACTCCATAGGGGGGCAATTTCTTTTGTCTATATACTGGGGACCATGGCCACCGGCACCTAGGTACTAAGCGCTGGGACACTATATATTTACTTTGACAATTTAGACCAATATGTATTCTGCTACATATTTTTGGTAAAAAAAATTCCCAATAAGTATATAAAATGCTTGTCAGGTTTATTAGCTGTCATCTTTGACTGGAGAAATTTCCCTTCAGTTCCTGTCCTGTAGACACAACAGGAAGTGCAAGCAAACTGCTCTATAGTGATAGAAAATACCCTTTCAAACATTGTCATCGGAGCAGGTGATCCTACTGTAAAATGTCCCCTCTAATCCTGTTCTGGTGACAACCAAAAGGTAATATTTCCCACCACTTTCAGTAAAAATGGAGATCAGTACAAAAAAAGGAGGAACCCCCCCCCCAGTGTATACATGGCGAGGGTCTAACACCCAAAACACTCCATACAAAAGTAAAGAAAGAAAAGGTGACTTTAGGTCCAATTTAGGCCCCTTTCACACGTAAAAGTCGCACGATTTCACAGCAATTTTGACACGATTTTGACTGGACTTGAAGCCCTGCCTATATCTTTAGACCTCAAAATGCATTAAAATCGGCCCAAAGTAGTGCAGGGATTACTTTGAAGTCGATGCGACTTGAAGTCGTACAAATATGAACGGTACTCATTGGAAATCATGGAGGAGTACAACTTGTCATGTGACTTTGCAGTTACAAATCTCAGGAAAAGTCGCACGAGTGTGAAAGGGGCCTAAATCTGTAGTCGATTAAGAAACTCAATTGTTTTTATATACATTTCCCATTTCCTCGCTCACATAGGTGTAATTGAACTGCATTTGAAAAGAATGGTGAAGGATCAGAACGTCTGTCGGTTTTTACAGCCATTCCTGTCTCCACTGGATAGACTCACTCTCTTTATTTTTCCTGGTGTCACTGAGACTGAAAGTGATGGGAAATCCAAAATGTTACTGTTGTCACAGAACAGGATTGGAAGGGAAATCTTCCAATGGGGACACCTGTTTTCCAGTGACAACTGTTGGATTTCCTTTTCAGTACAGCGGGTAGAAATCACAGAAGGATCTGTCTGGGGCCTAGCCCTTGTCTGAGCTCCTCAGCCCATTTCACATGGCTAATCTGCAGCAGAGAAGAATGATGCAGACAATACAGCACCTGCTCCTTCCACACTACAGGACGGCACACACGGATCGCAGCGCATGCACCCACGTGGAAGGAGATCTGTGCCCTGAGGGGGCTTCGTCATACAAGAGTCAATACCCTCCCATCGCTGCAGCTGAGCCGTATTTAAAGGTACTTAGCTTTGTCAGTTTAAGGGTCATTCCACTCAAAATTGGCGTTTCAGTGTTTGGCAAATGCCGGAGGGTAATGCTTCGTGCACACGCAACGATTGTTGGCCCTGAATTTTCGGCCAACGTCCGATCGGCCGATTGTCGGCTTGTTAGTATGATGCTTCCGACAACCGACTGCGACTTTTCGGCTGAACAAAATCTGGTGTGCATGCTATAAAATTTTTGTTGGCCGTCAAAACAATGGCCACTCTTCCGTCAGTCAGTACAGATTTCGGCAGACAAAAATCAGATGAGCAAGACTGGGCATGCTCAGAGAAGAAAAAACACACGGAAAGTAAACCAGCACATGACATCACTTCTGAAGTTGGTTTTTGTTGGCCGAGAAAATTTGTGTGCAGTCTAGAGCACATTTCAACCAACACAACAACACTGGACAAAAGACGGCCAATCGGTCAGCCAACAATCGTTGCGGGTGTACGAGGCTTTAAACCACCTGACAGTTCCACGTATCTTCGAGTGGTAGAATCTCAGAGATTCCGGGTGTGCGCTTCGATGAGGGGTTTTCACAATCCTCCAATGGACTTTAATTTTATTTAATATTTATTTACAGCATATGGCAGAGATCAATTGTGACTCTCAGGCTGCATTCCCATTTTGTGTTTTGTAAAAATGTGCCAAAATCGTGCCACATTTTTGCACATTTATTTGCGCTCTTAGTCCATACACATTAGGCAGCCCATTATATGCGTGGTAAAGTAGCTTACGTACCTTTTTAAACATTGAGCTTTGTGCCATTTTTGGCCTCCAAAACTTTAGCTGTGTCGGCTCCTGAGGTACTCGCCTCCGCCCCCACCTCGGGCGTCATGTTAGGACCAAGTCTCTTTGTCCTGGCGGCGGTACTTATCCAATTTTGCGAGTGTGTCAGTGGGTTTCTCTGGCGGGGACATAGTACAGGAGCGTCAGGGATATCCAACGAGCACGAGGAGCCAAAAGTCGGGTCTCGGAAGTGCAGGATTAACGGTAGCAGGAGTTTAGGCTGACGGGAAATCTGCTTACCCGCATCCTACCACATGCCGCTCCAGTCCACGCCCCTTGTGCGATTTTTAAATGCGCGTTTTACCACGCAACAAGCGCGCATTATTTTGACGCCTTTGGGTGTTAACAATTTTGCACTTCGTAAAAACGTGTGCAAAATTGCACCATGTTTTTGCGCGTTTTTGCACCATACGTTTTGGGCATCCCATTGCAGCAAAACGCAGCAAAGTAGCTCAGGCATATGTCTGGACATCAAGCTTTGAGCGTTTGTTGTGCAGCATTTGTTTTTTCCGTGCGTGTTTTTTGCCGCATTTGGGGTGCAAATAACCATAAATGGCAATGCAAGGGCATCAGACAATTTTCACACGCATCGTATAAGCACGCAAAGCCAAGTAATTTAATGCCAAATGCTAAAGTGCAAAACGCTAGAGTGTGAATGCAACCTGAATGCCAATGCAAGAGCGCCAGCTGTTTTTTAAACATTTCCTAAACTAATGCAAAATCGTGAGATTTTATGCATGTTCACGAAACTTTAAAGTATGAATGCAAGCTGACAGTCGTAGGATTCAGCCCAGGAGAAGGTGTTGGAAGAGCTGGCAGATTTCCAGTATGTGTCAGGAAACAGGGATGAGACAGTTGCAGGTTTATGGCTCAAGCAAAGAGCCATGTCTGGCTGTACTGCACAACTCCGGTGTATTTAAAACCACTTAAGCCCCGGAAGATTTTACCCCCTTCCTGACCAGGGTTTTTTTTTTTTGCGATTCGGCACTGCGTGAATTTAACGGACAATTGCATGGTCGTGCGACGCTGTACCTAAACAAATTTGACGTCCTTTTTTTCCCACAAACAGAGCTTTCTTTTGGTGGTATTTGATCATCTGTGCGATTTTTACTTTTTGCGCTATAAACAAAAAAAAGAGCGACAAATTTGCAAAAATAACAATATTTTTCAAATTTTTTTATATGAAATTCCCCCCCCCCAAAAAATGTAAAAATCAACATTTTTTAACATTTTAGGCCAATTTGTTTTATGCTACATATGTTTGGTAAAAAAAAAAAAAAAAAAAATCGCAAAAAGCGTATTTTGATTGGTTTGCGCAAAAGTTATCGCGTTTACTAACAAAGGGAAAGATTTTTGTCATTTTTGGTGGGTTTTTTTAACGCGTAATGGCGGCAATCTGTGGTTGCAGTACCGCGACATTGCGGCGGACAGATCGGACCCTTGACTGACATTTTTGACACTTTTGGGGTTACCAGTGACATTACTACAGTAATCAGTGCTATATATATGCACTGTTACTGCAAAATGACACTGGCAGGGAAGGGGTTAGCTTTATTGGGGAAGGAGGGGTTAAGTGTGTCCCTAGGGTCGTGATTCTAACTGTGATTGGACATGGCTACTGGTGTAGGAACAGTGATCAACGGTCCTACATAGTAGAACCGTATGATCACTATTCATACACAGGGGAGAATGACAGGCGGCTTGTTTACATCAGCTGCCTGCCTTTCTCCCTCTCCACCGACGATCGCTGAGTGACCGGTGGACATGGGATCCGCCGGTCACACGCACTGACTTCCGATGGAACGAGCCGGGGCGGGCGGGCGCGTGCTCGCCTGCTATTGGCTCACAAACTAGTGACAGGCAAGTGACGTACCGGTACGTCACTTTGCCTGGCCGGGGCTGACCGTCGCAGTATATGTACTTGCGGCGGTCGGAAACCGGTTAAGTGCCGCCATTTTTAAAAAGAACCTCACCAGTGGCCATACTTTATTTCTTTGTTCTGTGTTGACTCACCAATGACGTAATTATCAATTATTGAAGGATAATAAGCCGTGCCAGATCATGATCCATAGAAGATCTGCCATGGGTTGCTCTCCTCTTATAACAAGCCACCCAGTAGCTCTTATGATGCCGAAGACCTTCTGTCCTCTGACCTCACTGGAGTGGTCAGACCCTCTGGCAAGCCCGCTGGTACTCACTGACACTGTTTTTCCCAGTTGACTCAGCCTGCAGCTCCACGTCAGCTTTCCAGGACCCTCAAGGCTCAGCTCCACACCTGGCTCACCAGGCCGACTGCCTGTGACCACCTTCCTCTGACTGCAGGAGGAGAGACAGTCGTCACCCTCCTCCTGGGACCCTGCTTCCCGCCAAAGACCCCCTGTCACATGTGCCCTTGGCTTTTATGAACAATCCCAGGATGCACTGCAGTTGTGCCCTCCCACTGGGACTGTTACAAAAGCCTGTGTGTCACTGGCTGGATTTCCTCCACTGTCCAACAGGTTCCCTATTGGATACAGTGGGGACACTCCCTTAGACCAAGTGAATCACACCTAGACACATGCAACAGGCAAACTAATAGATCAGACTCCCCTGATAAGCAGACGGAGCATAACAATGCTTTTAACCTAGCACCTATCTAGAAGGGTACTACACTGACATCAGTAGTGTCACTAACACAATGATCAGTGAGAATACTGTACACTAACACTGGCTGAGAGGGGGTTAACATCTACGGGCAATCATGGGGTTTACTGTGTGGCTAACAGTGTACTGCTTTACTTTTCTATCTGGCTGTTTTTTCTCGCTGCTTTTCACGCCAGGTGTTCTGTGAGTTTGGACATAGCCAATCAGCTGATTTCAGCCAAACTCATTGGCTGAAATCTGCTGCCAAACTTGTGTTGTGTAGGAGAATAAAATGGCGGTTTTTGCAATATTCTTTGTCACGCGCTATTTGCACAGCGGCCTTTCAAACTCAATTTTTTTGTAAAAAATAAATTTCATTGGATTAAAAAAAAAAAAAAAATAGTAAAGTTACCGTATTTATCGGCGTATAACACGCACTTTTTCCTCCTAAAAATGGAGGAAAAAGTAGCTGTGCGTGTTATACGCCGATATAAAAAAAAAATGTCCAGAAAGCAGCGCCGAGAGATAGAAGGGGGCGGGGCAAGGAGAAGGAAGGACGCACTGTCATCGGAAGTCCCGCCTCCTATGCCGACATCAATCATAGGCACCGGGACTTCCGATGAGAACGCGTCCTTCCTTCTCCTTGGTGCCGCCCGCCCCCTTCTACCTCTCGGCGCTGCTTTCTGGACATTTTTAAAAGTGATGTGTATAGTGGCGCTGGCGAGGCTGCAATTATGGGCGCTGGCGAGGCTGCAATTATGGGCACTGGCGAGGCTGCATGTATGGGCACTGGCAAGGCTGCATGTATGGGCACTGGCAAGGCTGCATGTATGGGCACTGGCGCTGGCGAGGCTTCAATTATGGGCGCTGGCGAGGCTGCAATTATGGGAACTGGCGATGGCGAGGCTGCAATTATGGGGACTGGCACTGGCGAGGCTGCACGTATGGGGACTGGCACTGGCGAGGCTGCACGTATGGGCACTGCGCTGGCGAGGCTGCAATTATGGGCACTGGTGATGGCGAGGCTGCAATTATGGGCACTGCGCTGGCGAGGCTGCAATTATGGGCACTGGTGCTGGCGAGGCTGCATGTATGGGCACTGCGCTGGCGAGGCTGCAATTATGGGCACTGCCGCTGGCGAGGCTGCATGTATGGGCACTGACAAGGCTGCATGTATGGGTACTGCTCTGGCGAGGCTGCATGTATGGGCACTGTACTGGCGAGGCTGCATTTAAGGTTATTTCAGAACACCACTTGGTGCTCACATGACCGCATGCCTCTCTCCTCCCCTCCTTCCTCCTCCCGACTGACGTCAGTGGGGGATTCTCAGCCCCTCCTGCTGTAGCTGTCAGATCAGGAGAGGGAAGAGCGGTCGGTCACGTGAGCGCCGCTCAGAAATAAGGTAGAGAAGGGCATTTTTTGAATAAAGTACATATACAGGGGCAAGTGGGGTTGCCTGAGAATTACCATGTGGGATTATTACAACCACTTTAATGGGGGCACAGACAGCAATATAAACAGACAGGTGTTCTAATCTATCTCTACTTTATTCAAAACTGAAAAATACATTTTTTCTATACTTTAAGCCTTGGCTTTGGGCTTTAACTGGTCCCTCAGACTGTCTTGCACAGCACATCTGTGTTTCTGTGCCCCTCTCTCAGCTCACCCAGCATTTCTGGCTCTCTCTGCCTTTGTAGTTGCAGTTCCCTACTGCACCTTCCCATTCCCCGACCTCTAGATAGGGGATCTCCTGACACTCACGACTTTCCCTGTCCTCCAAGACCTCTAGATTCCCTCAATCCTCTGGTCTCATCTTGTGGTCTTGGCTCTCAGTCCTCCACACTCCCTTAGCCGTCTCCATACTCTCAGCCCCCTGGACAAGAAATCTCCTGTCTCAAGCATGGAGTAACGGGGTTGATTTACTAAAACTGTAGGGTGAAAAATCTGGTGCAGCTCTGCATAGAAACCAATCAACTTCCAGATTTTATTGTCAAAGCTTAAAGTGGAGTTCCACCCATTTTAGTAACTTTAGATGTATGTAATCCCCTTTAAAACGACTTTTACCAAATTAAACTTTTTTTTTTTTTTCCTAGTAAATACCTTATTCGGCGATTCGCAGGGGGTGCTGGGATGTATTCCATGGCATGAAATCTCGCATTATCACACAAGAGCTGAGCTGTACTGTATGTATTGAGGCCGTGCTTTGCCCCGCCTCCGCCCGCCTCCTCTCAGTGAGCTGTACTGTATGTATTGTATTGAGGCCGTACTCTGCCCCGCTTCTGTCCCGCCTCTGTCCCGCCTCCTCTCAGTGAGCGAGGACTGAAAGCATTATATCCTCACTGAGCTCAAAGAGGAGGCGGGGCGGAGGCGGGGCAGAGTACAGCCTCAATACAATACATAAAGTACAGCTCACTGAGAGGAGGCGGGGCAGAGTACAGCCTCAATACAATACATACAGTACAGCTCACTGAGAGGAGGCGGGGCAGAGTACAGCCTCAATACAATACATACAGTACAGCTCACTGAGAGGAGGCAGGGCAGAGTACAGCCTCAATACTGTACATACAGTACAGCTCACAGAGGAGGCGGGGCAGAGTACAGCCTCAATACAATACATACAGTACAGCTCACTGAGAGGAGGCAGGGCAGAGTACAGCCTCAATACTGTACATACAGTACAGCTCACAGAGGAGGCGGGGCAGAGTACAGCCTCAATACAATACATACAGTACAGCTCACTGAGAGGAGGCGGGGCAGAGTACAGCCTCAATACAATACATACAGTACAGCTCACTGAGAGGAGGCGGGGCAGAGTACAGCCTCAATACAATACATACAGTACAGCTCACAGAGGAGGCGGGGCAGAGTACAGCTTCAATACTGTACATACAGTACAGCTCACTGAGAGGAGGCGGGGCAGAGTACAGCCTCAATACAATATATACAGTACAGCTCACTGAGAGGAGGCGGGGCCGGGTACGGCCTCAATACATACAGTACAGCTCAGCTCCTGTGTGATAATGCGAGATTTCATGCCATGGAATACATCCAAGCACCCCCTGTGAATCGCCGAATGACGTAATCGCCGATCGGACCCGGAAGTGAGGAGAGGATGAATAAACAAGAAAATAAGGTATTTACTAGCAAAAAAAAAAAAGTTTCCATTGATAAAAGTCGTTTTAAAGGGGACTACATACATCTATGTAATCCAAGTTATTAAAAATGGGTGGAACTCCACTTTAATAGAACAATCTAAAGTTAGAAGCTGATTGGCTACCATGCACAGCTGCACCAGATTTTGTACTTCCCAGTTTTAGTAAATCACCCCCACTGTCTCCTGAGCAGAGCACACCTGTCTCCTAACGGGAGCTCTAAACTATGCCCAAGCCTGTCATTATAAGGGCTGGGAACACCTAGACACACTTTGCCAGCCTGTAGCACTACCTGGACAATGGGTTGGAAACTTCTTCCTTCCCAAAGCTCTTCAAAGTCTCCAAACTCCAGAACCCAATGCAGGAATACCAAAACCCGGATCAGTTTTCTCCACTATGCATACATGAATACCCAGTGTCCCTCCTAATTCCATTTACACTGTGCCAGGGCCTCGCACCATCACAGGGGTCAGGGTGAATCATTCACTGTACGCTGCTCAGGACCTGATCGAGACCACCGCCCTCCCCTTCTCAAGAAAAAATTGTCATACGAAAATTTATGAAAGAACTTTCCGTGCATCACATAGGATGAAAAAAAAAAAAGGACACATGTCCATCAAGTTCAACAGACCGAGAAAAAACCTGCATCCCCAAAACCCTAACCCTGAAGTCCCACAAGAACTGACCATAGAGAGAACGCAGGCAATAAAGTAATAAATGTGCGGCGCAGCTGAAACAATATAACAGAGAACTGTTACCAGCACACCTTGCAGAACTTCAGAGCGATAATTTATTGAGTCACAAATAATGAAGTGAAAAAGTAACTTCACTCCTCGGAGCGAAGCTGCAATATAGCATGGAGGACAGACGGAAGCAGGGACTGTCTACAGAACTGGAAAAGATTTTACAAGCAGTTATAACTGCCAGAAGAGAGATTTAAGGCAGCTCCTAAGGGCAGCTTACAGTAACATTGAAAGTCCATTTATCTGAACTGTCACTTGTAATAAAAAAACGCTACAAGTACAAGATTTTTGGCTTTTTAAAGCCGTGTCCAATGATATACAGTAGCCTGATGCAGCTACTTTATCTATCTGGCCTAAAAGGGAAGATGCCCACCAGACCCATACCTCCCAACTTTTTGAGATGGGAACAAGAGACACCTATTAGCAAAAGTATGTAGGCATAGGACACACCCCCTGCCATGCCCCCTTAACCTCTTCCCGACCGCCGGTGCCTTTTTACTGCGGCAGTGCGGCCCTCCTGCGCTAACCGACGTAGAACTACATCGGTCGCGCGCCTGCAGCTAGGGGGCGAGCGCGCGCTCCCGCCCCCACTCGACAGCGGGGAAGCTGATACACGGGGCAGGTGGCTCTGATTGCTTCCTCCCCGCTAAGAGAGAAGAACGGTTGGCTGTTTTAAACACAGCTGACCGTTCTTCTCCCTGGAATGATCACAGAGCTGATGTGATCCTTCTATATAGGATCACAGGTCTCTATGATCATTTCACAAGCCATGCCCCCCCACAGTTAGTATCACTCCCCTAGGCTCACATTTAACCCCTTGATCATCCACAATGTTAACCCCTTCCCTGCCAGTGTCATTATTACAGTAACAGTGCATATTTTTAGCACTGATTACTGTAGTAATGTCACTGGTCCCCCCAACGTGTCAAAAATGTCAGTTAGGGGTCTGTCTGCCGCAATGTCGCAGTCCCGCTAAAAATCGCAGATCACCGCCAAAAGAAAAAATTAAAAAATTACATAAATCTTTGCCATAGTTAGTAGATGTGATAACTTTTGCGCAAACCAATCAAAATACGCTTATTGCAATTTTTTTTTTACCAAAAATATGTAGCAGAAAACAAGCTGGCCTAAAATGTTAAAAAAATGTTGATTTTTAAATAACTGGATTTTTGACTTACCGTAAAATCCTTTTCTCTTAGGTTCATTGACAGACGCAGTCCTCTGATGCATATCAGTAGGGTAATACCGCCCCCTACAGGAGTAAGACACTAGGCAGACAAAATTTCTGGCTACACCCATGGGCAGTCCCTGGGGGTACACCCTCTCTCTTCCTGCATAGGATGTCAGTTTTGTATCAAAGCAGTGTCAGAGAAAAACACACCAACCCCCTCAAAAAATTAGAGGGGCGGGTACTGTGTCCGTCAATGAACCTAAGAGAAATGGATTTTACGGTAAGTCAAAAATCCAGTTTTCTCTATCGTTCATTGATGGACGCAGTCCTCTGATGCATAGACTGGGACGTCCCAAAGCAGTACCAAAAATGAGGGGTGGGAACCAGAACAAAGAGAAAACAGTCCCCCATGGCCAACCAGGCAACACAGGACACCTCAGAACAATCAGATGAGGTCCACCTGAAAACAAACAGAAAAAACACCCTCAAGGAAGGCCAAGAGACCCCCTAAACCGCACACTGCAAAACCTTGCGGCCAAAAGGAGGCATCCGCAGATGCCATCACATCCACCCTATAAAATTTGGTAAAGGTGTGAACAGACGACCAAGTCGCCGCCTTGCACACCTGAAGCACAGATGCTTGATGGCGAAAAGCCCAAGAAGCACTAAGCGCCCAAGTAGAGTGCGCCTTGACAGGGAAGGGCGGAACCTGACCCCTAATGGAATAAGCCTACACCACTGTCTGTCTGATCCATCTGGAAATAGTCGCAGCAGACGCAGGCAGTCCCTTCTTTGGGCCATCCGTGAGCACAAAGAGAGAGTCAGACTTGCGAAAAGACTCAGTAGATACCAAATACACCTTGAGCGCCCAAACAACATCCAGGGTATGCAGGGCAAATTCCTTAGAATGTTTTGGCTTAGGGCATAAGGAAGGTAACACTATGTCCTCATTTAAGTGAAAACTGGAAACCACCTTCGGCAGAAAGGACGGATCCGGCCGAAGTACCACCTTGTCCCTGTGAACCAGATAGGGAGAATGACAGGACAGCGCCACCAGTTCCGACACCCTGCGCGCAGAAGTGATGGCCACCAAGAAGGCCACCTTCTGAGACAAGGTAAGCAGGGGGACCTCCTGAATATTCTCAAAGGGAGGCCTCTGGAGAACCGACAGCACCAAATTAAGATCCCACGGCGGTAGCGGAGGTCGCAACGAAGGTACCAAGTGTCGCACCCCCTGGATGACTAGGCAGATTAAAAACTGACATCCTATGCAGGAAGAGAGAGGGTATACCCCCAGGGACTGCCCATAGGCGTAGCCAAAAATGTTTTCTGCCTAGTGTCCTACTTCTGTAGGGGGCGGTATTACCCTACTGATATGCATCAGAGGACTGTGTCTGTCAATGAACGATAGAGAATTTTTTTTTGAGAATGTTATATAGCAGAAAGTGAAAAATATATATTTTTTCAGAATTTTCGCTCTTTTTTGTTTACAGCGCAAAAAAATAAAAAAATTGCAGAGGTGATCAAATATCACCAAAAGAAAGCTCTAATTGTGGGAAAAAAAACATACATTTTTTATGGGTACAGCGTCGCACGACCGCGCAATTGTCCGTTAAAGTAGCGCAGTGCCGAATCGCAAAATATGGCCAGGTCATTAAGGGGGAAAATCTTCCAGTCCAGAAGTGGTTAAAAGGTTAATTTTACAAAAATATTAGTTAAACTGGCAAGTGCTTTTTTTTTACCACTAATATTCCTTTATATCGGCTTTTGAAATTTACAAATACATCAATTTACAAATTGGATGAAAGGTTTAACACTGGGAAACTCTTTTTGAAAGACAAATAGTACATTTTATATATATATATATATATATATAAAACTATATAGATCAGACCAAAATGAGGGACAAATGAGGAGAAAAAAGGGACAGAGGGGCTGCGTTCCAAATCAGGGACAGTCCCTCGAAATCAGGGATAGTTGGGAGCTATGCAGACCAGGGCTGGTTCTGGGTGAGCTGCCATTAGAATAAGGGATTAGGTTTGGGAGGCCAAGAAAATAATTTATTTGATATATTGGTGCTCCAGCTTTTTATTGTAAAAAATGTAGTGACCCCTTGGAACCAGACCATGGTGAGATTGTCGCATGATGGCGCAAGCATTCTGACTCCACCTTTCTGAGTGAAGAGTGACATCATTCAGTCTCTTTACTGTAAGTGCGGCATGTGCTATGCGACTTACAGACACCTCAAGGGGAATATTCATAAAGCAAGGAATTTGATATTCAACAAATATTCACTGCAAATCAATCTTCCTGGTGCAGGTGTTTCTAAAATGAGAGTAAGGCCCCTTTCACACATTCCGGTCCGTCGGCGGACTCCGCTTAGCTCAGCGGGGCATCGAACCGCCGATGTAGGGTGTATCTGACTGTAACATATGCAGACTAGGCTGCAATTAAATTTTTTCCCCCTAAATGGGTTTTTATTGCAAAGCGGAATACAACAGTATGCAATGGGTGTATCTCACTGTAACATATGCAGACAAGACCGCAATTCAATTTTTTTCTTGACCTGGCCTTCCTAAAGAGATCACAATATGATAGGAATTGTAACTGTTCCCCACATCCAAAACAATACTGGACCAAGAATGTATAAAATACACCAATGCTTCACCCAACCACAGAAAAGAAAGTAAAGGAGAGATTCAGCCTATGTTGTACCTAGGATTTCCACAAGACCATATCCATATTTAGTGCCATGTCTTTTTTTTTCTGTAGAAATAAAAATATTAGATGGAGGCCCATTAATGGGACATTGGTCTGGGCCCACCAATGCATTAAAACAACCAACCAGAGAAGAGTTCCCAGTGACTCCTGCCTTAAGAACCACTGACGTCCAGATCCCACCACGTCCTACTAATTGACAAGGTCACACAGGTGATATCTGGATGTCAAATGCCAGCACTCCATGTCAACCATTTATCCTGCTGACACCCAGTCATTCAAGCTTACCCTATAAATAGAATTCAGGTCAGCCGGGCATGCGGGATGGAGCCACAAGAAAGGTGAAAACCTTTCTTGGTAGGGGTGTGCTCCCGCTGTGTTCCTAAATATGAGTGCCACATCCCGATATGAGAAGCATATTTTAGGATTCCCCTTGGGGTGGGACTTTGAAGGTCACTCAAAAATATACAAAAGAAAATATTGGATATATATGAATTTTATTACAAAAAATAGTAAATATACACAAATAGACAGTGAAAACTAGTAAAATTATTGGCAAAACTGATATTTGTATGAAGGTGTACAAATCACTCAACCAATTATTCCATGCAAGATCCAACGTTTCAAGGTGAGAACCTCTTCTTCAGGGATTTTTTTGGGAATAATTTTATATGGTTGAAGGACGCATGAATACCACAATTGTTTTGCCACAGATTAAAAACATGGAACAATAACGACACCCACAGAGATCATCGTCAGCCTTGTCTATAAGAGGAAGGTTTGGTACTTGGAGTAGGTCCAAAAAGGGATGTCAGTAAGCATGTGATAGTGGAAAATGTGCAGACCAGAGGGGGCCCATATTGCTCCAGCTGGAGTCCAAAATAGCCCAAACCAAGGGGGCGGGGGTCAGTCACAGTAATGCTTTAGACAGCGAACTCCAAGGCACACTTCCTCCCAGCAGTGGAAGCCAACCAGTAGGCATTATATCTTATCTTCACATTTCTATAAGGACCATGTATTTATCTCAGACTTGAGCTCTGTTTTAATTGTGCGGCAGAGCATGAATTGTGTGGATGTTAATGAGATCCTCCAGGAGAGCCGCGAAGGTCAAGCGCTTAAAGACTGGCAAGGCTAGATGGACGGCACTTCATGGAGCCTCAGCAGAATGGGCTTTGTACAGGGGATGCCCTCTGGACAGCTGGCTGTCAGCTCCCCGACAAAGCTGGTTTTGTGCAGGGAAGAGACAGATGCAGCATCCTGTGAATGTCAATAGCTGCAATCTGCAGAGGAAACAAGGAGAGCCAGGCACGGTGCCAGAGGCCTTTGTGTTATAGACACTGGGGCCACTTCATTAAGGAGTTCATTGCTGACTGATACTACATAGGACAGCAACAGAGAGTCATCCCTCTGTGTACAGGACAGCAAAGGAGAGCCATCCTTATGTGTAGAGGAAAGGGAGGGCTGTACAATAGATAGATAGATAGATAGACAGACAGACAGACAGACAGACAGACAGACAGACAGACAGACAGACAGACAGACAGACAGACAGACAGACAGACAGACAGACAGACAGACAGACAGACAGACAGACAGATAGATAGATAGATAGATAGATAGATAGATAGATAGATACTAATTAAAAAAATAAAAAATCCCAATAAAGCATGATTCAATTTGCTCCAGTGGGGGAAAGAAAATCCTTCCTGAACCCCCTAGGAGGCAATCCGATATTCCCTGACTCAACTACCCCTGGAGGTATTACCTCTGAAAATTTGAATACCGATATACAGTATTTTGTGCAGTTAGGAACACATCCAGATCCTTTTTTTTTATCTACTATATTGGCCAGAACCAGCTTTTGAGGGAGCCTATTCCACTTTTTCACAGATCTTACTGTAAAGAAGCCTTTCCATATGTTAAGGTTAAATCTCTTTTCCTCCATAGGTAAGGAGTGTGCCCTTGTCCTTGAGAGGAATGACTTTACACTGAGCTCACTGTATAGATCACTTATGTATTCATACATGGTAATCATATTCCCCCTCAAAGTGACACTGAAGCTTCGGATTCATTGTTTTAGAAATAACAAACCTGTCATACTTACCTGCTCTATGTTGTGGTTTTGCACAGAACAGCCCCGATCCTCATTTTCTAGCAAAGGGTTCCTGGCACCTCCCCCTTGCTGAGTGCCCCCAAAGAAAACTGCTTGCTCTAGGGGCACTCTAGCATGCTCGCTCCCGAGCCGCTTCCGTGTTTCTTTAAGATACACAGAGCGCCTTTGGTTACTATTCTGCCAGCCTACATGTATGTGTAAGGCCCCGTTCACACTGGGGCGACGCTACTTCCCGGGGCGACCTCTTAGGTCGCGGCGCGCTGCTCGCACCGTGACCTCGGAGCGGCCGGCACGGACTTCATAACATTGAAGTCTATGCAGGTCGCTCCGGGTCGCCCCAAAGAAGCTCCGGACCCTTTTTCTAAGTCGGAGCGACTTGTGTCGCTCCTATTAGAACGGGTCCACAGCTTCTCTATGCCAGGTGACCTACGGCGACCTGTCAGACGACCAGGTCGCCTGACAGGTCGCCTGACAGGTCGCCCCAGTGTGAATGGGGGCTAAATGTCTGTATTATGATTTCAATCCACTGTTTTCAATAAAGGAACCGTTTGATTTGTAAAAAAAAAAAGAAAAAGAAACACAGAGCGCAGCTCAGCCCCGCCCCGCCCCCTCCTCAATGGCTGTGATTGACAGCAGCAGGAGTCAATGAGGCGAGGGAGACCCAGGAGAGCCAAGGCTCCAATGCACAGTGCTGGATCGGGCTTAGGTAAGTATTGGGGGGCGAAGCAGCACACTGAAGGTTTTTACCTTCATTCACAGAATGCATGAAGGAAAAAAACCTTCAGCCTTTACAACCACTTGACCTCAGGAAGGTATACTCCCCTTCCTGACCAAGCCATTTTTTTGCGATAAGGCACAGCGTTACTTTAACTGACAATTGCGCAGTCGTGCAATGCTGTACCCAAATAAAATGTATGTTCTTTTTTCCCACATAATAGTGCTTTCTTTTTTTTTTATTAATTGATTTTTATTTTTTGCGCTTTAACCACTTCTGGACCAGAAGATTTTCCCCCTTAATGACCAGGCCAAATTTTGCGATTCGGCACTGCATTACTTTAACGGACAATCGTGGCGTCGTGTGATGCTGTACCTAAATAAATGTCCTTTTTTTCCCCACAAATAGAGCTTTATTTTGGTGGTATTTGATAATCTGTGCGATTTTTATTTTTTGCGATATAAGCAAAAAAAGAGCGACAATTCTTTAAAAAAAAAAAAAAAACTATCTTTCACATTCTGCTATATAACATTCACAAAAAAAAAAAAATTAAAATCAACATTTTTTAACATTTTAGGCAAATTTGTTTTCTGCTGCATATTTTTGGTAAAAAAAAAAAAATTGCAATAAGCGTATTTTGATTGGTTTGCCCAAAAGTTATTGCGTCTACTAACTACGGGAAAGATTTATGTCATCTTTATTGTTTTTGTTTTTTTACTAGTAATGACAGCGATCTGCGATTTTTTGCAGGACCACGACATTGCGGCGGACAGATCGAACCCCTGACTGACATTTTTGACACTTTTGGGGGGACCAGTGACATTTCTACAGTAATCAGTGCTAAAAATATGCACTGTTACTGTAATAATGACGCTGGCAGGGAAGGGGTTAACAGTGTGGGTGATCAAAGGGTTAAATGTGTAGCTAGGGGCGTGTTTCTAACTGGGGGGGGGGGGGCGTGGCTTGTGGAATGACTATAGAGACCTGTGATTCTATATAGAAGGATCACAGGAGCTCTGTGATCATTCCAGGGAGAAGAACGGTCAGCTGTGTTTACAACAGCTGACCGTCCTTCTCTCTTAGTGGGGAACGATCGCGGGTGTCAGGCGGCACTCAGAGACGCCTGACCCGTGTATTGGCTTCCCCGCTAATGGCACGGCGTGCGACCGACGTAGTCCTACGCCGGTTTGCCTGGGAGAGCCACACTGCCGCAGTAAATACACGGCGTGTTGTCGGCAACTGGTTAAACAAAAACAGACCGACAATTTTCTGCTATAAAACATATCCAATAAAAAAAAAGTTAAAAAAATCTAATTTCTTCACGAATTTAGGCCAATATGTATTCTGCTACATATTTCTGTAAAAAAAAAAAAAAAAAAATCTCAATAAGCATATATTGATTGGTTTGCGCAAAGGTTATAGTGTCTACAAACTATGGGATATTTTTAAGGAATTTTTATTTATTTATTTTACTAGTAATGGCGGGGATCCGCAACTTAGAGCGGGACTGGCGGGGCACTGACACTTTTGGGGAACCAGTGACACCAATACAGTGATCATCAGTGCTAAAAATTATGCACTGTATTAATGACCCTGACTGGAAAGGGGTTAACATCAGGGGTGATCAATGGGTTAACTGTGTGCCTGACCAGTGCTTTACTAAACTGGGGTGCTTGTACTAGGGGAAGGTAGAGATCCAGGTCTCTGCTTATCAGAAACACAGGATCAATGCCTTCCCTACTGACAGAATGGCAGTCTGCCTTGTTTATTTAGGCAGACTGCATTCTGGCTGTGTAACGAATAATCGACGGGGGCCGGCAGACATCGAGTCCACGGTACCCGCTGATCGGCTCCCGCTGTGAAAAAATACAGCAGGAGGGGGCCGCTGGTGGCACGCCTACGCAGCCCCCAACCCGAAAGTGCTGGATCACGTACTAAGTAGGTGATCCAGCATAGGAGAGACGCTTTGCCCCTTATATATACAGTATACAGTCAGCAAGTGGTTAATCTCCTCTTGTCAGAGAAAATAAATTCATTTCCACTAATCTTTCCTCATAGCTGAGCTCCTCCATGCCTCTTATCAGTTTGGTTGCCCTTCTCTCTATTTTTTCCAGTTCTCCAATATCCTTTTTGTGAACTGGAGACCAAATCTGAACTGCATATTCCAGATGAGGTCTTACTAATGATTTATACAGGGGCAAAATGATCTCTCTCTCTCTGCTGTCCATACCTCTTAATACAAGAAAATAATTTAGCTTGCTTTAGAAACTGCAGCTTGGCATTGCATGCTGTTATTAAAGTGGTTCTAAAGGCAGAAGGTTTTTTATCCTAATCCATTCTATGCATTAAGAGAAAAAAACCTGCTGTGTGCAGCAGCCCCCTAATACTTGCCTGAGCCCCATCTCTATCCAGCAAAGAAGCACGAGAGCCTCCGCTGTCCAGGACTCTCCCTCCTCATTGGCAGCATCAGTTGGCTCCCGCTGCAGTCAATCAGCAAGCTGCTTGCTGAGAGGGCACTCAGCAGGAGGGAGGGGCCAGGAGCACCGGTGAGGGACCCGAGAAGAGGAGGATTTGGGCTGCTCTGTGCAAAACCACAGCACAGAGCAGGTAAGTATGACATGTTTGTTATTAAAAAAAAAAAAAAGAAAAAAAAGAAAAACCCTCACTACCCCTTACCCCCCCCCTTCCTTCCTTGTACCTTCTTTCCCCCCTTCTCCCCACTATCCCCCCCCCCCTTCCATCTCCCCTCTCCCCTTCTGTGCTCTCTTTTCTTCACGTTTCCTCTTTCTGTTCTCTTTCTTCCTAGTCTTGTTTCTTCTTTTCCTTATAATAGACGGGCAACACGCTGGTGAGGGTTACTTCTTTAGGCCCCTTTCACATAGGCAGACCGTTCAGATCCTCCTGTCCGTTTTTTTGGCGGATCTGAACGGTCCCCCCATGCATCTCTATGGGGGATCGGATGTCAGCGGAGACATGTCTGCTGACATCCGATTCGATCCGTCAAATCTGGACGGATGGAAACCCTATTTTCCATCCGTCCAGCGGATCGGATCGGATGGGATCGGATGAGAACGGACAGACGGTCCGTTCCCATCCGATTTCCCCCATAGAGATGCATGGGGAACTGACAGCTGTGTCTCTGCACACAGCACGGAGACACAGCTGTCATCCTCCTGCTCAGCGGGGGATCGGCTGATCAATCCCCCGCTGAGAAAAACGGAATCCGTCCGACGGACAGATAGTGTGAAACGGGCCTTACTGTTGCACTTCCAAGGGGTATTGCCTTGCTTTGATATCTCTGCTTGGGAGAAGGCCTTATTGATGTCCTCACATAGTTGGCAGTTGATGCACTGATGTCTTTTGACTGCTGTTGTTAGGTTTCATTATTCTTCATTGTACCCCTCATATGTGACTTTTTGGTGTACCTATATCCAGCTGTTCTCAATAAAAGTTATATTTGCAAAAAAAAGACTTTAATATCACATTAAGTTTATGATCTACCAGAACACCTAGATCCTTCTCCACCATTGACTCCCCCAGCTGTTCTCCTCCTAGTATGTATGATGCATGCATGTTTTTAGCTAGATAGAGATATGATACAGGTAAGGAGACAGATATATAACATAAATAGATCTATATTATACAGGAAATAGCCTAATAAGATTTTATTTTCCCCCATTCACATAGAACAGATGTATATGCACGTTCACTAAGCAAATTGCTATGGGAATTGTTCTATAAATACAACCCCATGCAGTTATTACAGATTGTCAATTGGCTTCAAATCTTGAATCTGATCTGACATTGCATTTTCTCTGCCCATAAACATCCATTTTTTGTTTTTAAAGTTGAATTGTTAATGGAAAAAAAAAATTATTGCTGTAATAAAATGTTTTATTTCAATCTTTTTATGAAGTTTTTTTTATGCATTTAACAAAACAATACCCCATACGAGAGGGAAACGTAGACAGACACTTGGGTAAAAAATCCTTTCATGGGGTAACAAATATAGTGAAGACCAAGCAATCAATTAGGCAGGCCTTCGTACTACATACTTGAAGGTACATTTCAAGAAAATCTGATAGAAAACTGAAAGAAAATTGTATCATGTATGGCCAGCCTTAGTTTTCCAAAAGAAGGAAAAATGAGGCAGAGCACAGAGGAGACAAGAAGAAGGTTTAGAAAGAAAGAACTGACAGAGAAAAGATGTGACTTTCTTCTGTATATATATTTAAAAAAAAAATCGAATTTCTTCATAAATTTAGGCCAAAATGTATTGTGCTACATGTCTTTGGTAAAAGAAAAAAAAAATCCCAATAAGTGTATAATGTCTACAAACAATGGGATATATACTGGAATTTTTTTTTTTTTTTTTTATACTAATAATGGCAGCGATCAGTGATTTATAGTGGGACTGTGATAGTGCGGCAGAAATCTGACACTAACTGACTAATTGACACCGACATCATCAGTGACACTAATACAGTGATAAGTGCCAATAATATACACTTCCACAGTACTAATGACACTGGCTGGGAAGGGGTTGACATTTAGGGGAAATCAAGGGGTTAACCGTGTGCCTACAATGTGTGCTGTTTTCCTAAGCAATATGCTGGCTTATACTCCCTGCCTAGCAGGGAGAAAAAAAACACGGCCCTTTACCGCTGTGTGTATTGAGCTCTGTGTTGTTTACCAACACAGAACTCTGTTTCCTTCTGTCATTCACTCAGGCGATCAGCGGGTACTGGCCATAAATCATTGGCCGGGACCCACTGATTGGCTTGTGCTGTAGTGAATGACAGCACTGTCAGAGCAGCAGGCATGCACCCCCTACCTGGAACAGCAGGATCACATCCATGTACATGATCCAGTGCAGCAGGGACGCCCTGCCGCAGTAAATCTGTGGTAGGCTGTCCACAAGCAGTTAAAGTAAAGATCTTTATTCAAAATCTAGTAATTTTGGGGCATTGCCACCAATTGTGGACCATGGTTCCCAGTTGTCCACATCACCTAAAAACAAGAGGAGGAGGCTCAGAGGCATATTTTAGCAAGTCGGGTAGGGACCACGTACCACCTCAACAGAGTTTTGTAATTGGATTCTATCAGTGTTGTGTTAAGTGATACTTTGGCCAAATTATTAGCTACTTCTTGCCATTTAGTTAGCTTTAGAGCCGGTTCACACTAATCCGACTCAAAGTCGCCCCGACTTTGGGCAACTTTGAAGTCGCCCGTGCAGCGCGACTTCATCGCGGCTTGCAAACGACTTCTCATAATAGAAGTCAATGCAAGTCGATCCGACTTCGCCAAAAAATAGTGCAGGAACCTTTTTCTAAGTCTGAGCGACTTGAGTCGCTCTGATTAGAACGGTTGCGTTGCACAGCATTGGGAGCTACTTGTCAGTCAGAGTAGTGCGATCCGGCAATAAGGCTCCATTCACACCTGAGCGTATCATTTTCAGGCATATTTTGCAGTTGTTTGGAGGCAAGCATTGACATCTGACCAAAAACACTTGTAATCTGCCAAAAAAGAAGCTCATGGACTTGGAGCTTCAGGTGTTTAGCTTCAGGCAACAAATCGCTCATATGCGACCAGGGGCCATTGAAATTAATGGGATTTTGCTTGTTGGGAATTTTGGAACTTCAGAGAAGAGCGTTTTACGAGCTGAAAAATGCTCAGGTGTGAACAGGGCCTTAAGATAATTTCCAAATCACATTTCCATTGAGTCAAAGTAATAACATTTTAATCAGGTGATTGAGTTAAAAAAGCTGATCCACAACACACACAGTTAAAACAGTATAGAAAATGATGGGAAACTTTCAGTCCATTCACCCATACATAGACCCTCCTCCAGAGCACAGATGAATCCGGCAGCCCCCTGCACACTCCTCTTCTCTCATGGCATTTCACTCCCATCATCTGCAAATAATAAGACTCTCAGGAACGTCACAACTTCCTGAGAACTTCCAGCACTGAAATCAGAGACAGGCAGAACCCAACTCTGTGTATTGGAAGTGATGTCATCACAGCTGATTCTTTACATCTGGTGGGATTCTCCTTGAGGACAGAACTGGGAACACCCAAACTAGTCCAACAGATTCACAGAGCCACTGAACACACAGGGAATGTTAACACGAGTCCTTCCAAAATCAACTTTTTATTTTTGGGTGGGTAATGTCTGCCTGAATTCACTTCTATCTCACAGACTAAAATAGAGCAATTTCCCAGCTTTGGGTCTCTGCCCCTTCCTCAATAGTAAGACCCCCCCCCCCCAGTAGTTGTGTCTCTGCCCCTCCCACAATGGTGAGATTTCTCTGCAGTAGTTTGTGTCTCTGCCCCTCCCACAATTGTGAGATTTTCCCCCAGTAGCCTGTGCCTACAATGGGGAGATTTGCCATAAAAATTTGTGTCTCTGCCCCTCCCATAATGGTGAGATTCCCCCCAGTAGTTTGTGTCTTTGCCCCTCCCACAATGGTGAGATTTCCTGCAGTAGTTTGTGTCTCTGCCCCTCCCACAATGGTGAGATTTCCTGCAGTAGTTTGTGTCTCTGCCCCTCCGACAATGGTGAGATTTCCTGCAGTAGTTTGTGTCTCTGCCCCTCCCACAATGGTGAGATTTCCTGCAGTAGTTTGTGTCTCTGCCCCTCCCACAATGGTGAGATTTCCTGCAGTAGTTTGTGTCTCTGCCCCTCCGACAATGGTGAGATTTCCTGCAGTAGTTTGTGTCTCTGCCCCTCCCACAGTGGTGAGATTTCCTGCAGTAGTTTGTGTCTCTGCCCCTCCCACAGTGGTGAGATTTCCTGCAGTAGTTTGTGTCTCTGCCCCTCCCACAGTGGTGAGATTTCCTGCAGTAGTTTGTGTCTCTGCCCCTCCCACAATAGTGAGATTTCCAGCAGTAGTTTGTGTCTCTGCCCCTCCCACAATTGTGAGATTTTCCCCCAGTAGCCTGTGCCTACAATGGGGAGATTTGCCATAAAAATTTGTGTCTCTGCCCCTCCCATAATGGTGAGATTCCCCCCAGTAGTTTGTGTCTCTGCCCCTCCCACAATGGTGAGATTTCCTGCAGTAGTTTGTGTCTCTGCCCCTCCCACAATGGTGAGATTTCCTGCAGTAGTTTGTGTCTCTGCCCCTCCCACAATGGTGAGATTTCCTGCAGTAGTTTGTGTCTCTGCCCCTCCCACAATGGTGAGATTTCCTGCAGTAGTTTGTGTCTCTGCCCCTCCCACAATGGTGATATTTCCTGCAGTAGGTTGTGTCTCTGCCCCTCCCACAATGGTGATATTTCCTGCAGTAGGTTGTGTCTCTGCCCCTCCCACAATGGTGATATTTCCTGCAGTAGGTTGTGTCTCTGCCCCTCTCACAATGATGAGATTTCCTGCAGTACTTTGTGTCTCTGCCCCTCCCACAATGGTGATATTTCCTTGCAGTAGTTTGTGTCTCTGCCCCTCCCACAATGGTGATATTTCCTTGCAGTAGTTTGTGTCTCTGCCCCTCCCACAATGGTGAGATTTCCTGCAGTAGTTTGTGTCTCTGCCCCTCCCACAATGGTGAGATTTCCTGCAGTAGTTTGTGTCTCTGCCCCTCCCACAATGGTGAGATTTCCTGCAGTAGTTTGTGTCTCTGCCCCTCCGACAATGGTGAGATTTCCTGCAGTAGTTTGTGTCTCTGCCCCTCCCACAGTGGTGAGATTTCCTGCAGTAGTTTGTGTCTCTGCCCCTCCCACAGTGGTGAGATTTCCTGCAGTAGTTTGTGTCTCTGCCCCTCCCACAGTGGTGAGATTTCCTGCAGTAGTTTGTGTCTCTGCCCCTCCCACAATAGTGAGATTTCCAGCAGTAGTTTGTGTCTCTGCCCCTCCCACAATGGAGAGATTTCCTGCAGTAGTTTGTGTCTCTGTGCCTCCCACAATGGAGAGATTTCCTGCAGTAGTTTGTGTCTCTGCCCCTCCCACAATGGTGAGATTTTCCCCCCAGTAGTTTGTGCCCACCATTGTGAGATTTGCCATAATAATTTGTGTCTCTGCCCCTCCCACAATGGTGAGACTTCCCTGCAGTAGTTTGCGTGCGGGAAGAAAAAATATTCTAAATGACTTTCTGAGAAACGCTACAACTGTGCCAGAAATAATACATTTGAATCATATGATGGCTCCGTACAAAGGATACAATTGTATAATACAATACAGACAAATAACATAATAACATTTTGCTTGGAAGGAAATGAGATTTGTAAATATATTATTTGGTTTTTAATAAGAAAAGATGGTCTCTGCTACAACAATTCTTGTATCCCCATTGAAACTCTCCTGTAAAAAATAGAAAGATTTCACCCCGTCCAATCCTCGTCCCCTGGAATGGAAGTGTAAATACTTTCAACATATTTGCTAATCGGCCAAATACTGAACGCTGTGCTGTCAGCGAACACTTAGAAAGGACTCCCAATTCTTTCCAAGCTTTCAGGAGAAGTGTCAATGTGCAAGGCAGGCGGGCAAACTCAACATGTTGGCATCGCACTGTGCAACGCTATTGAATGACCGCACGCTGGCACGTGCTACTAAACCAGACTGGCGCGGGTGATTCATTCTGGAGGGAAGGCCTGGAATAATTATACTCTTATGATATTATATTTAATAAGGACCATATGAATTAAACATTAACCGAACAAAGGAAAAATGTGGCACATTCCTATGAAGTCCAACACAGGGGTCACCCTGTCTGTGCCAAGCCAAAGCAAAATGGGTTCTGATCAGTAGTCAAAGTGAGCTTTACCCACTTGCCTACTGGGCACTTTTACCCCCTTCCTGCCCAGCTTTCATGCTACACTGTACCTATATGAAATTTTTATCATTTTTTTTCACACTATTTTTTTTGTCAATTTCCTTTTATTGCTTTTCAAAGAGAAAGAACTCACCATGCAGGGTGCAATATACAAAACAAAAAACATCAAAAGAACCCCTCAACTCCCATTCCCTCCCCAACCAAGTTCACTACCCTACAGGCAACTCCACTATCCCAGGATGTAGGTCCCCCGTAGGAGACGTGAATAATCATACAATAAAACACATACATATGCAGCCTCTAGGACAGTGGTCTCCAAACTGCGGCCTGGGGGCCGGATGCAGCCCTTTGCTTGCTTATATGCGGCCCTTGGGGCATTATTACCCTCCCGCTGTCAACAACAGTGGGGCATAGCTCCTGTCACTGACACCGACAATGGGGTACTAGACCTGTCACTGACACCAACTATGGCACACTATTCCTCCCGCTGATGCCAATGATGGGGCACTATTCCTCCCACTGACACCAATGATGTGGCACTATTCCTCCCGCTGACACCACTGATGGGACACTATTCCTCCCGCTGACACCACTGATGGGGCACTATTCCTCCCACTGACACCAATGATGGGGCACTATTCCTCTCACTGACACCAGTGATGGTTAACGATCCCTTCCACTAACACCAATAATGGGGCACTATTCCTCTCACTGACACCAATGATGGGGCACTATTCCTCTCACTGACACCAATGATGGGGCACTATTCCTCCCACTGATACCAATGATTGGGCACTATTCCTCTCACTGATACCAATGATGGGGCACTATTCCTCCCACTAGTACCAATGATGGGGCACTATTCCTCCCACTGACACCAATGATTGGGCACTATTCCTCCCACTAGTACCAATGATGGGGCACTATTCCTCCCACTAGTACCAATGATGGGGCACTATTCCTCCCACTAGTACCAATAATGGGGCACTATTCCTCCCACTGAAACCAATGATGGGACACTATTCCTCCCACTGATATCAATGATGGGACACTATTCCTCCCTCTAGTACCAATGATGGGGCACTATTCCTCCCACTGACACCAATGATTGGGTACTATTCCTCCCACTGATACCAATGATGGGGCATTATTCCTCCCACTGATACCAATGATGGAGCACTATTCCTCCCACTGACACCAATGATTGGGCACTATTCCTCCCACTGATACCAATGATTGGGCACTATTCCTCTCACTGACACCAATGATGGGGCACTATTCCTCCCACTGATACCAATGATGGGGCATTAATCCTCCCACTGACACCACTGATGGGGCACCATTTCTCCCATTGATGGGACACTATCGTTCCCCCTAATACCAAACATGGGG
The DNA here is from genome assembly GCF_965119305.1 of Pelophylax lessonae. Lineage (NCBI taxonomy): Eukaryota > Metazoa > Chordata > Amphibia > Anura > Ranidae > Pelophylax > Pelophylax lessonae. The sequence continues at coordinate 53,803,008 of NC_138776.1, read as the reverse complement.
CATTGTTTAATCCCACCAACACCAGGAAATGTTCTACTCCCACTAGCCACAGTCCGGCCCCCCTAAAATTTGACGGACAGTAAACGGGTCCTTTGTTTAGAAAGTTTGGAAACCTCTGCTCTAGGATAATGTAATGGAGCACAAAGTAAGGCACCTTCTACATCACCTTCATTTCAATTCTCACCCAAGTATCCATTATTCAGACTACCATATGCGACAGAGGCAGAGCTCTCCAGCCAGATCTTCTACACCTTATCAAACTTCTTTGGGCAGCCTCTGCTCAAATATGTGGCTTTATAGAACAGAGTCGCCTTATTCACAAGTCCTTTCCAATAAGATATAGAGGGTGTCAATAGCTTTTTGCAATAGAGGATCAGAGCCTTGCAAGCATAGACTAGAAGCAGACTAAAGCTGGATACACACTATCCAACTTTTGTGGTTAGATTTCCTTCAGATTTACCTTTTCTATGTAGTGCAGGGGCCTGCCAGATTGCATACAAATTGAAAGTGTTTAGGTTTGACCTCATATTATATGGTTTTGGTAAGTCTAAAGGAAAAAGTCTTCAGAAAATCTTATAGTGTGTATGGCCCATAAGTAAGGTGCACTGCCAGGTTCCCCACTAGGCCAAGCAGACAGGTGGACACGGTCATAGGCACCGACACAGAGGTGAACTCCATGACACAGCGCACAACCCTTTTGGTGGTATTTAATCACCGCTGGGTTTTGAATTTTTTGCTAAACAAACAAAAAAAGGCAACATTTAGAGCCCATTCAGACTAGCGCGACACGACTTCGGGGGCGACCTGTGAAGTCGCGTGCACCGCGACTTCGGCGCGACTTGCAGAGATTTCACATAATGGAAATCTATGCAAGTCGCTCCGAGGTCGCCCCAAAGTAGTACAGGACCCTTTTTCTAAGTCGGAGCGACTTGTGTCGCTCCTATTATAACGGGTCCTGTGCTAATCAATGGACCGCGACCGACCGCGACTTGTCAGGCTGACAAGTCGCCTGACAAGTCGCACTAATGTGAATGGGCTCTTAAAAAAAAACAAACAAAACATTTTTCATAGTTCGTTATAAAATTTAGCAAACAGGAGATTTTTCTCCTTCATTGATGCGCGCTGATTAGGCTGCACTGATAGGTGGCACTGATGGACACTGATGGGCACCGACTGGCAGCACTGATGGGCTTTTTAGCATTGATCACTGTATTAGTGTCACTGGTTCCCGCAAAGTCTCAAAAGTAGAGATGAAACAACTAATCGATTAATTGACAACTAATCAATTATCAAAATAGTTGTCAACTATTTTTGTAATTGATTAATCTCTCAGCCGATTAGTTGTCCTGCATTCAGAATGCATTATTTGTTTACATATCAGAAAATACAGTGCAACGCACATGCAGCTCAGTACACCGTCCTTACATGTATGTAGATGGCAGAGAACTTGTGAATGTGTGAGGAGCAATGCCTCATGGGACATGTAGTCCTGGGCAAGAGAAGGAACCAAGTGATTCTAAAGGCAGAGTTTTTTTTACCTTGCTATAGGGACACTCTGTACAGTGCTATACTTTGCTGCTTCCTATACGGGCACTTTGAAGGCAGGAGGGGCCAGACTGTCTCAGAGTGGATTGAATATCCAACTATATAGCTGGATATTTATATTTACCACAGCATATAGATATTCAAGAATATTAACTAAATTATACACCAACCTTTTTTTTTTTTTTTTTTGAGGTTTTTATCTGATTAGTCGATTAATCGAAATAATAATCGGCCAACTAATCGATTATGAAAATAATTGTTAGTTGCAGCCCTACTCAAAAGTGTCAGATTGTCCACCGCAATACCGCAGTCCTGCTATAAGTCTCTGTTAGCCGCCATTACTAGTATAAAAAAATAAATAAAAATCCCAGTATATACACACACCATAGTTTGTAGACACTATAACTTTTGCACAGACCAATCAAAATGCTCTTATTGGGATTTTTTTAAACAAAAATATGTAGCAGAATACATTTTGGCCTAAATGTATGTAGGAATTCGATGTTTATAATTTTTCTTTTTCAAAATTATTGGTCTTTTTTTGTTTATATCAGAAAAAAAGAAAAACTGCAGTGGTCATAAAATACCATCAAAAGAAAGCTCTATTTGCGGTGAAAAAAAGGACATCAATTTTATTTGGGTACAGCGTTGCATGACAGCACAATTGTCAGTTAAAGTAATGCAGTGGCGTATCATAAAAAGTGGCCTGGTCATGAAGGGGGGGGGGGGGGATATATCTTCTGGAGGTCAAGTGGTTAATTAATTTTTAATATTCAAAGCACACTCCCCCATGCATCCATGCTTTATTTTGTTAAGAAATCACTTAAAAAAACAACCCCCAGCATTTCTACCTGTGGCCATCTTGAGTAAGGGCAAATGATTCCTGTAGCATTACTTGGAATCCATCTGCCTTGAGCTCAGGCATGCATGCATGCATCAGAGTGCGCTCAGCTGAGAAAATGCCTTTCTCCTCTCCTCCCCTCCTGAAGACTCCTGGGATGTATGACATAATTTCCCATGGCAAATAAGTGGTAGTAACTGAAGAAATGTTAAAAAAAAAAGGTTAGAAAAGTAAATATGATATATACCTTCCTGTCTATTTACTAATGCTAGCAGCATGAGGATTACAAATTATTAATTTCGATTGGGAGAGTGAAGTTCCACTTTAAAGTTTGTACTATTACAGGAAGCACACATGCACACAGATGCTTTTGCCCACATAGTGTAAAAAAAATGGCATATTCTAGAACTCAGAACAGAAGGTTTCCCCCTATATAATGGGACTTTAAAGGCTAAAAGACTAATCATAAGGGCTTAAAAAACAGTAATTTTATTAGCCAAAAAAGATTACATACAACAAAGTAGCAAATGTATCAAAAATATGATGCACAATTAAAAAGTGGGTTACACATGTTACCACAGTGTAATTTTACACAATAACTATATTGATATCTACACATGGAGAATGCAGACATATCCAACGTGTTTCGGAGTCACTTGGCCCCTTCCTCAGGGATAGTTTTGCAGTTAAAACAAATATAGTAAAGTGTCCCCAAAACCATGGCTCAAAAAGGTCACATCAATAAAAACATTTAAAATGTTCAAATGATATAATGTGAAATGTAAACTCATTTTGCCTCTAATAAAAATTAAATTTGAAAAAAAAAAAAATGTTCAAATGTCATCTCATCAGAAGAGCATCATGATCCCATTGGATGTGAGGTAGGGGAAGTGGATAGGGGCCTAAGAGACCAAGGGGGCCAAATTGGCATACCCTGGGACCACTTAAAATTGCTGTACCTATAGTTTCCCAGTTGGTTATATCAGACAGGTCAGGGGTATGTAGGTAGCTAGCCATGTGCAATAGTATGTGAACACAACTTAACCACAAAACGACCTCCCACCGCATATATACTGCGGCAGGCAGCCGCTGCTGGGCAAAGTGACGTAGGGGTACGTCACTCGCTCAGCCGCCTGTAAGGGGCGAGCGCGCGTTCCCTAGGGAACTAGCGCGAGTGACCGGCGGCTACGATGGCCGCCAGTCACTCACGATCTCCCACTGCAGAGGGAGAAAGACAGACGGCTGATGTAAACACAGCCGTCTGTCATTCTCACTGAAGTAATCACAGAGGCTATGCTATCCTGCTATGTAGGATCGTATGTCTCTGTTATTACATCACAAACCACGCTCCCCACAGTTAGAATCACCCCATTAGGGACACACTTAACCCCTTGATCATCAGTAAAGTTAACCCCTTCCCTGCCAGTGTCATTTTGACAGTAACAGTGCATATTTATAGCACTGATTACTGTAGTAATGTCACTGGTACCCCCAAAAGTGTCAAAAATGTCAGTAAGGGGTCCGATCTGTCGCAGTCCCGCAAAAAAAAAAAATAATAATAAAAAAAAAGAAAAAAAAAAAATCGCAGATCGCCGCCATTATTAGTTAAAAAAAAAAAAACAACAATAAAAATTACATAAATCTTTCCCGTAGTTTGTAAACGCAATAACTTTTGCGCAAACCACTCAAAATACACTTATTGCGATTTTTTTTTTTACCATAAATATGCAGCAGAAAACAAATTGGCCTAAAATGTTAAAAAATTTACCTTTTTTTTTTTTTTTTTTTTTGAAAATTTCATTAAAAAAAATGTAAAAAATATAATTTTTTCAAAATTGTCGCTCTTTTTTTGTTTATAGCGCAAAAAATAAAAATCGCACAGGTGATCAAATACCACCAAAAGAAAGCTCCGTTTGTGGGAAAAAAGAGGACGTCAAATTTGTTTGGGTACAGCGTCGCACGACCGCGCAATTGTCCGTTAAAGTCACACAGTGCCGAATCGCAAAATAGGGCCTGGTCTTTGAGCAGCCAAATCTTCCGGGGCTTAAGAGGTTAAAAAATAAAATAAATTGAAATAAATGAAAAACATTAAAAAATACACAGCACAAACTACCTGAAAAGGTGCATTTAGAGACGCACAGTGAGCATGGAGATTGTGGTGTAAATGAGCCCTAATGCCCAGAATACAGCCGTGTACAGCAGCCACGTATTTCAGCCTGTCATGGATTGTGACAGGTTGCTGGCAGCGGGCTGCACTCTGCATCGGTGTCTCTAGGGTGCCGGAATGGAAAAGGCTCAGTTCTCCCACCATACAGGTAAAAGCACGTGTGTGCATGAGCCCTTAGATCATGGTTCTGAAGTTGCAGTAAAAAATAAACATTCAGGAGATCCGCAAATTACTATCTGCCGGTGGAGCTTGGCTTGGATAATCGCACGGTCTCCTGGGGAAGCTCGGAACAGTCTCGGCGTTACGGCGGGGCGATCGCAGTCTCGCAGTCCCAAGGGTAACCCCGCAGAGAGACGGCGAGTCCCTGTATGGTGTAATTAATGAACTGTTTATTTTGTACAGTATCATCTTCCCTTAATGAGGAGTCCTCACCGGGACGGCACTGTGCCATTACTTGAATAAAGTAAACCTGTCACCAGAGCGCAGCGGAAAAAACGTCTGCAACAACTGGCAGATGTCTAATGCTGCGGTGACACATATCGGGTGACAACTCCACTCTGCCAGTGAAGGGGAGGAGGGCGTCTGCTACACGCAGGAGAAAACCGACTGCCTATAGCGTGACTGTGGAACCGTCAGATTTATTTGTGCGTCACTGCAACAGTTCACAGAGATCACAATACTCCCCCTGACAATACCGTCATCTGCTTATCTCTCCAGAAGGACTGCGCAGGGCTGTCTTTAACACAGGGCAAAAGGGGCAGCTGCCCCGGGTCCAGTCATTGTTGTGGGGCCCAAAGAAGCTGCCCCTAAACCCGCACTGCCCGAAAATAGTTGATAAGTGGATTCAAGAGGGCCCAAGAAAATGTTTGCCCAGGGTACAATCAATATTAAAGATGGCCCTGGTGCTGCGCCATCTTTTTTCAGGCATCACCCAGGGTCACAATCTGCTTCCTGGACATAGAGGCTGGCTCAAAGATTACACAATCATGTAAATCCTGGTGCCTGTGTAGTTCTTGGCTGTGTTCATAAATGTCTGACACAGATCAGCACCTGCAGTATAGCCTTTTACCTTATCACTTGCTACAAAGTTACAATGTACAGTATGATCACTGAGGGAGAGAAGACTGAGGAAATGCTTCCTCATGACTGCAGCAGACTGATGACATCATCTTGGCCTAGGTAATGTCACTGGCTAGAAGTCAAGGGCAACTTTTTAATGATAAAAGTTGAAGCTTTTCTGAAAAATGATAGTGTTGCTGTAAATTGTAACATGTCTGAAATGTTTCTTAATTCTTTTTATTGAAAATTTGTAAAAGTACAAAAGCAGAACATCGGCAGCCACACAAAATAGAGCACCGCCATGAAAACTAGGCCAAGCAGAGCCATACAATAGTTACTGAACTTGTACCTAAGCCGCTGTATAAAATAACAGACCAACTATTACTAACTAAACTAAACAAAAACTTAAAAGGAGTTGTAAAGTCAGAAGGTTTTTTTTTTTTTTGGTCTAAATACAAGTAAAAGTTTCCTCTGTAACTTGTACCTATAGGTAAGTCTATGATAAGGCTTCCTTATAGGTAGTGTAAATATCTCCTAAACATGTACCGTTTAGGACAGTGGTTCTTAAAGCGGAGTTCCGGGCACAGATCTCATTTTTTGATAAACATACCCCCGGGACAGTCAGGGCTAGCACATTCCACAATGGCTAGCCTCTGATCTGTCCCGGTTCGCACTTACCTGCAAGAAGAAATACTTACTTTGAAAATTTCTTCCACAGCGTTTCCATCTCTCTTGTGGGCAGCTGAAGCCGGCGCGGTCCTCTTCGGTGTCTTCTTCCGCATCTTCTTCTCCCAGAATGCGCCGCACCGGCCCCTCTCGTCACTTCCGGTGCGGCGCCGCATTCCTAAACAGCTTCTGGGCATGCCCAGAAGCTGTTTAGCAGGGGAATGCGGCGTCGCCCGGAAGTGACGTGCGGGGCCGGTGCCGTCGCATTGATTCCTGGGAGCGATGACGTTCAGCTCCCAGGAATCATCGCGAGGCAGGAAGTGACGGGGTGAGCCGCGGCGCTGGAGGAGGAAGTACCCTGAGGTGAGTATTTACGATCTTCGATTACAAGGTGAGTGTACAAAAAAAAAAAAAATAACTATCCAATTCCTTTTCAGGTTATGTGTAGCTAGCGGAGGGGCACAAAAAAAAAATACCGATTTTGTGCCCGGAACTCCGCTTTAACCTTGTTGGCGGTACTGAACCCCACCAGTTTCATAAGCGCATTCACCAAACCCTTCTTAATTGGAAAATAAAATATGATTTTTTCAAATTCAAAACATAGGTATATATTTATTATACATAGGTGCACAAAATGAACAAAACCATTAAAACATGATTTTCACACAAAAACAAAAACATAATAATGAATATTTACTGCAAATCAGTCAGGAGGCCACAAACTGGGTGTCAGGAGGGCACACATCAGTGGTTGGGAGGGCACACACTGGGGGGGGGGGGGTTGGGAGGGCATACCATGGGGTGTCAGGAGGGCACACACTGGGGGGGGAGGTGTTGGGATTGCATACCATGGGGTATCAGGAGGGCACACACCAGGGGGTATTCACAATGGTTTATTGAGCTAAATGGAAAGGACATGCATTTACATTTGTCAGCTAACAGCACCTCTATGCTAAGCTGCAGTAACTCAGCAGACGTAGCATAGAGGTGCTTGTAAAGGAATTCACCATGTACAGCTAGCTGAGCCTACCTCCAGGAACATTCAATTGGCTCCCTCTGCTCAGCTGCTCACACTTCCCTCTTCCAGGCGGGCGTGATCTCCGTGGTCAGGCACATCCCCATCCCGCCCACTCAAGCAGCAAGCAGCCTGCAGGAGATAGGCTGGAAACCTGCTGGAAACCTGCTGGGGGAGGTACAGGGGGCGGAGCGTCAAGTGTCTATGTGTAATGGCTGTGAGTTGTCCCGACCGCAGCTCTGATTTCCCGGGGTGCGCTTGGCCTCACAATCAGTAATATTTTCTCGGGGGGATGAGCGGGGCGTGTCATCACGAATCATAAGAGTGGGGTGTGTGTCTTGACCTCCGCCGAACCCGCGAGACTGACTCATTGAACCCCTGGGGTTCGATCGAACCCAGGTTAAGAACCACTGGTTTAGGAGATATTTACCTTACATGCAGCCAGTGACATCACTGGCGCATGCGCTCTGAAGGAACAGACGCCCGTGCCGTTCCTTCAGAGCCCTGTGCCATAAATGGCGGCTCTCGTGTGCATGCGCGGGAGTGATGTCATTGCAGCTCTGACCAATCAGATGGCCGGAGGACGCGAACCCGGAAGGGAGACGGGTGAACATGTCGGCCGTGTCAGTGGTGAGTGGGCGTCGCTGTGGGGGCTTCGTTCTTAGGTAAATATTTCAGAATGAGCTAGTATGCGAGACCCAGCCTACCCATCATTGGTAAGCCCAGACAACTTAGCCCTATACTACTGCGACATGAACCATCCAATGTCTGTTGTCGTACACTTGTGGGGAAGTTTATGCTTTATATACCATTGAACATTGTCCATGAGTTGCACATTACTGCATATTGTATTGGTATACTCTGTACACCTACAGTACTTCTCAAGAGATAATATATACTGTCAGGGCTATTTTTAGGGGGAACGCGGGGGAAAACAGTTTCGGCACTTCCTGCACTCAATGTATCTAATGGCAAGGGATGTTGGGGGTGTGCTGGAGGGTCAATTGATGCTGGCTGCTGGAGGATCTATTGTTGCTTGAGGGGATCTATTGATGAGGGAGAGGTCTATTTTTGCTGGAAGGTCTTGAGCTGCTGAGAGGGATTCTGCTGTTGAGGGAGGAATCTAATGTTGCACGGGGGTCTTATGTTGCTGGGAGGTATCTATTGTTGAGGAAGGGGTCTATGCAGTGGTGTATTTAGGTTTTGTGCTGCCCTAGGCCTGACTAAACTTAGGCACCCCCTAATTTAAATATGACCCACCCCTTTCTGTAAAGGCCACACCTTTTCCTGTTTATGACCCGCCTTGTCATCTGTAAACCACAGACCACAACCACAGTCTATCAGTGCAGCTTTACCAGTGCCCATCAGTGCAGCCTCATTACTGCCCATCAGTGCAGCCTCATCAGTGCAGAATATCAGTGGGCCTCATAAGTGGCCACCAGTGCAGTCTATCAGTGCATCAAATCAGTTCCCATCAGTGCTGCCTAATCAGTTCAACTTATCAGTGCCGCCTCATCAGTGGCCATAAGTGCAGCCTATTAGTGTCTATCAGTGCAGCCTATTAGTGCCCATCAGTGCAACATATCAGTGCCCATCAGAGCAGCATATCAGTGCAGCTCCATCAGTAAAGCTTATCAGTGCTGCCTCGTGTCCATCAGTGCAGCATATCAGTGCTGCATCATCAGTACAGCCTTATTCGTACCCATCAGTGCAGTTTATCAGTACCCACCATTGCCGCCTCATCAGTGCCTATCAGTGCAGCATATCAATGCCCATCAGTGCAGCATATCAGTGCCCATCGGTGCAACCTATTAGCACCCATCAAAGCAGCATATCAGTGCAGCCCCATCAATGCAGCTTATCAGCCGACGGGGACCCTTTTCGTGCGGGAGCCGAAAGAAGGTTGTTTTTTTTTTTCGTTCGGAGTGCAGCTTTTTTGCTGCCCACCAGCAAAGTGCCGCCCTAGGCCTGGGCCTTGTCAGCCTAGGCCAAGATAAAGCACTGTGTCTATGGTTGCTAGCTGTTGGAGTGTCTATTAATGCTGACTGTTGGGAGATCTACTGTTGCCGGTGGGGGCCTATTGTTCCTAGGGTAGATCTGTTGTTGTTAGGACGTATCTTGTTGCAGGAGGTTTATTGTTGAGGGGATCTGTTGTTGCTAGGGGGATCTATTGTTGCTAGAGGAATCTATTGTTTCTTGGGGGTCTATTGTTGCTGGCTGCAAGGGATCTATTTTGTTTTTTACATTATCTTTAAAAAATTCCATACAAAATTACTTAGCACCACAAAATGATACTTGTTTCTGTTTTTTCTATAAAAAAAAAAGGGGGGTAGGGGGCGGAGACAAAAGTTGAATTGGAAGAGGGGAGTCCATGAGAACAAAAGCCCTGTATATTGTTGCCTACTATATAGTCTCAAGTTTGATTACAGGGTGACCTTTAGGTATTGTGAAGTTTGCAGATCCATGGCGCCAAAGTGGTATAACCTGAGGTGTTAAAGGGACTGAGGCCTGCCGCAAAACGAGGAGGGAACAGAGAATACAACATGATTAGCGGCTCCTCCGGAGGTGGTGCTACATACTACTGAAGGCAATGGAGCACAGCAGCCAGGAAATCAGCATTTTCCAAAGCAGAGCTCATTAATGGCAGCCAGCGTGAATTCCCAGTGCAAGCTTTGTATGGGGCTTTATATGACACCGAATACTACAGACACAGTAAACAACGTTGGAAGGTAAAAATAACTGCTAACCGGCCCGTGTACTGCCATTAATAAGTTATGGACAGATTTAGCAGCTCTTAAGGATTAAAGACGTGAAGGAGGTGTAAATTCAGCGCTCTTAATTGCCAAACAAGCAGGCGTCCAACGGGCAGACTGGCAGGAATCTGGGGTGATGCCCAGACGATATGCTGCAGTCTCTGTATTGATGGCCTATGGAAGGCGACTTTCTTCAGACACCACAAGAGCCGAATTTGTTGGAGTGCAGCCGAATGGAGAGCTGGCAGTGACTCAGCTTCTACAACTTTTAATGTGTATGTTAGGCCAAAAAAATCTTTCTTGGTTTTGGATGCAGCGGGGAAGAATTAGAACCTCTGTCAGGTTTTTATTGCAGCACATTGGCTAAGTAGTAAGCACTGGGATCCTCAGTTTCAATTCCAGCAAGGACACAATGTGCATGGAGTTTGCATGTTCTCCCTGGGCTTGCATTTGTTTCCTCCTCCCACACTTCATAGACATGTTGGTGGGATAGTTAGCTCATTGAAATTAGCCCTAGTGTGTTTATGTATGCATGTGGGATAGGGACCTTAGATCCGGGTTTATCAACCTTTTATCAGTCGAGGCACCCTTTAAAAATGATGGACAATCTCAAGGCACCCTTTAACCGGTTGCCGACCGCCGCAAGTACATATACTGCTGCGGTCAGCCCGGCCAGGCAGAGTAGCCTGTCACTTGCTTGTGAGCCAATAGCGGGCGAGCGCGCCCGCGGAGGCACGCGCCCGCCCCGGCTCGTTCCCGGGGAAGTCTGTGCGTGTGACCGGCAGACCCGATGTCCGCCGGTCACTCGCGATCGTCTGCAGTGAAGGGAGAAAGGCAGGCGGCTAATGTAAACAAGCCGCCTGTCATTCTCCCCTGTGTAGGATTGGTAATCAAAACGTTCTACTTTGTAGGACCGTTGATCACTGTTCCTACACCAGTAGCCATGTCCAATCACAGTAAGAAGCACGCCCCTAGGGACACACTTAACCCCTCCTTCCCCAATAAAGTTAACCCCTTCCCTGCCAGTGTCATTTTGCAGTAACAGTGCATATGTATAGCACTGATTACTGCAGTAATGTCACTGGTAACCCCAAAAGTGTCAAAAATGTCAGTCAAGGGTCCGATCTGTCCGCCGCAATGTCGCAGTACCGCAAAAAAAAAACCCGCAGATCGCCGCCATTACGCGTTAAAAAAAAACCCACCAAAAATGACAGAAATCTTTCCCTTAGTAAACGCAATAACTTTTGCGCAAACCAATCAAAATACGCTTTTTGCGATTTTTTTTTTTACCAAAACATATGTAGCAGAAAACAAATTGGCCAAAAATGTTAAAAAATTTTTATTTTTACATTTTTTGGGGGGGGAATTTCATATAAAAAAATGTGAAAAATTTTTATTTTTGCAAAATTGACGCTCTTTTTTTGTTTATAGCGCAAAAAGTAAAAATCGCACAGGTGATCAAATACTACCAAAAGAAAGCTCTGTTTGTGGGAAAAAAAGGACGTCAAATTCGTTAAGGTACAGCGTCGCACGACCACGTAATTGTCTGTTAAAGTCACGCAGTGCCGAATCGCAAAAAAGGCCCTGGTCAGGAAGGGGGTAAAATCTTCCGGGGCTTAAGTGGTTAAAAATGATGGACAATCTCAAGGCACCCTATTCTAAAATGTAAAAACAATTCTAATAGTTTTACATAAAGCAGCAAGTAGGACACCCAACGTTAGAGGTGATTTATTCTTCCAAAGCAAATACACTTTTGCAAACTGATACTGTCTAGTATTCCAATGTTTCTCTTTCCCTTCAGTTTTTCTCCATTACTAATGTGACCCCAGGGCTGATGGAGAGGGCCAGGGGGAGGGTCAAACAAGGATGCTATGTAGTCGATTGACATCCTCCATATTGACTGACGATGTCATTGGTCGTTAGGATGCCGGCAGCTAGAAGGTTGTATTGGTGCACAATGAAAACCTGTGGCTTTGTGCAACTAAAACGCAGACTTCATCCACATGCTGGCTTGTATACAGTTATTGGGTAATTTTTAGGTTTTTTGTCAAGGCATCTCTGAAGAAACCTCAAGGCACCCTTGTTGAAAAAGACTACCTTAGATTGTAAGCTCCTTGAGAAGCAGGAACTGATGTGAATGTGCAATACCTAAAGCGCTGCGTAAATTGTCAGCACTATAAGAGCCGGTTCACATTAGCGCAAAACGACTCCTTACTACTTCGGGGGCGACTTGTGCATTACATTGCACCACGACTTCGGAGCGACTTGCAGGGACTTCACATAATGGAAGTCTATGCAAGTCGCTCCGAGGTCGCCCCGAAATAGTACAGGACCCTTTTTCTAAGTCGGAGCGACTTGTGTCACTCCTATTAGAACGGGTCCTGTAGCGGTCAATGGACAAGGCTGACAAGTCGCGCTAATGTGAACCGGCTCTAAAAACGCCTGTAATAATAGAAACAAATACCTGGTATTTCTGTCCTAGGGCAATACTACTCCTGCAAAGATACAATACAGTGAGTAAGTGTTGTCCCCCTAGGACAGGTGGTGTGTTACTGGTAGGATCACTAGGTGAAAAAATAGAGCACATGTGTCAAACACGCGACCCGCCAGGCTGTTTCATGTGACCCTCGCGCCTCTCCTGCAGCTGCAGTACCTCCCACATCTCTGCCCCCACCTTGTCTCAGCAGTCGGCAGCAGAGAGGAGGACAGAACTCCTTTGCCAGATCCTGCACCTTTGTGTGCAGCTGCAGCACCCCCTCATCTCTGCCTTAACTGGTCTCAGCATTCAGCTGACTCCTGCCCTCCTATGGTCGTCCTCCAAACCCTGCACTTTCTGCTTCCCAGCTCCGTCCCCAGCTTCTTCCCGGCAGCAGCACAAGGTAAGGTGGATGCACTTTGATGTAAGGGAGGGTGGGGAATTTTTGACTTCTGATGGTGGGGGGGCTTTTGATATCTGATGTAAGGTGGGGTGAGGGGGTACTCTGAACATCTAATTTTACAGATACAACCAGCCGTTTGAGTTCAACCATAATGCTGATGTGGACCGCAATAAAATTGAGCTTGACACCCCTAATGTAGGGGGGAAAAAAGCCTGTTCTTGGGTTTAGATACCCTTTGTTACTAATATTACCATCAATGTGTTTAATAATGACTTGCGCACACCAGTGCATGCAAATGTGAACATATAAAACGCTGCATAAATTGACAGCGCTATATAAGTAACTGAAATAAATAAAGTGCGTCGTGGTGGTTTTTTTTTTGTCGTTTTAGTACAGTGCATCTGCAGTATGTCACAACGTGCTGCAAAAAAATGCCTGCCTCTTTTTCTTTCAGCGTGTGCCAATGCAGTGCGTTGCTGTAAGCTGACATTTGGAATTGAATTGACCAATGCACATGGTATAAACAAGCCCTAAATTGCAGAGCTGTATAAACTTGGCACAGAAGGGAAAAAAACAGACACGCGATAGACAAGAAAAAACAAAAAGATAAAGTAAAAGTCGTATTTGACATTGCAGCCAGCCTTGCTGGGGGTTCTGGCCACTCCTATACCCCCACAAATACCGGCAGGCAGCACGGGATGTCCTGCGCTCTTCACTGGAAATTGGAAGCGCTCCATCAAATCACATGCTATACTCTCGATCTCATCTTTTTCTCTTAGCTGGCTGAAAGTTCAGGGAATCTGAACATTTTTTTCCAACATTATGGGAGGTGAAGATACATTTTCAGGCAGCGGGCCATCACTGAAAACTTCTCGGTGAAATGAAAAAGAATAACAAACACTTAGTCAGAGAGGAAGCATTAATAATGAGGGGAGGAAGCCGGTCGCAGGAATCTCCCCGCTACAGGCAACAGGTTAAACGCAGCCACCATTCCCATCAATTATTCACACACCATTACAAGTGTTTGTATCTCTCCTTTCAATTGACTGCAATGCCTTACATGAATTGCTGGGAACAGGAACAGGACGCAGTGACGCCCCGGCCAGCGACACCCTGAACACGTTTCGCGCTGGCACGCTTTGGTCATCAACTTTCCAGAAGTCATTGGACAGTCTGGAGAGACACAAAATAATTATTGTGAACAATGTTTTTAAAGAACCAATTTTTGGGATTCACCAATGGCGAGGCTTCTACTGCTATTTATTTTCCTCTTTAGGGCTCTTTCACACGGTCCGCCTCCGTAGGCGGATCCGTGCTGCTCAGCGGGGATCGATCTGCCGATCCCCGCTGAGCCGGCAGATGACAGCTCCGTCTACGCTTGCAGTGCGGAGAGGGAGGTGTCACAGCTCCCGCTGCTCTCTATGGGGGATCGGATGAGAGCGGACTGCCTGTCTGCTCTCATCCGATCCGATCCGATCCCTGAACTGATGGAAAAATAGGGTTTCCATCCGTCCAAATTTCACAGACAGGATCGGATACAGATGGCAGCGGGTGTCAGCGGAGGTGTCTCCGCTGCCCCATAGAGCTGCATGGAGGATCCGATCAGATACGCCTAAAAAACTGAAAGGCGGATCTGATCGGATCGCCCGTGTGAAAGAGCCCTTACGGTTTAATAATTTATTTGATAGTTTTAGGGTGCCTTCAATGCATTATTGAGTGATACCAAGTTGACCGAAATGGCTTCTACTGCAAACAATATTTAGTTGTTAAAGTGGACCTGTCATTTCACCCAATAGGGCAGAGTTCAGAGTAACCAAATTACATTTTTTGTTTTAGCCAAAAAGCACCACTTGTTTGTTCTACAGTTCTTTCACATGAACTAATGGTTAGGTAAAGATCACATGGTTTGTGGCTACCTGTGCATTGTGGGTGTTTCAGGTTATTAAAAAAAAAAAAAAGAAAGTGGCTGCTGCTTTCAGTATTGGCTTTTTAGGGCCCTTTCATACTTGGCAATTTGGAATCACTGACAGAATCGCAGCAATTCTGCCTGCGATTTCAAGTCATGGTAGTAATGGGATTTTTGACTTACCGTAAAATACATTTCTCTGATGTTCATTGACGGACACAGCTCCTGATCTTCGTGACCATTGAGTTATACTGCCACCTAGAGGAGTAGGACACTAGGCAGAAAAAGAATCTGGCTACGTCTATGGGCAGTCCCAGGGGCTATACTCCCTCTCCCTGCTATAGTTACTCAGTTTTGTTACAAGCAGTGTCAGGAGAATTATAACTCCACAGAGGGGTGAGTGCTGTGTCCATCAATGAACATCAGAGAAATGGATTTTACGGTAAGTCAAAGATCCCATTTTCTCTTTTGCTCATTGACGGACACAGCTCCTGATCTTCATGACCATTGGGACATCTCAAAGCAGTGTTAAACATGAGGGGTGGGAACAGCAAAAAAATTCCCAAGGCTAAACAGCAGCCAACCAGGCATCAGGAGCTCAACCAAATCAACTCGAGCCCACCTGAAAAAACAATAGACCCAAAAAGAGGATCAGGTCCTTTAAACAGCAGTCTGCAAAACCTTGCGGCCAAAAAAAAAAAAAAAAGCATCTGCAGATGCCAACACATTCACTTTTTAAATTTGTGAAAGTGTGCACCAATGACCAGGTGGTCACCTTGCAAACCTGAGTCACTGATGCCTGATGACAGAAGGCCCAGGAGGCACTAAGCGCCCTAGTAGAGTGCGCCTTGGCAGGGAAAGGAGGAACCTGACCACTGATGGAATAGGCCTGAATAATAGTCTGTCTGATCCATCTGGAAATGGTCGCAGAGGAAGTGGACAACCCTTTCCGAGCCCCATTCGTGAGCATAAATAGTGAGTCTGACTTCCTAAAAGATTCCGTAGCTGCCAAGTACACCCTAATTGCCAGGACCACATCCAAGGCATGCAAGGCAATTTCCTTCGGATGTTTAGGCCTGGGACACAGGGAAGGCAATACAATGTCATCAATCAAATGAAAATCAGAGACAATGTAACCAAGGAAATCTCCTGAAGACTCTCAAAGGGAGGCTTCTGGTGGACCGAAGGCAACAAATTAAAAACCTCTACACCTTTCTTTTGAGTCGAGACACCAACAGATCCACCTCGGGGATGCCCCACCGGCAACACAACTGGTTTGAATAGAAGTTGCATCCAAGTCAGATCATGATGACTTGTGCTGCAATCTGTGCTTTGGAGGATCTTGAAAAGGAACCCCCATGCCAAAATGAAAAAAACGGCGTGAGGGCCCTTTGAGTCTGGTATGGATCCTCAAAGGGAACCCCACGCCTAAATAAAAAACAAAATGGTGTGGGGTCCCCCCCAAGACCACACCAGACTGAAGTTTTGAGGGAAACCCCCACGGCAAAAAGAAACTGCGTGGGGTTCCTCCCAATATCCATATCAGACCCTTATCCGAAGCATGCAGCCTGGCATGTCAGGAAAGGGGGCGAACGAGCACCCCCCCCCCTCTTGGACCATACTAGGCCACATGCCCCCAACATGGGGGGGGTGGGTGCTTCAGCGCAGGGGGGCTCTGCACCACCCCACCCCCAAGCACCTTTTCCCAATGTAGATGGGGACAAAGGCCTCTTGCAGACAACCCTGGGCGGTGGTTGTTGGGGTCTGCAGGCAGGGGGCTTATCGGGATCTGGAAGGCAAACTATAAGCAGATGAAACTTTAGCTAAATGGACTATCCTTGGCAACCAGGTATCTCCTAAAATGATCCTCTCTTCCATGGAGAGACGATGTCAAGCTTTCCTTGTTATGATTTCGTCTAGTCTGGAAAAACAACGTTTTAAAGTCGGTGGAGTAGTGAGCTTCCATAAGTCGGGGATACATGCCCGGTCAGCATTCCGCAAACGTACTGTCAAAGACTTTTTGTAACCTTGTAAGGGCACCGAGTTTAGATATAAAAATTTCCCAGGGTCCATGCCAAGGTCAACTGATGTCAGTTGTTTGACTACGTTCTTCACCCCCATCCAGAACTGGGTAAGCAGAGGGCACTAAAAAATATGTGGGAGCATGCCAGGCTTCTTGTTACAGTGTCAGCAAAGCGTGGAGACGAGGGTAGAACGGGACCCTTATAGCGTGTAGATAGAAGTGTGAAGCCCTGTTTAGTTCTGTATTAAGTGCCTGGAGTTCAGCTTTAAATTAACCCACTAAGATCTGTTTTTGTCAGTTTTTAGACCAGCCATGAACACCCAGGTCTGCCCACTGATACCTGGGTAATCTCATGCTTTTGTCATGGAAATGCAGGTGCAGACATTTTTCAGCTCGTTGAAAATCCCTTTTTGCCATTATAACTCTATAGCTTACCCTATGCTGAGAATAACCCAGCCTCTATTTTTGGAATATTACTCACCAGTTTGTAAATACTTTCCTTCTCTTTTCTTTTTTGCCAAGATTACAGGGCTATGTTTTCTATGGGGAGGAGACAAAGGACATTTGTTTCAGATGGCGTAGCTGTGGTTTTTATTTTTATTTTTTTTCCTTCCTTTTTTCTTTTGAGGTTTTATTTTTTGCTCCTCTTGAATTATTACTTTACACTTTTTTTTCTGCTTTGACGTAACCATTTTTAACAATGAATTTTGCTCCGTTAACACTTCGGGTACCCGTGATTCAAATCTGGTGGCAATCACAGCACAAAGCGCAAAGCGTGTTTGGGTGCCATTAACCTTTAATGGCACACCAAACACGATGTGATTGTAATGGATCGTGTATTGTCAAGGATTGTGCAGCAATCAGGGCAAACCGTGCCTTTAAATAATCGCTTGAAGCTTGTCGCCTGAAAGGCCTCGCTATGTGATTTTCAAAGAGTGATTTTTACACAATTCTGCATGTAGCATGGGCGATTCCATTCATTTAAATGGGCTGTCCTAAGCACGATTGTTGCCCAAAAAGAAGCTCCTGCTCCTTTTATGGGCGACAAGCTTTATGTGATTTTTAAAATCGCAGTTTGCCGTGATTGCTGCACAATCGCAGCAGTATCTTATCCTGTTTGGGGTGCTATTAAGGGATGGTTCACACACCATGCCCACACATAAATTACAGGAACGTGCTGTGCTATCCTGTGCAATTCACATGCGGATCTGTGCGTTGCCATTTCAGCCGATTCATTTTGAATGGGCTAAAAATCGCACCGCACTGCATCAAAGTAGTGCATGCACTACTTTTTAAAACGCACTGTAACCAGAACGCATTGTACAAAAGTACTACGTGACCTGGTGCGATTCATGTGAAGGAATGGTGTGAACTGGCCCTAAAGCAGGCATGTCCAACCTACGGCCCGGAACCGCAGGCAATGCGGCCCACTGCCCCCTGACAATTATTTTTTTCTTTTTGCTGGGGAGGAAGGAAGTCGAGTCGGGGGCACAGCCACAGTGGCTTCCAACTAACTGTAGGCAGAGGCTGCCTTGGAGGGGAGGGAAGGGGAAGTGCTGCAAGATTAAAAGCAGATCAAGGGATCTCCTGCTTACCCAGGGGGGGTCATACGAAACCCCGCTTCCTGGACCGGCTCCTATGATAGACAGGGGGGGGGGCGGCATGGGAAGGACGTGGCGGCATTTTATTACTTACAGTATATACCTTACTATAGTATATATTTTATATCCATCAGCCCATCCCCCATGGTTATTGCCTTTTGTTTCACTTGACCCTCCCTTCTAGATTGTAAGCTCTGACGAGCAGGGCCCTCTAGTTCCTCCTGTATTGAATTGTACTGTAGCTGTATTGTCTTCCCTCACATTAGAAAGTGATGCGCAAGCTGTTGGCGCTATATAAATCCTGTATAATATGCGGCCCGAGAAAATTTCTCTACACTCAATGTGGCCCAGGGAAGCCTAAAGTTTGGACACCCATGCCCTAAAAGATAATGGCACCAAAATGCGCATTGTGCGTTGTACAGCAATTGCCATAGGATTTGAAATTGCGGCAAGTCTGCCCACAATTCCAAATTGCAAAGTGTGAATAGAGCCAAAAGAGAGCAGTAGTTTACTTTCGAGTGACAAACTAGCATATGGCAGCCCATTCAAGTGAATGGGATTTCCCAATGCGACATGCAAAATCGCGTGAGAATCACTCTTTGAAAAGAACAAGTGTTGAGGAACAAGCGTTGAGGAACAAGCGTTGAGGAACAAGCGTTGAGGAACAAGCGTTGAGGAACAAGCGTTGAGGAACAAGCGTTGAGGAACAAGCGTTGAGGAACAAGTGTTGAGGCCCCACATGTGAACGCGGCCTCGTTGGTCAGAAAAAAACAGAGGGTAAATATTTATACAAAGCATTGCTGCGTGTTTTTATTTCGGTATTCTAGAAGTGTGTTTTTCAGCTCGCCACAATAAACAGATTGAAGAAATCGGGAAATCACAAAATAAACAGATCTCTCTGCTTTATTGGCAGCTGGTCTGTTTACAGCCAACCTCCGTTTATGTGAAAAAAGTAACAGATATAAAAATTGTATTAAACCCTCAAGAGGTTTTTTTTCTTTTTTTGCTTAACACATTGAAAAAAAATAAAATAAACATCCAACATCAGTACCTGTCCTCACAAATGGACACAAATTCCCAGACACACTCGGAAACATTGAAGAAAGCCTTCTCAGAAGAGTGGAGGTTGTTTTATAGCCACAAAGGGGGAAACTCCATAAAAATCTAATATATATTATCTGCGCTCACTGTGAAAATAAAAATGAAATTCAATTGCTGATAATTACCAATACTGACAGCTGCACTCAAACGAACTGCAGATAACAATATAAAAATTACAAATAAAAAAGGAAAAATTACAGTGCAACATTTTTCCTTTTTTATTTGTAAGTTTATATTGTTATCTGCAATAAGTTTTTATTTGTAACTCTATAATAATGTTAATAAAAGCAACCATTACATTGCAGCTTATCAATTCTTAGGTGTGATAACATTCATTTTCTTTTTTAGGCTTTTTTCCTTTATTTTTATCTAGTTATCCAGCCAGTAAGAGCCCATTCACATTTGCGCGACTTGTCGCGCTCGGTCGCGGTCCATTGATTAGCACAGGACCCGTTCTAATAGGAGTGACACAAGTCGCTCCGACTTAGAAAAAGGGTCCTGTACTACTTTGGGGCGACCTGGGAGCGACTTGCATAGACTTCCATTATGTTAAGTCTCTGCAAGTCGCGCCGAAGTCGCGGTGCACGCGACTTCACAGGTCACCCCCCAAAGTCGTGTCGCGCTAGTCTGAATGGGCTCTTAGTCTGTTGTTTTTTCAACATAACAAGCTGTCCTGCAAATGTAGCAGTTAAGGCCCGTACACACGTACCGATTGTCGGCCGAAAATATTCGGCCGCCGAACGATCGGCCGATTTTCGGCTTGTTAGTATGATGCTTCCGACAGCGCACTTTCGGCCGAACAGAATCTGTCGTGCAAGCATTAAAATTTTTGTTGGCCAACACCAGAACGGCCGATTGTTCGCCAGTCAGTACAGATTTCGGCCGACAGACAGCAGATTTGCAAGACTGGGCATGCTCAGAAAAGAAAAAAAAGACAAGGAAAGTTAACCATCACATGACATCACTTCTGCAGTCAGCTGTTGTTGGCCGACAAAATTCGTGTGCAGTCTTTTGCACTTTTCAACAGACAAGACAGCCCTCGGACAAAAGACGGCCGATCGTTCGGCCGACAATCTGTACGTGTGTACGAGGCTTTAGAGTGTTGAGACAAGCCATTTACCTCTGATTTGCTTTTATTTACAGGAATCATATAAAACCCTTTATCCTGAAAAAGGGAAAAAAAAAACAATTGCTGTTACTGCAGCGTGAGCTTAAATTTGGCTTCAGTTTCTTAAAGCGGAGTTCCGGCCTCAAAATCGATAAAATCGATTTTGGGCCATCCGCTTGCTAAGGGGAACCTGAAAAAGAAATGGATAATGGTGATTTTTATTTTTTTTTTTTTTTTGGTCACTTACCTTATTATAGAAGAAAATATACTCACCTTCCTTCCACTTCCTCCCTCTGCGGCCGCGGCCTGCGCCGTCTCTTCTGGCTTGTGAGGATTCCTGGGAGCTGAACGTCATCACTCCCAGGAATCAATGCGCCTGCACCGGCCCCGCTCGTCACTTCCGGTGCAGGCGTGGTATTTACTGCTAAACAGCTTCTGGGCATGCCCAGAAGCTGTGCAGGGATGCCGCGCCTGCACCGGAAGTGAAGAGCGGGGCCGGTGCAGTGCATTGTGGGACTCCGACGTCATGAAGAGGAAACGAAGAGGTGACGCTGCGGCTTCAGCTGCCCACATCTGAGATGGCAGCGCTGGAGAAGAAATTTTCAAGGTAAGTATTTCTTCTTACAGGTAAGTGCGACCCGGGACAGTTCAGAGGCTATCCATTGTGCAATGTACTAGCCCTGACTGTCCCGGGGGTATTTTTAGCTCAAATTGACCCCCGAGGCCGGAACTCTGCTTTAAGTGTATCTAAATCTGCTAGATACACCTGTTGTACCCATTGAGGGGTTCCCACCATCCCTGCACTGGAGTACTGAGTTTGCACAACTACTGTTCCCATTATGAGGGGTTCCCACCATCCTTGTGCTGAGAGCCTGAGTTTGCACAACTTCTGTTCCCATTATGAGGGGTTCCCACCATCCCTGCACTGGAGTCCTGGGTTTGCACAACTACTGTTCCCATTATGGGGGGTTTCCAGTTCCACCATTCCTGTGCTGAGATCCTGAGTTTGCACGACCTCTGTTCTCATTATGAGGGGTTCCCACCATTCCTGTGCTGAGATCCTGGGTTTGTACAACTTCTGTTCTCATTATGGGGGGTTTCCACTATTCCTGTGCCGAGATCTTGAGTTTGTACAACTTCTGTTCTCATTATGAAGACTTTCCGCCATGCCTGTTCTTTTAATGCATTTTATTTATTTTTTTATTTTGTTAATACTCTCATGAGGAGAGGAAGCAGCTGGGAACTATGATAGGAAAACTCTCCACTAAATCGCAAAGAACTACAAGAGAGTGGTACACTCCAGCACTCCACTGATAACTAAAACATCCATTTTGAGTGGATTGATCTGCAAAGTTTGCAATTGTACATGTACTGTATTTATGTATTTATTGATGTGTAAAATACATCCAGCTGTAGCTGAAGTTGAAGTCTCAGTTTTTGAAAGTGAGGAAAACTTTGAAGATTTTCACTTGGCTCCAGCTTCAGCCCTCACTGCAGCATTGCTGGCTAATGTTGGCAGTATGAAAATCCCTGGCGCAAGTAGTTTTTTGTAAAGCCTGCCCAGCTTTCATTGATTTTCTGTCCTTCTCCCCCACGCAGCACTAGCTTGGCTGCCGGTGCAGTGGCGATGTACCAGACTCCGATGGTCAAAGTCTGTCATCATCATTTCTGAGGAAAGTCTAGCTGGAACTGCTGATGAGTGTTGAGACTTGAAGATGGATTTACACTGTAAGGAGGGCCAAGTCCTCCTGCACAGGGATGCACAGGTGTTCCATGTATCCCCAAGCAGGTAGTCTCATTGCGGTCAAGTGGGACACAGCCGCTCCTCCTGATGCATTATTTGTATGGTTGCCGGTGCAAAGCCCCTTGAAGGTACCCAGGGTAAGGGTAGGGCTAGGCCTACAGCCTAGTACATACTAATCTTTTTATTTTCCTTCAAACCCAACAGGTTAAACGAAAAAAAAAAAAAAAAGAAAGGGCTCGGAAGGAGATCCTGTACGAACAATCCGATGTTAGAACAGCGATGTCCCCCGCTGAGCTATTGTGTCCTGACAGGGGGACCGCCCCCCGCCAGAACACACTCAGCCATTGGCCTTTTTCGGTCATGCTCCTTCGAAGCTGGACATTCAGCCGGCTTCTGTCGGACCGGTTGCAGTACACACGGGCCGAATGTTGGCCAGTTTCTATTGAACCAGCCCATACCGTCTGATATTAGGCCAGTGTGTACGGCCCTTAACCACTTCCAGACTGCCCGCCGCAGTTTTATGTCGGCATTTTGCCGTTAAATACCAGTGTTATGGCAGCAGATGGCTGCCATAACCCCGGTATTTTCTTACTCGGCCAGCGGTCCTCTTTCACATGTGGTCCCAGTGGCGGAATTACCGCAAGATCACTTTTATGGCCGGCAGGAAAGGTGGCGACCCCTCCCCCCCCCCCCCCCCCCCCACGCTTCCTGGTCGTTTTCCCCACTTACCGAGCCGTCGGTAGCAGGGAAAACGATCTGGTCCTCTGAGGTGCTGTGCAGAAAGCTGAGTGAAGGCAAGATGGCCCCACTCGACTCTATGGCCTTGGAGGACCGGAGCGACATCATACGTCGCTTCCCCCCCAACAGCCTTAAAGAGCCCATTTTTTTTCTTACTGACATTTTTTATTTTTTTGCTTTTAAGTGTAGATGTGAGGTCTTTTTGGCCCCAGATCTTACATTAAAGAGGACCTGTCCTGCCTATTTCTATTGCAAGGGATGTTTACATTCGTTGTAATAGGAATAAAAGTGATCAATTTTTTTTTTTTTTTTTTAAAAAGGACAGTGTAAAAATAAAAAAGGTAATATAAATAAGAAAAAAAAATGTAAAAACCCCCCATCCCTCCGAGCTGGCACGCAGAAGCGAATGCATACGCACGTCGTGCCCACATATGTAAACAGTGTTCAAAGTACACATGTGAGGTATCGCCGCGATTGTTACAGCGAGAGCAATCATTCTAGCCTCTGTAACTCTAATCAGGTAACCTGTAGAAATGTTTAAATCTTCCCCTATGGAGATTTTTGAGTAGCAATGTTTGTCGCCATTCCACAAGCGTGCGCAATTTTGAAGCATGACATGTTGGGTATCTACTTACTCGGCGTAACATTATCTTTCACATTATAAAAAAATTGGGCTAACTTTACTGTGATCTTATTCTTTTAATTCAAAAAGTGTATTTTTTCCCAAAAAAATGCATTCGTAAGACCGCTGCGCAAATACGGCGTGACAAAGTATTGCAACAATCTCCATTTTATTCTCTAGGGTCTCTACTAAAAAATATATATATATAATGTTTGAGGGTTCTAAGTAATTTTCTTGCAAAAAATATTGATTTTAACTTGTAAACAACAAGTGTCAGAAATAGACCTGGTCCTAAAGAGGAAGTAAACCCTCCTCTGTAACTTGTACCTATAGGTAAGCCTATGATAAAGCTTACCTATAGGTATTGTAAATATCTCCTAAACTTGCATTGTTTAGGAGATATTTACTGTGCATGCAGCCAGTGACGTCACTGGTGCATGCGCTCTGAAGGAACGGCCGCCCGTGCTGTTCCTTCAGAGCCCTGTGCCGTGAACAGCAGCTCCCGTGCGCATGCGCGGGAGTGACATTATGGCCGGAGGACGTGAACCCGGAAGGAAGACGGGTTAACATGATGGCCATGTAACTGTTGTGTGGGCGGCGCTTCGTTTTAAGGCAAGTATTTCATAATGAGCTAGTATGCAATGCATACTAGCTCATTATGCCTTTGCCTTTCAGGTTATTTTTTTGAGAGGTTTACAACCTCTTTAAGTGGTTAAGAGTTCAACTGGTCTCCTCACCAGACTTTACAGCTCTTTGTAGGGTTTCAGTCAGAGAAAGAACATCTACTATCACACCCATATGTGCGGCTTGTTGTTGTGCATTCTGAAACCATGGCAATTAATATGGAGTTGGCAACCTATTTGTGCCTGTATCAAACTCAACTCTTCTGGGAATGCTTTTGGCGAGGTTTTGGAGTGGGTCTGTGGGAATTGGTGCCTATTTTGAGGTCAGATACTTATGCTGAATGGGAAAATCTGGTTTGTGACTGGCATTCCAATTCATTCCAAAAGTTGTGAAGGGTTGAGTTCCTCAACACAACAATGGTTAAACTATGTCTTTATGGCTGTGTTTTTGACGCACACATAAAAATAATGGAGAGTGGGAAAATGGGAAATATTGTTGAATAGTATTACTAACATCTGGTTGGGTTGTACATGCATAGCAAAAACAGGACCTTCAGGATGGGATGTGTCAGGAGTGGTTGGTGGAATAGGAGCTGTCAGGGACTCAGACGCTGCTGTGCAGCCTACGATCCATCTAGGCGAGTGCGCATGTGCGTGCGTCATGACGCACATTGTACCAACCCAGCCTCCTCTTAAAGCGGAGTTCCAGCCATTTGACTCACCTGTCCAACGGTCCAGCGATGCGTCCGCCCGAAGCCTCGATCCTCTCCCCCGGCGCCGACATCAAAGCTGTGGGCACCCGGCTGTTACAGTTTGCGGCTTCACAGCCGGGTACCCGCGAGTCGCGCTGCGCGCCGTGATTGGCCGGCAATCTTCTGGGACCTCTGACGTGTCCCAGAAGATTGCAGGGAGGGAGGGGGAGAGGAGAACTTCCGCTCAGGGCGCCGCGGCGCTCCAAGCGGAAGTGGGAGCGGGTACCTGTCAAAACTAGGTACCCGCTCCCCCCCCCAAAAAAATGACATGCCAAATGTGGCATGTCAGGGGGGTAGGAACACCTAAAGCGGAAGTTCCACTTTTGGGTGGAACTCCGCTTTAAGGATCACTCACCCTCTCATCCAGCTTCCTGTTTCCTGTTGTGACCCCGGCTTGCTCCACGGACTTGTCTCTGCCTGATAACCTGTGTACCGACCCCGGCTTGCTCCACGGACCTGCTTCTGCCTGATAACTTGTGTACTGACCCCGGCTTGCTGTTACTTGGACTGACCACATGTGTATGACCCCCGGCCTGGCATTTACCACTGCACTGCTTGCTTTCATTGGACCCGGATATCCCTCTCAGCCATCCACCTGCACCACCACAAGCATCCAGTGCTACTTGGGTTGCGTCACCTAGTGTCTCACTTCCAGGGGTGATTCGCACCGAGCTGCAAGGGAAGCCCTCTCAGCACTTCGGCCTCCACCCAGTGATCTGACAGGAGCTGTGCAAAAAAAGTCTGGAAATGCTCGTGTTGCATTGGCATCTGATATTGGTGGATTTTCCATATGGAGCAGATCTTCTATCAACGGTAAAATCTACTCTTTGTTGTAGTTACATTAGAACTACAATAATGCACAAATTCATGGCTTCCCACACGGTTTGCTTCATAAGGAAAATTCACCGATACCAGGGCATTGCTGCAACACAAGCATTTCACAATCTTTTATTGCTTTTTTTTTGTCTTCATGAAGATAGTTTCATACACAGGGGAACAGTTTTGCTGGAAGAAAGAGGTATGGAGAACATAAAATATCAGTAGAACAACCTAAAACAAATATCTGAGCCAGGCTGACGTGCAGACATAGAGCAGTGTGCAGGTGCACCTAGAAGACATTAAGGGTCTGGATATCCTCCACTCTCCATATATAGGTTCTGCATTGCTTGAGGGCATTTTATATAGTTTCCGCTGTCACAATCTGATAAAAACCATAAAGCCCATGGCGGCAGACGGAGAGGGTGCAGACCGGGAAAGGAAATATCTATACATAGCTCACAACGTCATGTGCAGAGATATAGGCTAAAAACTTCTGTTCTCTCAAGGCCTTACCAATGGATGGGTCAATTGTGTACCCAGTCTCTATTACTATGGCATTACCCATCAAATAGCCACATCTCCATAAATTCTAGCCCATCTTGTTCCTAAGGTTTCACTACCAACCACAAATAACATTATTGTTTTAATAAAGTGACAAAGTATGAAAGCTAAAGAGCTTTCCCACATGGATGAACAATACAAATAAAATACAGTTGGATTGTCCGAACATAAAGTTGGTCTCTACTGCTTAATAAAGCAGGGAAAAGGGGGGGGGGGGGCTGTCCATTGCAAATGATAGATGATCACAGATAACACAAAATTATCCTGTGGGCTGTGAGGTTTCTGGGATTCACACTGGCCAATCCCATATCACTGTGAGTGTCAGAATGGAGAGGGGTAGTGGGAAGAGAAGGGAAAGGAAAGGGAAGATAACTGAAAGGAAAGGAAAGGAAAAAGAAAGGAAAGTAAAGGAATGAAAAAGGGAAAAAAAAGTAAAAAGTAAAAAAGGAGGGCGGTAGAAAGTACAGATCTGTAAAATGTCTGAACAATGTTTAAAAGTGGTTGTAAACATTTTAACTATATCCAGTAAAGTAGCTGGCCTCAGGTAATACACAGAGGTGAAATAATTCCACCTACATAAGTTGTACCTATTTATCTGCAGCATTCTCAAAGTTTAAAATTTATAAAGCTTGTCTGAGCTATCAGAAAAAGGGGGCAGAGAGCTGAAGTTACAATCTGTAGAGCTGTGAGAGCTGATTGGAGGGAAGGAACACACTCCCCTTCACACAGCTAACAGGAACAGAGCTGAGGCTGTCAATCACAGGCTGTGTGCTGGTACTCCATCCCATGTCACCTCTTTTATCATAGTGTCAGGAAAACTTGTCAGAATTTATTCATACTGATAGCAGAGGAAGAAGGCATAAGACAGAAATTACATTTAGTGCTCTTAAGTGAGACAAGTACACACTATAGAGGGATATGATTTGTTCATATTTAAATGTCTGAGGTTTACAACCACTTTAAATTCACCTACCGTTGGCTGACTCACTACCTCTGCTGGAGTGCTGTTCCAAGCATTAACTTTTCTTTTGGTAAAATAATACTCTCTAAGGGTATTTTAGAACTTTCCTCCCGCTAGTATAAGGTTATGTACCTATCCTCTTGATCTTAGCTTCATATTGAAAATACTGTCCTCCTGAACCTTATTCACCTCCTTTCCCTTAGTTCCTCAAAACTGTACATATTAGATTACTAATACGTCTCTCCTGATATGTTTTATCCCCTAGACCAGGGGTCCTCAAACTTTTTAAACAGGGGGCCAGTTCACTGTCCCACGGACACTGTTGGGCGCCGGACTATAGTTTGAAAAAAATATGAACGAATTCCTATGCCCATATTTTATTTGTAGTGCACAAAAAACAGGAAAAAAGATCCAATATTTAAAACCATGGCCTCAGGAACTAAAGTTCAAGCAATGCCTGTATGAACCCCTCAGAGCTATAAATCTGACCGCCCCAACTCGTGAATCCTGGGGTTGATGACCACTTCAAGCTGCAGCCCCCTCCCTTGGCAGGCTGGCACTCCCTGCCTTCAGTCCGAAGACTCCCAATCCAAAGTAAGCTGCTTTCACTCTTTCTAAAAACTTCAGACTGCACTGTTGCAGCCATCCAGTGCCGAGCCTGAGTGGGTCATGTGATGTGCGTAACCTGTTCCCTGATGCGCCGTGCGCCCCGCCTCTGCCCGCCTTCAAAGTCTCCGGGAGTTTTAGTTTCCTGCTACGCACCCCTGTTCAGTTCTCCCCACCCATCGCCACAAGGAACTGGAGTGCGTCCAGGACTACAACTCCCAGAATGCAGCGCAGCAGTAACACAGCCAATTGGCGGCCGCCACAGCCTATTTCCTGCACACGCAAAAAAATAAAAAAATAAATGTCAGCAGACAGCGGGCGTTTTGATTATAGGTTAGGCCAGGGGTTGACAAATTTTCTTTGTATCTAGGAGCCAGCTAAAAAAAGTTAGGAGCCAGTTTTTCAAATTGGCTGCCGAGTACTCAGAAAAAAAAGAAAGCAAGAAAGAAATAAAAGGGAAAGCAATGGAAAGAAGAGGAAAAAAAAGAAAGGGAGAGGAAAAAAAGAGGAGAGGGAGGTAGAGAAGGGGAGATATGGGGGGGGGGGGGGGAGTGAAAGTCTCAGGCAGATGTGTATATGTACAGTGAGGTCCCCTCAGCTATATGGTGTGTACAGAGGAATCCTCCAGAAGTGTGGACCTCTCCCACCTCCACCTTCCTCACATGCACCCAGAAAATGGTCTGCTCTGTTCCCCCACACACGTGTCTTTGGGTGGGCTCCCACAACTGGCCAAATAAATGTAAACTGTGCCCCCCAACTAATTGTAGGTGGTGCCCTTCCCTCAGCCACGGCAGGATGGGCTCAGTCTGCACTCCCATCTCCCCCAGGGGCTGAGAAAACACACAGGCAGGCTGGAGCAGAGGAATGGGGCTGACACATGAAATCCAGTGCAGAGCCCGGCGCACCATTCCCCAGCCTCACACCGCTCAGCCGCGGACCTGGCACTCTTACCTGATGTCAGATGGATGTGTGCCGAGTGACCAAAACGAGGAGGCTGATAGTGGCAGAAGTCGAGCAGTGCGTCCTGCATCAGTGCAGTGCATCAGCCGGTGCTGACCAATTAAAATGCCTCGTCAGTACACAGAGAAGTGTTGGATAGGAGCAACGGGGATTTCAAATCTCTGCATCAGCAAAGCTGCGTCCCGATGCCTGACAATTTAGGCGGGCAAGCGGGCCGGGCTAAGGACCCTGGCGGGCCGGATGCGGCCCACGGGCCGTAGTTTGAGGACCCCTGCCCTAGACCTTTCACCATTTTGTTGCCTTTTTCTAGACTCATTCTAACATAAACATTTTTTTGTAAGTGAGGTCTCCAGAACTGGACACAGCAGTCCAAATGATGTTGAACTAAAGATTTAAATAGAGGAATTAGGACCTTCTGTTGGGGATCCCTCTAGTGATAACCAAAGATCTAAATAGGGAAATCAGGACCTCCTTTCTCCTTCTGGTGAGTTAGTCATAACTAATGATTCATATAGAGGAATCAGGACCTCCTTCCTCCTGCTGGAGATACCTCTAGTGATAACCAAAAAGATCTATATAGAGGAATCAGGACCTCCTTCCCCCTTCTGGCAATTCCTTTTGTCATAACTAATGATCTATGTAGAGGAATCAGTACCCCCATCCTCCTGGTTGTGACCACTATAGTGATATAAAGATCAATATAGAGAAATCAGGATCTCCTTCCTCCTGGGAATCCTTTCAGTGATAACTTAAGATCTATATAAAGGAATCAGGATCTCCTTCCTCCTTCTGGTGAAAACTAAAGATCTATATGCAGGGGTGTCCAAACTTTTTTCAAAGAGGGCCAGATTTGATAAAGTGAACATCCGTGAGGGCCGACCATTTTACCTGACATTCTTTGGACCATTAAAATTAAATGCAAATTAACCATTTTATGCTAAGTTTATTGCAAATGGCATACTTTTCCATTTCGTCACATGGATGACAAATCTAAACAGGTGTTATGCCAGTTATCGTGGAGAGGGCGCTGGTCCTGTCATAGTAGCGCCAAATTTATTTGTGTTTTTTAGTGCTCCCTAATCAGGCTAAGTCTGAGGCCATATTGAGCAAGGGATATAAAGCTGGTGGGGACAGGCGATGGGTGTTTAGTGTATTCACAAGTAACATGGGCTTTGAAAGATCCATAGATCCCAGTGGTCCTGAGCAGTGCTCTGGGATTCACAGGGGCCACAACAATAGACTTTTCCAAATTACCTGTGGGGCCGTATTAAAGCAGCCTGGGGGCCGGACTTTGGACATGTCTGATATAGAGGAATCAGGACCTCCTTCTTCCAGTTGGTGATCCCTCTAGTAATACTCCCCAGAATTATTTTTACTTTCCCCACTGCCAGGCCACACTGTTTGCTGTTGCTGATTTGCAATTATCTGAAAACAAGCAACCCGAACTTATTTTTGCTGTGTAGTTCTTGCCAACACTGAAACCCAAATATTGTACTCTATTAGATCATTTTTTTTCCCCAATTACCTAACTCCACTATTTTGCATTTAAAAAGGTTGAACTGCTTTGTCCAATCTTCCAGCAATGCCATTTGTTCTACATTGTTCTACATTACAAACCCCTTCCTTACAACAAATTACAAAGAACAGGACCCGGTACAGAGCCTTGTGGTACACCACTGGTGACTGCTCTCTGTTCTGAATGAACCCCATTTACAGCCACAATCTGATAACTATCCTTTAGCCAACTTCTCCACTGAATCACCCATGGAGCAAGTCCTACCTGTACAACTATTTTATGAGAGTGTTATGTTCAACCGTATCAAATGCTTTGCTTAAATTAACCACTTTACCACCGGAGGATTTTGCGGTCTTACTTCCAGGCCACTTTTTGCGATTCGGCACTGTGCGACTTTAACTGACAATTGCGCGGTCATGCAACGCCGTACTCAAACGAAATTTACGTCCTTTTTTTCCCACAAACAGAGCTTTCTTTTGGTGGTATTTGATCACCTGTGCGATTTTTAATTTTTGCGCTATAAAAACTAAAAAAGAGCGACAATTTTGAAAAAATAACAATATTTTTCACACTTTTCTATATGAAATTCCCCCCAAAAAAATGTAAAAATCTAAATTTTTTATCATTTTAGACCAATTTGTTTTCTGCTACATATTTTTGGTAAAAAAAAAAAATCGTAATAAGCGTATTTTGATTGGTTTGCGCAAAAGTTATTGCGTTTACTAACTAAGGGAAAGATTTATGTAATTTTTGGTGTTTTTTTTTTTTTAACGAGTAATGGCGGCAATCTGCGTTTTTTTTTTGCGGGACTGCGACATTGCGGCGGACAGATCGGACCCTTGACTGACATTTTTGACACTTTTGGGGGGACCAGTGACATTACTACATTAATCAGTGCTATAAATAGGCACTGTTACTGTAAAAATGACACTGGCAGGGAAGGGGTTAATTTTTATTGGAGAGGGAGGGGTTAATGTATGCCTGATGCTTACTGACGTGTGTGGGGGGAGGGGACTGTGTGACACAGGGACAGATCGCAGGTTCAGCTATGCTGAACCCTGCAATTTGACCATGTCTGTCACTTAGGAGATCCGCCGCTTTGTTTACACAAGCGGGCCGATCTCCACACTCGATTCCCTGACGATCGGGGAAGAGCGGCAGTGATCACCGCCGCTCCTCCCCTGGCCGGACTCCCGCTGTAACTGAATACAGCGGGAGCGAGCCTCCGGCGGCGAGAGAGGGGAATGTCTGGTGACGTAGGTCTACGTCGCCAGACGATAACGAGCCACCTTGCCGCAGTACAGTCAACGTGACTGGTCGGCAAGTGGTTAAGATACCAACCTCAACCAAAACATTTTTGATATGTTAAATAAATTCATATCAGGTTAGTCTGATATAATCTGCCCTCATTAAAACAATGCTGCTTTGGGTCCAGCAAGTTATAGGTTTTAAATTCCATTAATTTTACTGCGACATATGTTGTTGCAAGCTTCTTCCTTACTACCCTTTTTGTGAATAAGCACTCGAGTCACGGGGAACTTCTGTCACATCTCATCCCCTGTCAAATGAGATTTGAAAAGATTAGGTAAGGGCCCAAAAATTTACCTCAAAGTTTTCTTAGAATTTTAGGATGAATACCACCTGGACCCATTGCTTTATTAAGCTTTTGTGAGCCAGTTCATCTACTACTTCTAAATGAAACTGAAACCTGAAAATGAACCTTTACCACTAGAATCAGCATGATTCAACAAGTTGTCTTTGTATATACCATTTACTTCCGAGCCCTAACAAAAGTAATCGTTAGCATGATTTGCTACACCCATGTCTCCTTCACCATAAAGTACAGAACCCAGTTTTTATTTTTGTTAATAGTTGCAGCCATACACACGCAGGAAAAATGCTGCACGTGGCCTTTCAGGTCAGAAGGACACTAATGATAAATACAGAAGAGAATAAAACACTCAAATTGGTAACGTTCCAGACTGTGAGGAATGAAATAAGAATTTTCCCTACCAGCTCCATGCCTGATAAAAGAATTCCTTATTTCACACTCCCAGCTTACTTAAAGTTACTCAATCATAAGAAAAAGTGTGGTGGCTGCCAATGCTGGCTGCCTTTTTCTTTTTAACAATGTAAGCTGACTGGCTGTACAAACAAATGGCCACTGCCCTCACCTATAAGGGCTCTTTCACACAGGCGGACCGTTCAGATCTGCCTGTCCGTTATTTGGGCGGATCTGAACGGTCCCCCCATGCATCCCTATGGGGCATCGGATGTCAGCGGAGACATGTCCGCTGACATCTGATCCGTCAAATCTGAACGAATGGAAACCCTATTTTCCATCCGTCCAGCGGATCGGATGAGAACGGACCGACGGTCCGTTCCCATCCGATTTCCCCCATAGAGATGCATGGGGAACTGACAGCTGTGTCTCCGTACACAGCGCGGAGAACAGCTGTCATCCTCCTGCTCAGCGGGGGATTGGCGAATCGATCCCCCGCTGAGATAAACTGAGTCCGCCCCACGGACGGGCTTTGTGAAAGGGGCCTAACTGGCCTTGGCAGCAAGGTGAACATGGAAGGGCAACGCATGTAAAACAAAACCAAAGGAAATTCCCAGCTCAACCCACCAGCCAGCATGCTACCAACCAAATTACCTCTCTAACAGTTTGCGTTGAAAACTGTGGTTTCGTTAGCACGCTAAACCCCTGTTTTTAAGGCAAGTTCACCAGCTGTGCCTGGTTTCTACACTTTTAAGTCACAGACCGGGGATAGGCATGTTGAACATGGTGGGAGGGTAAGAAAAGTGTCAAGATTCATTATTTCTAAGCTTCATCCAAGAACTAACATCTCAAGAGGAGATCACTTTAGAGAAAAAAAACACTTTAAAGAGAAATTTTTAAAAAAAGGCAGTCAACTGTATGTGCCATCCAAAGACCGATGTGACCATGGCCATCATTAAAGTGACTCAGTCAATAAAAATCAATGTTCAAAATAAAATCCCCCCTGGAAGGACAACACAGAATACTCCTCCCCTCCGCCTTTCTTACCCCATCTCTGCTGATTTCTGCATAATTGAAGAGAAAGTGCCAGCCTATGATTCTGCACTCAGCGAAGTTTATAGTTTTAGAACCATGATAAATAGCCCTTCTATATTTCATATTTGGCTATACTAGACCTTAAAGTGGAACTGCACTGCTTCTTATCACCACAAACCAAAAATACTATTTAATTAATTTGTATTATTCAAAGCAATCACCGCCATCCATCCATGTCTCCATGCCTTATTTTGCTAAGAAATCATTTTGAAAAACACCTCCTAGCATTTCTGGTCGTGGCCATCTTGAGTAAGGGCAGATGATTCATGTATCATTTACCTCCTGGAATCCATCTCCTCTCAGCTCAGACATAGGCTGAACTAAGAACCCTCCCTCCTCTCTTGAAGACTCCTGGGATGTATTATGACATCATTTGCCTAGGCATAAAAACCAGGAAGTAACTAAAGAAATGTAAAAAAAAAAAAAAAAAAAAGTTTAAAAACAAGTAAACGTGATATACTTTACTATCTACTTACTAATGCTAGCAGCATAAGGATTAAAATAGTCATGTTGATTGAGAGAGTGAAGTTCCACTTTAATTTTAAACCTCAACTTTTATATTGTAAAATAATGGATGGTTTCAGCACAGAACACTGTGTGAAATAACCAATACATCTGAACATCTCACATTAGATGAGACAGATACTTTACAACCTTAATAAAACTAGAGAACCAAGACTGGCAACGAAAGAGAAAACCTCCACTGTAAATATTGGTATGTGGAAAGTTTAGGGTGAATTACCAGAACAAAACCTTTCTTGGTGGTGGAAACCTACAAAAAACTTTGGTTTGATCTTTATCTTCATCGAAGTGGCTGAAGCAGCTTTGTTGGCAGGAGTAAGTAGGAGTAGTAAATAAGTAATTCCCATGAGACGATGGACAGTATATATAAATAGGCTTCACACTTTAACCAATAGTCCCAGGGGCCATCAGGTGCTATTCCCAGCTATTCGTCAGCACTGTTTTTCGTTTAATAGTTTTTATTAATTTAAGGAGAAAGAAAAACAGCCAATAAAAGTTGGGGTGCACCAAAATGAAAATTCTGGGCCGAAACCGAAAATGCAGGATGCCCTTGGCCGAAAACCGAAACTGAAAATGACTTTTTTCCCCCAAATGATTTTAAAATAGATAGAACAGGGGCATACACCAGAAACAGGCAGCGACGTACACCTGTAGCTGCCACCCTGTCGCAGTATATGTACTTTGACGGGTTGGCAAGTGGTTAATTTAATTACCAATGGTATTTGTAGTATGCAGCATGAGGGGGTTAATGTATTGCCACTGGCCACTGATGCATTAGTGCAACCAGTATCAGTGTTAATTAACACTGGTTACACTGATACTGGTTGCACTAATGGAGCACAAAGGGGTTAATTAACTGCCACTGGTTGGTCACTAATGCATCAGTGACCAGCAGTGGCAATACATTAACCCCCCTCATGCTGCATAATACAAATAACATTGGTAACCTTGCCACAGCATCCCCCCCCCCACAATGACGGCAATCTCCTTACTTGTGGGCACCTACATGTCACAGGCAGGCAAACTCTCCGCTCCTCCTGTGTCCTTCCTTTCAAAAATCCTGCCTCTGGCCAGCAGCCCACCTCCCGGTGATGTCACCACTATGACTATGTGTATGAATGAACTAACGCAATGGGCAGGCGGGCGAGCGGCCGCTAATAGCTGTGACTAAGTGAGCCCTTCACTTCCCTGTCAGAGGAGATACCCGCCTGACAGGGAAGTGAAGGGCTCACTTAGTCACAGCTATTAGCGGCCGCTCGCCCGCCCGGTGTGTTAGTTCATTCATACACATAGCCGTAGTAGTGACTTCAACAGGAGGCGGGCCGCCGGCTAGAGGCAGGATTTTTGAAACATTCACTGCGCCCGTGGCGGCCATCATTAATTTTGGCATCTTTAACCCATTTTCGGCTGAAATGAAATAAGCCCATTTTCGGCCGAAAATTTTGGTTGCCGATATTTCGGTGCACCACTAAATAAAAGATATCAGAGACGCCATCGCAGCACACAGGCCAACATTAAGAAGTATTCCACGTCCTAGCATCTTGGGAGGTACAGGGTGCCAATAAGAAAACAATACGGTATTACAAGGCTCTTGAAACACTTCAACAGTAATTCCTTAGGCTCCGTTCACATCTAGGCGTTTTGGGGCGTTTTTGGGGCGTTTTTCTGCTCTAGGATCAGCTCTCAAAACGCCCAACAAGACAAATCCTATTCATTTCAATGGCCCCTGTTCACATCTGAGCGTTTTGACGCTGTATACAAAACGCCCAACGCTCAAAAAAGTACATGAGCTTCTTTTTGGGCAGATTACAGGCGTTTTCCATTGATCTCTATTCAATCTAAAAACGCCTGCACAAAAATCGCGGTAAAAATCGCGGTAAAATCGCGGTAAAAAACACCGCAAAAATCGCGGTAAAATCGCGGTAAAAACGCGCGAAAAACGCTACGCTCACGTGTGAATGTAGCCTTAAAGAAAACCTGTAAAGGTAGAGAGGAAAGAAGGAGGGAAAGCAATGACAGTATAAAAGGGGAGCTCATCAGCACGGTTTTAAAACAGCACCCAGTTCCTGCAGGTCCAGGCGGGCATCTGGGCTGGAACTGCCAGTTGATACTGACAGCCCCTAGGCTTCGGATCTTGCTACTAAGGTCCCAAAGAAGCATTTGTATACACCCACTGTAAACACAATTCTACATCGTGTTTGCATAGGAGTGTTCAAACGTCAGCAGTGACTTCACAGCACTTCCTCTGAGTACATAGCTCTCTGTTTTACATCTCTGCCCAGTGTCTTCCTGCAGCAACAGATCACTGCTATACTATGAGGAATGATCTGTTGCTGAACAGTTGCATGAGGATTCAGGTTTCAACTGATCTAGACCCTTGATTAGGAAAAAAGGCGAAAACTAAATATGAAAAATAGAATCGACATACCTCCCTCTTTAAAAAGTAATCCTTTCCAAAATGAATCTGTGAAAAAGTTGCCATCATGTTAATTTGAGCTGTCTCTAACCCAACCTTTTCTTATACGAATGTCATGCTAAACATTTATGTGTCCCCATTTTTTTCCCTGGGTGTGTTGCACTTTATTGCCAAAAAATAAAATTGTAAAGTTTACTGGCGAAGCACATTTCTTACTAACAGCCAGGGCCATCTTAAGGAATGGGCACACTGGGCAGTTGGCCGGGGGCCCACTTGCCCAGGGGGCCCTACCTGCCCAGCGACCCAGCCAAGCATTAGTCCTGATTCACGTGTGAATCCCACCGCCAAACTTAGCAGGTGGCAAGCGCCTATCTGCCATGCGCTGCTGTCAGGCCACTTGTGCCGTGGAGGGGGAGCCCACAACTGCAGGAATGCCTGTCTGCCTCCACGGGAACAGGCACACACAGGGCAGTCGAGTCTGACTCCCGTCCATGTGTTTGTTCACCAGACCCAGCCACCGAACTTGGAAGCCGTCATTAGCCTGGCACTGCTGTACCAAAAACGATTGCCTGATCGATAATTTGCATTTTTATTCTCATGGGTGATTGTGTAGGCGGAGCCCCAGTGCACTGCATTGCCCGGGGCCCTTTAGTGCTCTTAAAATGTCACTGCTGACAGCCTGAAAAAAATGACATAACTTCTATTAAGACAACTAAAATTTAAACAGTATAAACCCAATATGAATAAACTAACAATACCCAACAAGTAATTTGTCCCTTTTACCCTTAAAAAGTCAGCACAGCATGACAAAATATCAGCCCCTGTAAATTTACTGATGGTTGGCAACTCTGCTTGATGGTTATATTTAGGGGTAAATATCTGGGGCTACCCAACTTAAACGTTGTGTTGGGAAAAGTTATAGGAAAATTTATTGGTTTCTAATTTTTCACAATTTGTTTCCAAATACTCTATGAAAAAAAAAAAATGATCAGTCCCAAAGAAAACAATTTATAAAATAAAATATGGTATGGTAGGCAACAAACACTAAACGGGATTATGTGCAAAACTGAGACCTCTCCTAAACTGAAA
Source organism: Pelophylax lessonae (assembly GCF_965119305.1). Taxonomy (NCBI): domain Eukaryota; kingdom Metazoa; phylum Chordata; class Amphibia; order Anura; family Ranidae; genus Pelophylax; species Pelophylax lessonae. The sequence continues at coordinate 53,765,318 of NC_138776.1, read as the reverse complement.
AAAATTCTCTAGGGCTCTGGGGAGATTAAAGGAGAAAAAGGCCCAGGACTCAAGTGGTTAAAACAATTTTGTTTAAAAAAAAAAAAAATATATATATATATATATATATATATATATATATATATATATATATATATATATATATATATATATATATATATATTATATAGATCAGTGATGGTGAACCTTGGCACCCCAGGTGTTTTGGAACTACATTTCCCATGATGCTGATGCACACTGCAGTGTAGTTGAGCATTATGGGAAATGTAGTTCCAAAACATCTGGGGTGCCAAGGTTCGCCATCACTGATATAGATCATTAAAATAAATAATCTTGTAGAGCAATAGCTGACATGTTGTGGTTGGCTTGGACTGGGCAATGAGGATGGAGCTAAGAACTTCCACAATGTACTTAAATGGTTTGCGTTTCTTCAAATGGGACATTTCAGTGTCCAAGACAAACCAAAAGATGAAAGACTAGAACAAAGAAAAAACATTGCTGCCAAGATCTGAGGAATCTCTGTGGCCACCTGGCCAAAGATGTCCACCAGATGCTCTCTATTGATCAAAAAATGCTTTCTCAACACTAGGCCTTTTTTTTTTTTTTGGGCTTCGGGACAAAAAATACAAATGTTAGTACAAGCCAGAGGGGAGAAACTTTTGTTAATCATTGACAAAGAAGGATCTGCTGTCCTGGTAGATCAGAGACTTAATAATATCACTCAATGCCAATCTGTATTGCTAAAGCCAGCAAGATACTTCCTTCGGGTTAAAGAGAACTAGATATAATGAGACACACAATCTGCTCCCATACAAAGAATACGCACGGCCTTATCTAAAATAAGTAGTTCCGTTTTGGGCACCAACTCAGAACGGATGTCGTGGAACTGGAAAGAATTCAGAATTTGGCCACTAAATAAATAATGGGCATAGAAGAGCTCAGCTATGAGAAAAGATCCAATCAACTGAATGCATCCATCTTTGAAAAAAAAAAAAAAAAGGCAAATCTTGAACTTTTTATACTTTCTTTTTCATATTGAAAATAGGATATCATATTTTTAACCCGTTGAAACAATTTATTTTGATGTGTGCTGCCTTGCTGGAAAGTAGGGATCGACCGATATAGTTTTTCAGGGCCGATACCGATTTTCTGGCCACCCTTCAGGCCAATAGCCGATATTAGGTGCCGATATTCTGCACATTTAAACTTTTTTTTTTTTTTTTTTACACTGTCCTTTTAATTTTTTTCTTATCACTTTCATTGCTGTCACAAGGAAGGTAAACATCCCTTATGACAGTAAGAGGCAGTGACAGGTACTCTTTATGGAGGGATCTGGGGTTTGTAAGACCCCAAACCCCTCCTATGCACTTAAAAGCATGCAAAACGCCAAGTTGACTGTTTTGAATGCTGTCCATTTATAAAAATCTGGCGCCTTTAACCACTTGCCCACCGCCGCACGACTATTTACGGCGGTGGTCAGCCCCTCACAGGCAAAGCGACGTAGGGCTATGTCGCTAGCCTGTGAGGCTCTAGGGAGCAAGCGCGTGCCGCCGGAGGCGCGGTCACGAACTCTCCCGCACGTGTGCCCAGCGGACCCGATGTCTGCCGGTCACTCGCGATCGTCTGTTACACCGGGAGAAAGGCAGGCGGCTAATGTAAACAAAGCCGCCTGTCATTCTCCCCTGTGTAAGAATTGAGATCATACGGTTCTACTATGTAGGACCGTTGATCACTGTTCTTACACATCAAGCCACAGCCAATCACAGTTAGAAACAGGCCCCTAGGGACACACTTAACCCCTCCCTCTCCAATAAAATTAACCCCTTCCCTTCCAGTGTCATTTTTACAGTAACAGTGCATATTTATAGCACTGATTACTGTAGTAATGTCACTGGTACTCCCAAATGTGTCAAAAATGTCAGTCAGGGGTCCGATCTGTCCGCCGCAATTTCGCAGTCTCGCAAAAAAAAAAAAAAAAAAAAAAATCACAGATCGACGCCATTACTCGTTAAAAAAAAAAAAAACACCAAAAATGACAGAAATCTTTCCCTTAGTTAGTAAACGCAATAACTTTTGCGCATACCAATCAAAATACGCTTATTGCGATTTTTTTTACCAAACATAGGTAGCAGAAAACAAATTGGCTAAAAATTTTAAAAATTTTTGATTTTTACATTTTTTTGGGGGGAATTTCTTATAAAAAAAATGTGAAAAATGTTATTTTTTCAAAATTTACGCTTTTTTTTGCTTATAGCGCAAAAAGTAAAAATCGCACAGGTGATCAAATACCACCAAAAGAAAGCTCTGTTTGTGGGAAAAAAAAAGGACGTAAATTTTGTTTAGGTACAGCTTCGCACGACCGCGCAATTGTCAGTTAAAGTCGCACAGTGCCGAATCACAAAAAGTGGCCCAGACGTAAGACAGCAAAATCCTCCGGTGGTAAAGTGGTTAAGGCTCCAGTAAGCGGAAGTGATGTCATAACATCGCTTCCGGGTTACTACATCGGAGACCAGATCAAAGCGCAAACGCTAGTAAATTATCCAAACACTTTATTAGAGGATTAAAAATTTGAAAATGTACTGACAAAACCAAAGTGAATCATAGCGTAGAACTCCGCGGGTTCACAAAAAAAAAAAAGTTATAGTAACAAGCTGACATGACGCCATCATCAGACCTGCTGAACCGGCCCAATTTCTATCAATTTACTTGTGTAAAACGAGCCTGCCGGGGTTTTTCCTGAAAGATCAGTGTCACTGGTTATAGCCAGCAACACTGATCATTGTATTCCGACGGCGGGGAAGTCACCCCACTGTCAGAATAATATACCACCGCAGGGGGGGATTCCCCCATCTACATTGAATTTGTGGATGGGAGAATCAAGGCATTTTCTTTCACTCAACACTTTGGTTGAACAAAAAAGAAAACAGCATAATGTATGGGCAGCCTTACCCTTGGGGCTTTTTTGAAACTACGGGAAACCTGTACAGTCTACCTGAAAGTCCCTACCCCCTAGGGCAGCTATGTCCAAACTGTGGCCCTCCAGCTGTTCAGGAACTACAATTCTCATCATGCCTAGTGTTGTCTGTGAATATCAGAGATTTACAATGCCTCATGGGAATTGTAGTTCCTGAACAGCTGGAGGGCCATAGTTTGGACACCCCTGCCCTAGGGCAATAATGGCGAACCTTGGCATTCCAGATGTTTTGGAACTACATTTCCCATGATGCTCATGCACTCTGCAGCGTAGATGAGCATCATGGGAAATGTAGTTCCAAAACATCTGGAGTGACAAGGTTTTCCATCACTACTACTAGGGTGTACCTAAAAATGTGCACAAATCATTCCTTTTTTTTTTTTTTTTAATTTTGATGTCATATTTATTTTTCAATTATTTTTTTATTTTTTTTTTCGTTTAAATAAATATGACATATTTCTCTTCGTGTGAACGTAAGTCATTGTACATGACCCAGAACTGGCCCCTCTGTTCTTGGATCAGCAATGACAGGATGGACCCAGTATCTTCATGCCCTCCTCTTCCATTAGGAAATATCACGTTACTGTGACTACCACCATGAAACACTCCATTCCATCCGTTACCACAGAACACAGAAAGACAGGAAGGAGATAAAAATAACCCAGGAAGCAAAATTACACAGCAATAAATGATGTCAGATTATATTTTCCTTTATTAGCGAATATAAAAACCAGAGGCAAAGCTCCAAAGTTCTTAAAAATGTGCAAATATGTACATACAAACATGTGTAAAAGCGCAATGCTCAGGGGTGAATTATTCAGCCTTAGGCTGGGTTCACACTGCCGCACGGAGAAGCTCACCGCAGGGGTCCAGAGCGTTCCTTTTCACCATTTCAGGTCTGATTTCATTCCGAATTTTGGGCTGAATTCAGACCTGAAACGGACCAGAAGACGCACAGGACTCCTGTGCATATCGCACCGGAGCCGCTCCGGAGATACAATATGTGAACTGGCTACACAGAGAGTCGGTCACAATCTCCTGACAAGCAAATTGGATGCGGGGACACCCACATCCAATTCACAATAGTGTGAACCCAGCCTTAACCACTTGCCGACCGCCGCACGACTATTTACTGCAGCGGTCAGCCCCTCACAGGCAGAGCGACGTAGTACTATGTCGCTAGCCTGTGAGGGTCTAGGGAGCGAGCGCGCGCCCCCAGAGGAGCGCTCCCGTCACGGACCCCCCCGCGCGTGTGACCGGCGGACCCGATGTCCACCGGTCACTCGGCGATCGTCGGGGCAGAGGGAGAAAGGCAGGCGGCTAATGTAAACAAGCCGCCTGTCATTCTCCCCTGTGTAGATACAATGATCATACGTTCTACTATGTAGAACCGTTGATCAGTGTTCATACAGCTCAAGCCACAGCCAATCACAGTTAGAAATATGCCCCTAGGGACACACATAACCCCTCCCTCTCAAAAAAAGTTAACCCCTTCACTGCCAGTGTCATTTTACAGTAACGGTGCATATGTATAGCACTGATTACTGTAGAAATGTCACTGGTAACCCCAAAAGTGTCAAAAATGTCAGTCAAGTGTCCGATCTGTCCGCCGCAATGTCGCAGTACCGCTAAAAAAAAAAAAAAAAAAAAAAAATCGCAGATCACCGCCATTATGCGTTAAAAAAAACAACAACAAAAATGACAAAAATCTTTCCCTTTGTTAGTAAACGCGATAACTTTTGCGCAAACCAATCAAAATACGCTTTTTGCGATTTTTTTTTACCAAACATATGTAGCATAAAGCGAATTGGCCGAAAATGTTAAAAAAATTTGATTTTTACATTTTTTTGGGGGGGAATTTCATATAAAAAAAATGTGAAAAATATTGTTATTTTTGCAAAATTGACGCTCTTTTTTTGTTTATAGCGCATGATCAAAAAAAAAAAAAAAAATCGCACAGGTGATCAAATACTACCAAAAGAAAGCTCTGTTTGTGGGAAAAAAAGGACGTCAAATTTGTTTTGGGTACAGCGTCGCACAACCGCGCAATTGTCTGTTAAAGTCACGCAGTGCCGAATCGCAAAATACCCCCTGGTCAGCAAGGGGGTAAAATCTTCCGGGGCTTAAGTGGTTAAAGTATAACTAAACGCAAAACTTTTTTGAATCCAGTGGAGAAGAACTAGAACACTTGCCAGTTTTTATTGTCGTCCCTGCCCCTGTTGGGAAGCTGCACTCTCGGTTTGTCCTGTTTACCATTATCCCTGAGACTGAAAGTGAAAAAAAAAAATGTAAAATTTTGGGTTGTCACCAAAACAGGAAAAAAGCAGGACATCTTCCAAGGGGGACAACTTCTTGTGATCCTGGTGACAACTAGCGATTCTCTAATTTTGGAGGGATTTCCTCTCACTGTAAATGTCTTTACAAACCCGGATATTGCCTTGTAGAAGGAGCTGTGACCCAGATATTGCCTTGTAGAAGGAGCTGTGACCCAGATATTGCCTTGTAGAAGGAGCTGTGACCCAGATATTGCCTTGTAGAAGAAGCTGTGCCCCAGATATTGCCTTGTAAAAGGAGCAGCGACATCATCACTGTGCTGCACATAGCCTGTGCAGAGAGCAGCGCTGTGGGATGGGGCCAGCAGGCTCCACCCACTACAGGCTGCCAGCAGAAAACTACAGGAGGGGGTGGAGACAAGACCAGTCACCCTGCACAAGGAAAGAGATCAGCAGTGCCTGGTCTTTATTACAGGAGGCTCCTGCACCGAGGCAAAGCTTCACATTGAATTACTATACAGATCTGGAAGAAATGCACACAGTTCACCAAGATAAAAAAAATAGACAATATTTGCTTATCCTGAATTTCTTCTCAAAAAATTTTTGTCAGGCTTAAAAAAAAAAAAAATGTGAATCAGCCCTATGAATACATTCAGGATGCTGACAATTCAATAAACCCCAATCTGAACTGGTCACTAGGAAAGATTCCTGACATTGTTTCCATAAAATGAATCACATGTTCTCCCCTTTGTGCGTATGAAGACTGCAGTTCGTTATCTTGTGATACAGAAAAAAAACATTTTGAAAATCTTTTTCTTTCTCAAATCATTTTTTATTTCCCATCAGAAGAAATCCAGCCAAACCCAACCAGGAGGAGATCTACGAGGGAAGCTGTGCCAAAGGTTAACTACTGGAGGGAGCCCAGCATGATGATGAATATAGAAAGGAGACGTCTCAGTTAACAAGGCGAAATGGAATGATAGGTGTGGCACGTTTCTAATTAAAGTGTGACTCTGTACCTCTCCTCTGACCTCGGCTGCAATTTTCAGAACGCAGTGGAGGTTTAGTTCTTGTAGTTGGAAGGTGTCATCAGAATCGACTTCTAGGTGCCGCAAGGAAGAAACATGAACCAACAAAAACAGCAACAGATCCACAAATATCCTTCAATACACAGAGGGTGCAGATAACGAGAGGTTGGGGGACCACAAGTATCAGATCAGGATTGGTCTGACGAAGGAGCACTTCTGCGCATGCTCCGAAACGCGTTACGTCATTATGCCCGGTGCGGTCCACGGGCGAGGAATGTGTTCCACTGCACCCTCGGACTGACTCACTGTTCCTGATTGGGCTCTTCCATCTTCATCCTCAATTCCTTTTTCTGCAGCCTCTAAAGATGAATGAAAAGGAGACAGAGGCTCCTGTTCATTCATAAACTAAAGCACAGTAAACAGTTTACTATGCTCAGTCATCAATGGATACAGGACTGATTACTCTCTTTGTCTATTAAGAAAAGGAAGGGTACTGGTAAATGACATATTTACCTACCAGTAAATTACATTTACCGGCCTTTTCCACTGCTCTCCATTCTGACACATCCCTCTGCCTACCCATAGCAGAGGGAGGGGGGCCTGTGCACACAGGGGGGATAAAGATGTCGGAAGAACAGGGAGGGGGGGGGGGAAATCGGTGCGGAGGTGGGGCAGTTACAGAACAATGTACTGTGTCTGTGTCTCTCCCTGCAGCAACTAAAAGCCGGCAGGTGGGAAAGCAATTGGCTTTCAGCTGCTGCAGAGAACCCCACAGGGCATCCCTCTGTATTTGTCTCCCTGCCCTGCCACACTAATTCCCCCTGCTGTCCGGGCCCTCCCTACAGGAGGTTCAGGGGTACCCCCCCATCTACAGCCCTGGGTATATGATGTACAGTACCGCCCTTGGATCTCAGCAGTCTGCACTATGGATCTCAGCAGTCTGTAGTACTATGAACATTGATTAGGGTAGTGACATTGATCTCTACTAGTCTCACGTAAGATGTTCCCAGTTTCGGATGGTCTTCTGCAGGATATCCCCAGCCAAAAATGTACCCTGTCCACACTCTCTGACCCTCATTTCCTTTATTAGGTCTGCAGTCGCTGACAGTCCTAAGCATTATGTGTGGCCCTTTGGTGATGTCAAGGGCCACTTTTCAGTGTCCCTTTAGCTCATATGTTGAATACTACTGAGCTAATGCAAGTACAACACATAATCTTTGTCAGGAAGCCAACACAGCTAGTGCTCATACTCATGCAGCTAATACTCATTTCCATACAGCTAATGCTCGTGCACTTTTACCAGCACAAAGACAAGCTTTGGCTAATATCCAGTGTGTACTGGCATGCACATCCATGTGCATTGGCGCCAAGTGGCCTATTTAAAGGAGACCCTGGTGTGTGATAATTGCTGGATGTTCTTCAGCTTTCCCATGACCTGCGTCCCTGCTTGCTGACTGATCTTCCTTTGCTGACCTGGCCTGTTCCTGACCTTGCTCTGTGGATTCTGGATACTGACCTTGGCTTGCCTCTGACTATTCTCTGCCTGATTCCCTGGTACTGACCTCGGCCTGCTCCTGAACTTTGCTCTGCCTGATTCCCTGGTACTGACCTCGGCCTGCTCCTGGACTTTACTCTGCCCGATTCTCTGGTACTGACCTCGGCCTGCTCCTGGACTTTGCTCTGCCCGATTCCCTGGTACTGACCTCGGCCTGCTCCTGGACTTTGCTTTGCCCGATTCCCTGGTACTGACCTCGGCCTGCTCCTGAACTTTGCTCTGCCTGATTCCCTGGTACTGACCTCGGCCTGCTCCTGGACTTTGCTTTGCCCGATTCCCTGGTACTGACCTCGGCCTGCTCCTGGACTTTGCTCTATCTGATTCCCTGGTACTGACCTCGGCCTGCTCCTGGACTTTGCTTTGCCCGATTCCCTGGTACTGACCTCGGCTTGCTACTGGACTTTGCTCTGCCTGCTACTTGTCCATGCTGCTGCCTTACTGTGTATGACCCTACCTCACCTTCACTACATCTCTGCTTGTGACAATTACCCACTACCTAGTTACCAGCCCCCGTGTTTCTTTGAGCCTCATACCTTTGTCATCACATTCAGGGGTGCTTGGGCGAGAGCCCCAAGGGAAGCACTATCGTCAACTCGGCCTCCGACCAAGGTACGTGACAATCTTGCTACAAACTGAGCTGGTATTGATGCAGTTGTAAAATCTCATAAAATCTGATTAGCTCTCACTGCAGTCACATGATCGGGAACCCATCCTGCTGGCTCCCAATCAGAAGCTTGGTCAGTGTGCTGGGAGTACACTCTCAGCACACAACCTCCTGCCGCCATGGTTGCATATATTTGCAACTCTTTCTGACGCACATGCATTTTCGAAGCATTTTGGAACAATTTCTGAAGCTCTCTGAACACCTTTGGCTGTAAAGAGGCTGCAAATTCAGCAAAGTAAGAAAGTCTTTCATTGTTTTTCAGTAGTCACATTATACAGTATTTCCTGATTCAAATCAGTCCAGATAGGACATGATGTACAGAAAGAGCTACATTTGCAAACTAATAATCAAATTTGAGAGCATGCATCCTGTTTTTTAACACGAAAAAAAAAATTTGTTCACAGGAAGCTTTCAAGAGTATATAAAATATCGTAGAATAAGTAACAAGTAAGGAAATAACTGACATCTACTTTTTACTGTTGTCATAATCAGCCCTAGAAGAATTACTGACAGATAAGCGGAGAGAGCCATCTGTCACACAGTGAAGGGTCCTCACTGATAAAGGATTTTCCACAGGAGATGAAAGGGGCAGATACATTCACAGGATTCCTGGATGGAGAATATCTGCCTGGGGTGGGATCCCACCGATTCCCTACAAAGACTTTGATGTAATAGAAGACACTGGACTTACATAGATACACAATCTGGAATCGTCAAGGTTCCATCTGCAGCAGAAAAGAAACGTTGGGGGCGAGATTCCCGTACCATGCCTTCTAGAATCCATACATCATTCAGTGTCATTGTGTCACTGGTATGGGACCCAAAAATGTCACTGTGCCATTGTTCTGGACCCCCAAGTGTCGATGTATTATTGTTCTGGACCCCCAAGTGTTAGTGTGTCATTGTTCTGGGACCCCCAAGTGTTAGTGTGTCATTTTATACTCGAGTGTCAGTATGTCATTGTTCTGGGACCCCTGAGTGTCAGGGTGTCATTGCTCTGGATCTCAAGAGTCAGTGTGTCTTCAACCTGGACCCTTAAGTGTCAGTGTGTCATTGCTCTGAACTTCTGAGTGTCATTGTCCTGGACCCCCAAGTGCCAGGGTGTCATTGTTCTGGATCCCCAAGTGTCAGTGTGTTATTGTTCTGGACCCCCAACTGTCAAGGTTATTGTTCTGAACCCCTGCGTGCCAAAGTGTCATTGTTCTGGACTCCCCAAAAATTAGTGTTTCATTTTTTGGGACCCCCAAAGTGTCATGGTGTCATTGTTCTGGGACTCCCCAAGTGTCAGGGTGTCATTGTTCTGGGACCCTGAGAGTCAGTGAGGCATTGCTCTGGGACCCCCAAGTGTCAAAGTGTCATTGTTCTGGGACCCCCAAGTATCAGTGATTCATTGCTCTGGACCCCCAGGTGTCAGCGAGTCATTGCTCAGAACCCCCAAGTATCATTTTGTGATATTCCTAGTACATAAATACTACAATTCTCGTCCATATTGGTATAAATCCTCATTTCTTTGCAGAATTTTGATCCTCTGCTGCCAATACAATTGGATTCTGCATGTCTGCATTAAAGGTAAAAAAATGCCCCACCAACTCTTCCCCATCTGTAAACACTTACGTGGTTCCAGTCATTGCTCCAGAGCTGTCCTGACTGCAGCACCGGCTCTCCTCTCTTCCTGATCTTCCAGGAGATGTTGAGAGCAGAAACCAAAAGCTCCTGCTGTTGTCAGTCAAACTCCCTGGTAGAGGGAGTGGGAGTGGGGTTTACCATTGCTGTGTGTGTCTACGGATGCACACAGCCCGGTTCTGGAGCACACCCACTTGGGTGCTTCCATAGCACATGTCTTGCTGCTAAGGAGGCACGCGAAGCAGAAAGAAGCTGACAGTGCCGGTGGGGGACTATCGAAGAGAAGGTAAGGAACCTTTCTGTGCAATATCGCTGCACAGGGCAGGTAAATATAAACTTTTTTTTTATTTTATTTAAAAAAACAAAACAAAATTGCCCTTAATTTCACCTTAATGCAAAGTGAAAAACATTCAAATCTTTTCCCTTTATATACAGACAGTTGGCCATAAACATGATTTCAGTGACATCAGCTCTGACCTTTTGTTTGTGTACTTTCCATGCTGCAGGAAAACAAAATATCATTATAAAGACATTGTGATTTGAGAAAATGCACACTTCTTGTTATGGTCACCTAGAAACATCACGAGGGGCAAACACCCCCCCCCCCCTCCTAATCTAAATATTTCACCCAAATGGACATTATCCCGGAGAACAGGAAACATCAATCCCAAGAATACTGCACTGTCACTGCATATATATATATATATATATATATATACAGTGGGTACGGAAAGTATTCAGACCCCCTTAAATTTTTCACTCTTTTTTATATTGCAGCCATTTGCTAAAATCATTTAGGTTCATTCTTCTTCCTCATGAATGTACACATCGCACC
>NC_138776.1:53616866-53749366 GCF_965119305.1 Pelophylax lessonae | reverse complement strand
TCAGAATGGAGCCAGAACTATACAGGAAGCATTGGCTCAGTTTGGACAGATCAGCTGAGAGACACAGACTCAGCTGCATGGGGGGCCAGACCAAATGACTTTGAGGGCCGCATACGGCCCCCGGGACATAGGTTCCCCACCCCTGCTTTAGCCCAAGGATCAGGCTCTTTTTGGGTAAAATTATTGGTTTAGACCAGGGGTATCCAAACTGCAACCAGTGGGTAAGATTTGGCCCTTTGCTTGCCTTTATCCGGCCCATGGGGTACTATTCCTTTCACTGACATTAAAGAGGGAGCACTATTCCTCCCACTGATGCCAACAATGGGGAACTAATTCTCCCACTAACACCAATGATGTAATTGTTTTACTCCCGCTGACCACCAAGCCCATGGCATTGTTTAACCCTACCAACCACCAAGCCCATGGCATTGTTTAACCCTACCGACCACCAAGGCCATGGCATTGTTTACTCCCACCGACCACCAAGGCCATGGCATTTTTTACTCCCACCGACCACCAAGGCCATGGCATTGTTTACTCCCACCGACCACCAAGCCCATGGCATTGTTTACCCCCACCGACCACCAAGCCCATGGCATTGTTTACCCCCACCGACCACCAAGCCTATGGCATTGTTTACCCCCACCGACCACCAAGCCTATGGCATTGTTTACCCCCACCGACCACCAAGCCTATGGCATGGTTTACTCCCACCGACCACCAAGGCCATGGCATTGTTTACTCCCACCGACCACCAAGCCCATGGCATTGTTTACTCCCACCGACCACCAAGCCCATAGCATTGTTTACCCCCACCGACCACCAAGCCCATGGCATTGTTTACCCCCACCGACCACCAAGCCTATGGCATTGTTTACCCCCACCGACCACCAAGCCTATGGCATTGTTTACCCCCACCGACCACCAAGCCTATGGCATGGTTTACTCCCACCGACCACCAAGGCCATGGCATTGTTTACTCCCACCGACCACCAAGGCCATGGCATTGTTTACTCCCACCGACCACCAAGCCCATGGCATTGTTTACCCCCACTGACCACCAAGCCCATGACATTGTTTACTCCCACCAACCAAGCCCATGGCATTGTTTACTCCCACCGACCACCAAGCCCATGGCATTGTTTACTCCCACCGACCACCAAGCCCATGGCATTTTTTACTCCCACCGACCACCAAGTCCACGGCATTGTTTACTCCCACTGATGCCATGAGATTTTTCTAATCTCACTGGCCACAGTCTGCTCTCCCTAGAGTTGGAAGGACAGTAAATTGGCCCTTTGTTTCAAAAGTATTGGGTTAAATCGAAAAAAGTGTGCCTGCCATAAAAACAAACAGAATAACAGTTCTTGAAGGGGCCCTACAGGTATAGGGAGACATACCCATCTCTTGTTACAAGTAGGTTCTAAGGCACTCCAAAAGACTCAGTGGGGCAGCTCAGTATGCAGATATTGACTTTTCCACAAGTCCGAACAGAGAACCATGGCCTTCTGCAGCCCACAAAGCTCTTTCCTTCTGCTAAACGGAATAGAGACTCCTTTTCTAGAAGGGTACGGTTTGCTTATTCTAAATATCTGCTGGCAGTTTTGCTGTCCCCTCTGCATGCTTTTGGCACTACAAACCTCATCTCTGCCATTACAGATACACACAAATGACAGTTACAAAAACAATATCTCCAAGCTGGAAATAAATTGGGCATTCACAGTATGTTTAATGTCAACAGTGATGGTGGTAGGAGGGTCAATGGGGTTTTACCTGCATCTTCGATGCCTGTGCTGTCAGCGTAGTTCAGAGTACCGGATTCATTGATTAATGTTGTGTGATATAGATTAATTGTTCCTTGCATGGATCTGAGTACCACAGGGGAAGATATATCTGTAGCAAAAGAATACATTCATCTACCCTAAGAAGAGCCTCAGCTGCTGGGCTGGTATACAAGTGAGAACAATTAAAAAATATACAGTGGTGGTCAACTTTCATGATACTGCGGGACTCAAGTGCAGGCTCCAAAATCACCAAAGAGCCACACATAAAATTTGGTTATTCAGTGTCAGAGAAAGCAGATACTCAAAAAGGAAATAGATGAAGATTAAGGGCATAATACACGAGATGGTCAGACAGGGGACAAAACACACAAGATGGTCAGAGACTGCTGATATCATACAAGAGAGTGTCTGAGGCTGCAGACATGACAGGAAAAGGTCAGAGACTGCAGACATGATACATGAGAGGGTCAGAGACTGCAGACATCACCAGTTAAAGTCAGAGACTGCAAACATGATACAAATTAAGGTCAGAGACTGCAGACATGATACAAGTGAGGGTCAGAGACTGCAGACATGATACAAGTGAGGGTCAGAGACTGAAGATATGATACAGAAAAAGGTCAGAGACTGCAGACATGATACAAGAGAGGGTCAGAGACTGCAGAAAAGATACAAATTAAGGCCAGGGACTACAGACATAATACAAGAGATGGTCAGGGACTACAGACATGATACAAGTGAGGGTGAGAGAATGAAGATATAATACAGGAGAAGGTCAGAGACTGTAGGCATGATACAAGAGATGGTCAGAGACTGAACATGCTATAGTTGTTGTCGGAGACTGTGGACATGCTTCAGGAGACATTCATAGAATGGAGACTTGTTACATGAGACTGCTGGAATTGACTGCTATAACAGGGCAATAGGGAAACACAGGGGCCCTGAGGGCCGCACAAGATGTGCCAAAGGGCCACAGGTTGGGCACCAGGGATAATCTAGCAGCAGTGGTGTGCAACTTGAGTTAAGATGGCAAGGCCTCGGAAAATACTTTCTCCACCCTTGAAATAACTTTCAGGTGTCAGAGAATCCCTGCTAACAATTTTTATATCTACTGTACATGGTATGGTAATGTGAGCAGTAAGTTGTAAACATAGGAATAAATAAAATGCATTTTCTTTTTTTATACCCAGGGCTGCTCTAAATGAAAAATTATTTTTAGTAAGAATATTGAAGTGAAAAAATTAAAACAATATAGACAAGAAAAAAAAAACAGGCAGTCCAACTTGTAGTGTCCTCTCACATTGGCGGTCAAATAGAGGAGGATCCCCTTGAACTGGTAGTCAGTGGGAGAAGTGCTGGTCTGAGTTCAGGACCCTGCAAGGACTGTGGCACCAGGTTAAACACATTCATATTAAGGGACTAAAGGTGCTAGGATTTTATCTACAGTGGCATTAACAATGGGTTATTTTTCATTAGACTACTTACAGGGCTAAACCCACAATTGGATCATTGGACCATTTACAAACCCACACCAACCTCTAACCAATCAGGTCACTACAACAACTAACAGCCAATCAGTCCTCTGGCCTGCTAAAATATAAATACAGTGGATACCACTACTAGGTCTAGTGCATATAAAGGGATAAATGTTAATAGAAAATCGAATTCTATATTCTGGTTGTGTTACGGATTCACACCAAGGAATATACAGGGGACATTACTACTTCTGCGGCCAGCAAGGAAACAGCAGAATGGTCTTTTCTGGGTGTGCAATAAAAGTGACATTCCAAGTAACAGAGCACAGAGCCAGATTAATGCATTATGGGGCCTGGGGCAGAGGAGAGGCCATGTCCCGCTGGACTTATAAGAGACCACTTGTCTTATGGCATCAATCCTTTGCTGGCTGAACCAATCAAATGTCATTGTCCTGCTTTACAGCATTTTGGCCAGTATAGAGGTGACACCCATTAGGGAAGGTACCAGTTGCATATCGGGGGTCCTAACACCAGCAAGGCGCATGCCATAGTCTGAATATCTTGGCTCCTACATCATCAAAACTTTATTACTGACCTTGAGGGTAATTCAAGATGTTTTCAAGAATCCTACCATTTAGTAATCCTCCAGTTTAGTACGCCCAGGGGACACTTCATCTCTGGTGGCCTTGACATTCAGCTTGGAGCTTTGCCATAACCCAGTCCCAAGAGACAGTAAGGGTGGCTGTCTTTTGAGGAGTCCCTGTTACATCATTACCTACCCGCCATGAAGAGATCCTCTTCTCTTCCAGCTCTGCACAGGGTGTCCCTAGCTTTAGTGGTGACATCACAGGCCCTATGACACTACTTAAGGAACCCAGGGAAAGTGAGAAGCATCCCTATACAATTCTGCATTTTGAGATGTCAAATAATCAGAAGTGTCCTCAGCCTCCTGGCCTTCCCTCCCTGGGTCCCAGGCAGATGCCTACATTTCCTGGCTGGTAAGCCAGCTCTGTGGCTCCTCTTTTTTCGTTGAGTGCCCCCATAGAAAACCTCTTTCTTTGGGGGCCCTCGTAAGAGCTCGATCCTGAGCCATCCTGTCTGTGTCTATAGACACAGACAGTGGGGCTCAGTCCTGTCCCTTGTCACATTATTTGATTGACTGCAGTGGGAGCCAACAGTTGCCACTGCTATCAATCTGCCCAGTGAAGAGGGAGAGAGCCAAGGGAGCTGCTGCTCTTGTGTACAGTGCTGGATTGAGATGGGGCTCGAGTAAGTATAAGGGGGGGAGGGGTTTAAAGGGATCCTGCAGCACAGAAATTGTTTTACCTTAATGCATAGAATACGTTAAAGGAGAAGTACAGCCAAAGCTTGTTTGGCTGTACTTCTCTTGTGGATCCCAGGAATGCAGTTTGTTCTGCACTCCTGTGACCCATTTTCGGATGAAGCCCGCTGTCGGCTGACCTCACAGAGCCGGGGTCCAGGCTCAGACAAGATCACGACAATGAAGTCAGGATCCGCCCACATGCCTGGACTGGCACCTGGCTCTGCCTCTCAGCAAGCCACTGAGAGCCTGAGGTGGCCGATCCTGCCCCCTCCACATCCCAGCACTCCAGTGAGTGCTGGGGGGCAGAGCAGAGAGCTGCTGACTGACAGTCAGGAAGTGGAGAGAATCGAGCAAACTCAGTTCTTAGTGTATTGCCTCGTACACATGTACCGATCGACCGTCTTTTGCCCAGGGCTGTCCTGTCCGCTGAAAAGTGCAAAAGACTGCACACGAATTTTGTCGGCCAACAACAGCCGACTGCAGAAGTGATGTCATGTGATGGTTAACTTTCCCTGTGTTTTTTCTTCTCTGAGCATGCCCAGTCTTGCTCATCTGCTGATTGTCGGCCGAATTCTGTACTGACTGGCGAACAATTGGCCGTTCTGGTGTTGGCCAACAAAAATTTTAATGCTTGCACGACAGATCCTGTTCGGCCGAAAATGCGCTGTCGGCTGTTGGAAGAATCATACTAACAAGCCTACAATCGGCCGATCGGTCGTCGGCAGAATATTTACGGCCGACAATCGGTACGTGTACGTGGGCTTAAGAGTCGACAGGGGACAGATGCATCATCGGACCAATGCTACGTTCACCTAGGCAAGTATGATTTAAAATAAATATATATATATATATATATATATATATATATATATATATATATATATATATATATATACACACACACACACACACACACACACACACACACACACACACACACACACACACACACACACACACACACACACACAAATCTTTAGAGCCAGTTTGACAAACTATTTTTCTTTTTATATTTTGAATATGTTGGAGAGGGATTAAACACAACTCCGTTTTTTTGCTGTCCGTGCCCCCGTTAGAGAGATTCACCCTCCCTATTTATCTTTTTTATCGAAAGTGAAAGTAAAAGAAAGTCCAAATTATGAATGGACAGGAGAACAGTAATAGAAGGGAAATTTTCCAATGGGGACACTTTGTGACCCTGATGGCACCCTGGTATTTCCTCACTTTGCAGGGATTTCCTTTTGCTTCCTGTTGTGGCTATGGGATGGAAAGTGAAGGGAAATCTCTCCAATGGGACACATATGGCAAAAAAAGAAGACGACAGGGGCTATAACCCTCCCTTATCCGAATCCAAAAAAAAAAAAGTTTCGCTTTTAATTCTCGCTTTTAATTCTACTTTAGGTTTGCAAGTAATGCCTAATACTTGTGACATACCTCTGTAAAACCTCTACCCCTCTGCATATACATTTCTATAGCTCTAACAAAGTGGCGGTGGTACAGAAATTGCTGAGCCATTCAGATCATTCTCCACACCAGAAGAGCTTACACTCCTCAGCATAGTGCTGAAAGGCCGGCAGTGGAAGGTGTACTCTGAGTCCATGTACATGAGGCTTGCAGGGGCGATTCAAAGCAAGAGCGACGCGGCACTTGCTATAACAAAGCCTTAGATGCGGCTCGATGTAAATGTTAAAATCTCTCTTTGCTTTGAAGTTAATTAAAATCTGAAAGTGCAGCCAGCTTCACTGCCATCTTCATCCGGAAGCTCCAGACACGGCTATAGAAAGGTCAAGTGAAAATGCCAAGGCAGGTGGAGACAGGAATAAACAACAAACGCACCGATCAACAACAAAGTGGAAAATAAACAAAAATAAACTCTCTGAAGTAACAAAGAAAAGCTTTAGAACACATTGGATCAATGAGCTGGATGTGAAATACACATGAAAAGCCCGACTCTGTCTTCCTTGAAGTGACCACATAAGAAGTAAGGGGGGCACAAGAAGTAAGGGGGGCACAGACAGCAGTAAAAACCTGGGGGGGGGGGCTTCTAAAACTTTCCCTGGTCTCCAAAAACGATAAAAACATTGCTAGAGTTGGACTTATGGTCAGAAAAAAAAGCCAGCTGACGACAGATGAGTTGACCTGTTCTTTGTTTCTGTGTATCCAGTTGCCGTAGATGCATCCAAATGGTTACCACTTTTTGTAGCGCTGGAATCCTGGACCGAATTCCCAGCAAGCCTCTGTCTGCAATGAGCATGTCGGTTTTCTCTGCATGCATTGCCTTTATGTGTTTTGGATCCACCTACAACCTAAAATCATAGGGTTGATGGATTGGTTCATAGCTGGTCATAATGTGCCTTTGTATGGCTGTGGTGGGACATCAGAGTGTAAGCTCCTCTGGTAGACAGACCAATGTGAATGGTGCAGTATTCTCTGTACAGCATTATGGAATATGTCAGAGCTATATAAACTAAAGTTAAAATAACAGTGTGTGAATAATTCTTTGTATTATTATTGTACATGCCGAATTGACTGATTATGTCATATTGAGAGTTAATTACCTCGTTCTGTTGTTCTTATTGTTATGCTTTGGCGAGCAATTGTTGTACTTTGAACATTTTTTCAATAAGGGTCCTTTCACACGGCCGCTCCGTGTGTCCGCAAATCATCCCATCCGTTTGCGGATGATTTGCGGACATAATGTAAGTGAATGGCACTGCGGATGTCAGCGGAATACCATCCGCTGACATCCGATTTTCCTCCTTTCAGTTCTGTTCCGTTTTTTCGAATGGAACAGAACCCCATTTTTTCTTCCGTGTAAAAAACGGAAAGGAAGGAAAATCGGATGTCAGCGGTGTCATGCGCTGACATCCGCAGTGCCATATACTTACATTATGTCCGCATATCATCCGCAAACGGATGGGATGATATGCGGGCACACGGAGCGGATGACACAAATGTCATCTGCTCCGTGAAAAAAAATAAGTCCCGCAGCGGACTTAAGCAGCGGAGCGGTCGTGTGAAAGGACCCTAAAACTTTTAATACAAAAAAATAAATAAATAATAATAGTGTGTGAGCATAGGGGACAGAGTGTAAGCTCCTCTGGTGCAGAGACTGAAGTGAATGGTGCTGTATTCTCTGTACAGCATTATGGAATACGTCAGAGCTATATAAAGGTATAAAAGTATTAGTGTGTGACAGTGGTGGGCAATATTAGAGTGTAAATTGTGTTTATTAAAATAATCATACACACAGAGTGTAAGCTCCTCTGGTGCAGAAACTGATGTGTTATCTGTACACAACTGTGGAAAATGTCAGAGCTATATATAATATTAATAATAATATTAGTAGGTCTCTGTGCTGTGAACATTAGAGTGTAAGCTCCTCTGGTGCATAGAATGATGTTGCTAAGTCAGTGTTCTCTGTACAGCACTACAGAATATGTCAGAGCTATATACATGTATAATAACAATAGGTCGGTGTGTGGACAATAGAGTGTAAGCTTCTCTAGTGCAGAGACTGATGTGAATGGCTCATTGTTCTCTGTACAGCACTACAAAATATGTCAGAGCTATATAAATTTAAAATAATATTATTAATATGAATATTAACAATAGTAGGTCATTGTGGTGTGGACAATGGAGTGTTAGCTCCTCTGGTGCAGAGATTGATGTGAATGCCTCAGTGTTCTCTATACGGCACTGCTGAATAAGTCAAGAGTTATATACATTTAGTATATAATAATATTACTAATAGGTCACTGTGGTGAGGACATTAGAATGTAAGCTCCTCTGGTGCATAGACTGATGTGACTAGCTTAGTGTTCTCTGTACAGCACTATGTCAGAGCTATATAAATGTATAATAATATTAATGGTAGGTCGCTGTAGTGTGGTCAATGGAGTGTAAGCTCCTCTGGTACAGAGACCGATGTGACTAGCTCAGTGTTCTCTGTACAGTACTACAGAATATGTCAGAGCTATATAAATGTATAATAATAATTATAGTAGGTCACTGTGGTGTGGTCAATGGAGTGTAAGCTCCTTTGGTACAGAGACCGATGTGAATGGGGATATGCAAGAATCATCTAATAATAGAATAATTGTAAATAAACAACAATGTGTTTCCTATACTCTACAACACTCTTAGACACCGGAGGGAATTCTAATTGTTCTAAGAAATCATTAACTGCCTGTAGCAGGCAGAAAATTGATGTCTGTCATAAATCTAATAGTCTGGAGTATCTTACAATCATTAACGATTTCCATTGGAATTGTAAGCGCAGCACAGAACAATCACTGTGTGTACGCCATTAATGAATCATTTTTGCCCTCTTTTCAATGTTATGAAGATATTGAATCTATAGGCATCACATTTGCCACAGACATTAAATGAGAATTGGGCTTTTGGCTTTTCCTGTAAATAACAAATTCTGCAATAATATAGACCTTTAAAGCACACACACTAAACCATGCACAGAACTGTTCCCCAAGTGTCTCACATCCAATGCAACACACAGAAAGCATGCAAGCCTATAATGTATTAGTATTTTTAGTACCACAAAGTGGACCTATCATCAGATAGATTTTAAATATTAAGTGCAGCATGCTGATCGGTGTAGGTCAGGATTTCGCAACCTTTTTTTCAGTCAAAGCACCCTTTAAAATGTTGCACAGTCGAGGCACCCCATTCTAAAGTTTAAAAAACCTAACTAATAATTTTACATATTGCAGCACACACATAGGACACCCAACATTAGAGGTGATTTAGGCTCCTTTCACACGGGCGGTGCGCCCGACGAAGTCTGTTTTTCTCAGCGGGGGATCGATCTGCCAATCCTCGCTGAGCAGGCGGATGACAGCTCTGTCTCCGCTCTGTGTGCAGAGATGGAGCTGTCAGACTCCCGCTGTTCTCTATGGGAGATCGAATGATAAGGGTCCACCTATCCATTCTCATCCGATCCGATCCTCCAGACGGATGGAAAATAGGGTTTCCATCCGTCCGGATTTCGCGGACAGGATCAGATCGGATAGCAGCGGGTGTCACTGCTGACATCCACCGCTCCATAGGGCTGCATGGAGCATCCGATCCGGTCCGCCTGAAAAACTGACAGGCGGATCGGATCGGAAAGCCCGTGTGAAAGGGGCCTTATTCTTGCAAAGCAAATCTACCTTTCCACACTGGTATGGACTAGTATTTAGTGTTTCTCTTCTCTCTGAGTCTCTCCCTCACTTAGTTATCTTAACCTCAGTGCTGAAAGAGAGGAGGGGCAAACTAGGGTGCCCTCAGGCGCCTTATGTCCACCTTATCAACCTATGGATTTCATTGGTTCCTAAATGCTGACATCTGGCCCACACAGTGGGTTGTTGTGCTGCACAAAAAAAAAAAAAACCTGTGGCTTTGTTTAACAAAAAGGCAGACCTGATCCACCCACTTGTTGACATTTTTTGGTCAGTTTGGGGCAATTTTAGGCATTTTGCCGAGGCACCCATGAAGAACCTAGAAGGCACCCCTGGGTGCCATGGCACCCTGGTTGAAAAAGTCTGGTGTAGGTATGACCTTCACAGAGATCACAGTAATCCCCCTGATAATGCCTACATCTGTTTTTCTCTGCAGAAGGACACCGCCATCTTTGTTCAGCCATCTTCCATGGTCACCATCTACTTCCTAGACTGAGGCCCCGTTCACATTTAGCCATTTGGGATTGTGAGTAGAATCGCTGTGATTCTGGCCGAGATTCCAAATCGCACTGCAATGCTGGCAAAACACAGCATGCTTGCTTGGGTTCCATTCATTTTCAATGGCACCTAAATGCGGTGCGGTTTTGGTTGATCGATAAATGGTGCAGCAATCGCCACAAATCACACGAAGCCTACAGCTCAAAAGAAGCTCCTGCACCTTTTTGGATGACAAGCTTCACGCGGCAAAACTGCCTTAAGTTTAGTTGTCATTGAGAATGAATGGCACCCATACAAGCTTGCTACAGCGTTTTGCCAGCATTGCAGTGCGAATTGGAAAACGCAGGCAGAATTACGCTGACTCCTCCTGCGATCCCAAATCGCTAAATGTGAAAAGAGCATTATTCCAGCTCCGAGATGACACAATCCTGGTAATTGTATAGTTAATACCTGTCACTAATGTCTGACACAGATCAGCCCCTGCTGCAGCCTTTTAATTTGCTACAAAATTACAGTCTGATCACTGAGGAAGAGGAGAAATGCTTCCTCCCGCCTGCAACTGATAACAATCTTAGCCTAAGCGCCGAATGGAGCTGAGAGGTGGATTTTTAACAATAAAAGGTGGAAATTTTCTGGAAAAAATGATACTGTTGCTGTATATTGTAACAGGTCAGGAATGTATTCATGCAGACTTGTAAAGTTTCTGACAGGTCCACTTTAAGAATGAATTCTGCAGACGATACTGTAAATGAGAGGGTTGTGGTGCTGACTGCGCACACTGTAAATATCCATTACCAGGCTATGCTCACTCCACTATTCTGCTTTAGTAAAACTGAAGAGTGTAATACGATCACGCCTTCTTAGAGCACATCAAGTGCCGCAGATAAAGTCCCGATTCACACTATAGCGATGACAGATATCGCATATGATTTGGAGAGCACTGTTCTGAAAATCACATGCGATGTCTGTGCGATGCAAATTCAGCCATACAGATTGTATGGCTGAATTTGCATCTGATTCGCACAGAAAATGCACAGGACCCTTTTTGGGTCTGCAGCAGAATCGGATCACGTGGGTGTTCACGCCTATGCGATTCGATTCATGGCCGAACTGTCAGTTTGCACTGCGATATGCAAACTGATCTGGGGGTGTCTTTAACTTTGTATTGACACCCCCAGCCATTCGCATATGGCAGTGAGAACTGCCTGCAATTTGAATGCAATGCAGGAACCCGCAGTGGATTTGCAGGGTTCCCGCATTGCATATATGTGAACCGGGATTAAGTGCCGGTTCACACTATAGCGATGTCAGATATTGCATGTGATTCGCACTGCACTGCAAATCACATATGATGTCTGTGCGATGCCAATTCAGCCACACAGATTGTATGGCTGAATTTGCATTGCACTTGGACCAAAATCGTGCAGGACCCTTTTTAGGTCCGCACCAGAATCGGATTGCACACCTATGTGATCCGATTTCTGTCCAAATTGACAGTTCACACGGCGATATGCGAACTGATCTGGGGGGAAGTCATTAACTTTGTATTGACACTCCCAGCAATTTGCATATGGCAGTGTGAACCGCCTGCGAGTCAGGTGCGATACGGGAACCCGCAGTGAATTCGCAGAGTTCCCGCATCGCACCAATGTGAACCAGCAATAACCCTCATATCCCCCGCACAGCGCACCGCTGACATTCCGACTCCATATACTGCCAGGACAGACTGAAGACAACTTTGCTGTGATGACAAAAAGGAGATGATTCCCGACTGACGCAACCATTTATCACTTCCACCAAGTGGGAGCTGCAAAGGTTATACATCCCGCACCGGACACCCTCACAAACTATGTGCCCACACCAACCCTCTGCATTACAACATCCTGTGATTGACTAGCATAGCTCACACAGAGCAAAGCACTCCGCAACTTATTTATCAATGTCTTATAACTAAAGCCTCGTACACATGCATCGAAAATCGGCAGGGAATTTTCGCCCAACGACCGATCTGCCGATTTTCGGCTTGTTAGTATGATGCTTCCGACAACCGACTCCGACTTTTCGGCTGAAAAAAATCTGGTGTGCAGGCTATAAAATTTTTGTTGGCTGTCAACTTAACGGCCGATTTCCGTCAGTCAGTACAGATTTCGACAGGGAAAAATCTGATGAGCAAGTCTGGGCATGCTCAGAGAAGAAAGAACACAAAGAAAGCAAACCAACACATGACATCACTTCTGAAGTAGAATTTTGTTGGGCGAGAAAATTCGTGTGCTGTCTTGGCACATTCCAACCAACAAAACGCCACTCTGGACAAAAGACAGACGATCGGTCGGCCGATAATCGTTGCGTGTGTATGGGGCTTTAGATGTGATGGCTGCATTTGTTTTCTGTGTGTGTGTGTTTTCACCTGGTGATCTGGCCAGTAAGGGTCGGTTCATACTGCCGCAATCTGAAATCCGTGACTTTGGCAAGCAACTTCCTTGCGATTTGCTAGCAACTGGTATACGACAATGCAACTTTGAAGGGACTTTCAGGGAATCCCTGGGTAATTCATATAATATCAGATCCAAATGACATATATATATAGAGGAGGATCCGACTTGGGAGCTACTTGAATTAAAGTGTAAGTCCACCCTAAAACTCAAATCCCTGCATCTATAGACCTCAACAGAACAAGCGGTCCTGCAGATGTAGCAGTTACAGAGTTGAGACAAACAATTTACCACTGATAGGGGTGGTTATAGTAATCATCTTTTATTTATTTGGGTAAAACCTTTATCCCATATGGAAAAAAAATGTTGCAGTACCTGATTATAAAGTGTAAGACTGTATTCACAAAGGGCGATTAGCTGCATGCCCCATGCAGGGCTGTGTTTTACCAGCACACGGATGCACAGGTGTTGAATGCATCCCCATACTGGTGTCCCATTGCTGTTTATAAGGACTCACCCTGTGTGTGTTCTTGGACCCGCACCCACATGTCATATTGGGACACAGCTGTGTTGTGTGCAGACATTTATTGTTGTCTACTGGGAAACTCAGCTGCACGGACACAGCTGCTGTGTCCCAATTTCAATGTGTAGAAAAGATTCACCACATCATTCTGTACCTGAATGGAGGTAGCCGTTATCCCTATTGTCTAGGTAAACACACAAACCCCCTGGGAATGGGACTATGAAGGCAACCCACCATTCAAATAAAGAAACCGCTAAGCCCCGGTTCACACTACTGCGTGTGCCGGGTTCGCATGTCATGTCGGAGCGCACTGCTCCGACATGACATGCGATCAGCTGTGCGGTGCGAGTTTAGCCATACAGTTTGTATGGCTAAATTCGCACCGCACCCGCAGCAAAGACGCACAGGAGGCATTTTTGCTGCCGCATCAGGATCAGATCGCACAGCGGTTCACACTTGTGCGATCCGATCCTGTGCGAACTGCACGATCGCACTGCGATATGCGATCAAACTGGGGGTGTCGTTAAGATTACATTGACACCCCCAGCGGATCGCATATGGCAGTGTGAACTGCCGGGGGTGCGTGTGCGATGCGGGAACAGGCTGCGAATTCGCAGCCTTCCCGCATCGCAATAGTGTGAACCGAGCCTAAGCGCCGGTTCACACTACCGCGACGCTACTTCCCGGGGCGACCTCAGAGATCGCGGTGCGAGCAGCGCGCCACGACCTCGGAGCGGCCGCCACGGACTTCATAACATTGAAGTCTATGGCGGCCGCCTCCTGGTCGCCCCAAAGAAGCTCCGGACCCTTTTTCTAGGTCGGAGCGACTTGTGTCGCTCCTATTAGAATGGGTCCGCAGCTTCCCTATGGGAGGCGACCTGTGAGGCGACCAGGTCGCCTCACAGGTCGCCCTAGTGTGAACCGAGGCTTAATGTATAATATACAGAAAAGTTTTTATTGTAGATGTATTAAAATAGTTGTATATCAACAAATGATAACCATACATAAAAACAAACCAATGCGGCTCATGGCATGGAGAAATCTTGGATATAACTGGCGATACAGCAAAATATGTATATTCCAAAATGGCCCAATGCGTTTCGGGTAGAAATACCCTTCTTCAGGGGCTCTGTGATTAAGGAATTAGATACTTCCTACATGGATCAAAGAAGGGATAAAATATTATAACAGCATATCGTATATTTTGTATCTTACAGTGTCCTGATTTTGAATTAATATACTAGAAAAAACCTTTACATACCAAATATATCTGACATGTCCCCGAACACACACACAGGGTGAGTCCTAATAAACAGCAATGGGACACCAGTATGGGCATTCATGCAACACCTGTGCATCCCTGTGGCAGTAAAAAACACCCCTGCATGGGGCACGCGGGTAATCGCTCTGTGTACACGGGACCTTAGCTGGAGTTCAGCTTCAATGGGTCGGTGTACCTAAATCTGCTGGTACATCGAACTATCCCCTCCAGATTAATAATGCTGCTGTTCAAAGCTGCTGCTGTTCTCCTTCATCCAGAGAGGGGGCACTCTAATACAGGAGGTGTGTTACTGGCCAGAGCACCAGGGGAAAACAGAGGAGAAAAAAGCATAAAGAAAACTAATGCAGCCACCACATTTAATGATCAGTAAGCTGCAACATATTACAATTGGGTTTAATAATGCTTTGGAATGTATCCAGCCTCAAATATTTTCTCTAGTTTTAGATACAGTAGGTCCATCAGGTTTCTAATGCTGTCTGTGTTCCTGCTGGGGGGATCCCTGGTCACTATTGTCAATGGGACAGGAATCCTGAGGGCTGCGACACACCTATGCATGTAACTCCTGCATGCCATTTTGAATGGCACCCTAATACACCTTAAGGCAGCAAAGTTCCACAACACATGGGTTGCGGTGAACCACAACATGGGTATCGCATGACCATGCAATGTAGTGGACTGCGCCAGAAAAATGACACTTGTGCAGTTTCTTGTCCGCTCCTGTGCATTGGCAACTATTGTCCGCTCCTGTGCATTGGCAACTATTGTCCGCTCCTGAGCATTGGCAGCTATTGTCCGCTCCTGTGCATTGGCAGCTATTGTCCGCTCCTGAGCATTGGCAGCTAATGTCCGCTCCTGAGCATTGGCAGCTAATGTCCGCTCCTGTGCATTGGCAGCTATTGTCCGCTCCTGTGCATTGGCAGCTATTGTCCGCTCCTGAGCATTGGCAGCTATTGTCCGCTCCTGAGCATTGGCAGCTATTGTCCGCTCCTGAGCATTGGCAGCTATTGTCCGCTCCTGAGCATTGGCAGCTATTGTCCGCTCCTGAGCATTGGCAGCTATTGTCCGCTCCTGAGCATTGGCAGCTATTGTCCGCTCCTGTGCATTGGCAGCTATTGTCCACTCCTGTGCATTGGCAGCTATTGTCCACTCCTGTGCATTGGCAGCTATTGTCCGCTCCTGTGCATTGGCAGCTATTGTCCGCTCCTGAGCATTGGCAGCTATTGTCCGCTCCTGAGCATTGGCAGCTATTGTCCGCTCCTGAGCATTGGCAGCTATTGTCCGCTCCTGAGCATTGGCAGCTATTGTCCGCTCCTGAGCATTGGCAGCTATTGTCCGCTCCTGTGCATTGGCAGCTATTGTCCGCTCCTGTGCATTGGCAGCTATTGTCCGCTCCTGAGCATTGGCAGCTATTGTCCGCTCCTGAGCATTGGCAGCTATTGTCCGCTCCTGTGCATTGGCAGCTATTGTCCGCTCCTGTGCATTGGCAGCTATTGTCCGCTCCTGTGCATTGGCAGCTATTGTCCGCTCCTGTGCATTGGCAGCTATTGTCCGCTCCTGTGCATTGGCAGCTATTGTCCGCTCCTGAGCATTGGCAGCTATTGTCCGCTCCTGAGCATTGGCAGCTATTGTCCGCTCCTGTGCATTGGCAGCTATTGTCCGCTCCTGTGCATTGGCAGCTATTGTCCGCTCCTGAGCATTGGCAGCTATTGTCCGCTCCTGAGCATTGGCAGCTATTGTCCGCTCCTGTGCATTGGCAGCTATTGTCCACTCCTGTGCATTGGCAGCTATTGTCCACTCCTGTGCATTGGCAGCTATTGTCCACTCCTGTGCATTGGCAGCTATTGTCCACTCCTGAGCATTGGCAGCTATTGTCCGCTCCTGAGCATTGGCAGCTATTGTCCGCTCCTGAGCATTGGCAGCTATTGTCCGCTCCTGAGCATTGGCAGCTATTGTCCGCTCCTGAGCATTGGCAGCTATTGTCCGCTCCTGTGCATTGGCAGCTATTGTCCGCTCCTGTGCATTGGCAGCTATTGTCCGCTCCTGAGCATTGGCAGCTATTGTCCGCTCCTGAGCATTGGCAGCTATTGTCCGCTCCTGAGCATTGGCAGCTATTGTCCGCTCCTGAGCATTGGCAGCTATTGTCCGCTCCTGTGCATTGGCAGATAATTAAAATGAATAGGATGCCTTAATGCAAGGCACATTAATGCGGAACAAAACACGCATTAACACAATACAGAGGAACGGAGAAGTGTGAATGAACCCTAAGGGCCCATTTACACTTTGCTATGCAGTACACTGTGATAACACGTTACATGCATTAGTGTGCTGGGGTGTTCATCATTCTGAACAGCACCCCAATTCACTAAAGTAATGCAGCTCCATGCATTGCAGAGCACCAGAAAACACTACCATGCAATTTGGGAGGTTTTTTTTTGGATGTGGTGTTGCCTTGCCATCTTATTTATTTAAATCAGCTGTCACTAGAACACGAACAGAAGGGAAATCTTCCTTCGGGGACAACTGTTCCAATGACAACTTAAATTCCGCTCACTTGAGAGATCACCTCTCACTTCCTGTTGTGTCTACAGGACAGCAAGTAAATCAAAGTCTCTAGATGGCAAAAAAAAAAAAAGGGGTACCCAAGCTTGTCCGCACTCCACGAGACAGGTAATCTTCTGGTGTCCACAGCACGCCATGATGAAAGCTCTAAAGCAGGTATGGCATGCGTTTGTGGACAGAACTGCATGATGTCACCCCCTGATGACAGCGGTAATACCATGGCGGTCACTCCCTGTAGCACCGATTATGTTTGGAGACTCTTCCTGACCATCCGGCTCCACCTTAAACATAACTCTTGATACAAACATAACAGAAATATATAACATTCCAGCTGCAGGGTAGAAAGCCAACATCTGCTTGCCATGGCAACTGTACCACGATAGGCCCCATGAGCACATAATTAACCCTTTGCTTATGTATTTTTAACAGCCCAACGCAAGGCAAAAAAAGGCAACTGCCAACAAAAGATTAAATGAAGCTGGTCAATGACCAGGATAGATGTGGCCATCATCCATTACTCCTGGAAGCAGTGATGGTTTCATGGAAGGTCATCATTGCCTGTAATGCTTCAGCAGTGCTATCTGCCCCAAAACTAGCACTGCTTTCAGGAATCGGGCCATAGCCATATGCAGTGTTGGGTGGGACCCTCGGCTATGACAATTCCTTGGACACAGATATGCACACAGCACTGAAGTGTCTGTAGGGCCGCTTTCACCTCTGCGATCTGGACATCAAAATCTCTGCTGGTTCTGTCATACAGAAGTGCAAAGTGGAGCAAATCCTTGAACAGGGGGCAAATGTGGCAATCAACTTAGAGGTCGCTCTGGAGCATGTGCAATGACTGTCCCCTTCTTAGCTTGCTTTTGAAAATAAAAATAGGCCACATCTGTATTTTTTACAGTGCAGAGGATACCATGCAATCAATGTACTGAACTGCAGCGGTTGTCGGTTTTGGGGGTGCATTGGGTTGCCATTCACAATGAACGGCACCGTGGAGCACCAATGCATGTAGCGCGCAGAACTAAAGCGCAGCGGTGTTAGCGGGACCAACAAGTGTAGGTTGCTATAGAATGTATTATGCACAACAGTGCCGGAGCATAGACAAGCTAAGTAACAACATACCGAAAATAAAAATATGTTACTTTCTGTGGTTTGTGGGTGTATCTAACCACTGTTACCCTTTTTAACCACTTAAGCCCCGGAGGATTTGGCTGCTAAACGACCAGGGGGTATTTTGCGATTCGGCACTGCGTGACTTTAACGGACAATTGCGCGGTCGTGCGACGCTGTACCTAAACAAATTTGGCGTCCTTTTTTTCCCACAAACAGAGCTTTCTTTTGGTGGTATTTGATCACCTGTGCGATTTTTTGATCACGCGCTATAAACAAAAAAAGAGCGTAAATTTTGCAAAAATAGCAATATTTTTCCCTTTTTTTTTATATGAAATTCCCCCCAAAAAAAATGTAAAAATCAAAATTTTTTAACATTTTCGGCCAATTTGTTTTATGCTACCTATGTTTGGTAAAAAAAAAAAAAAAATCGCAAAAAGCGTATTTTGATTGGTTTGCGCAAAAGTTATTGCGTTTACTGACTAAGGGAAAGATTTTTGTCATTTTTGTTGTTTTTTTTTTTAACGCGTAATGGCGGCGATCTGCGATTTTTTTGCGGTACTGCGACATTGGGGCGGACAGATCGGACCCTTGACTGACATTTTTGACACTTTTGGGGTTACCAGTGACATTACTACAGTAATCAGTGCTATATATATGCACTGTTACTGTAAAAATACACTGGTAGTGAAGGGGTTAACTTTATTTGAGCGGGAGGGGCTGTGTGTGTCCCTAGGGGCGTGATTCTTACTGTGATTGGCTGTGGCTTCAGCTGTATGCAGAGTGATCAACGGATCTACATAGTAGATCCATATGATCAGCTCTCATACAGAGGGGAGAATGACAGGCAGCTTGTTTACACAAGCTGCCTGACTTTCTCCCTCTCCCCCGCCGATCGCAGAGTGGCCGGCGGACATCGGGTCCGCCGGTCACACGCGCGGGGGGGGGGGGGGGGTCCGTGACCACGCGGGAGCGCGCCTCCGGCGGCGCGCGCTCGCTCCCTAGACCCTCACAAGCTAGTGACGTAGCCCTACGTCACTTTGCCTGTGAGGGGCTGACCGCCGACGTAGATCGGCGTGCGGCGGTCGGCAAGTGGTTAAAGAGTAAGTTCGCCTTTAAAAAAACTGCCTATGCAGGTAAGGGACAACTGTAGGTAAAAACAAACTGAGCAGCTTTAACTAAAGTGGAATAATACCCTTGCTATAGTTGTAGGCCACATGTGTCAAACACAAGGCCCGCAGGCCAAATCCGGCCCTTCAGGCCATTTCATGTGGCCCTCGCACCTCCCCTGCAGCTGCAGGAGAGCTCCAGCCCTGCTCTGGTCCTCCAGACCCTGTACTTTTTGCTTTCCAGCAATGCCTACAGCTTCTTCCCAGCAGCTGCACAAGATAAGGGGAGGGAATGCTCTGGACATCGTCTTACAGATACAACCGACCCTCTGAGGGAAATCATAACGCTGATGCGGCCCACGATTGAATTGAGTTTGACACCCCTGGTGTAGGCCATTTATGTACAGTACCTCCAGGAGCCCAACTGAATAAATCCCAGAGACAGCATCATCCCATCCGGCTCACCCTCAGAGGAATGATTTCTCAAACCCCTGCATGTATGGTCCACCATCTCCTCTGTCACAGCATCACTGAGCTCAGAACTACTGCAAACTACTGCAACAGGGGAGAGAGAGCGCATGGGAGTGTCTTGGCAATGTCCTAGTAACAATGCAGGTTGGGAAGAGCCATCACCCTCAGAGTTTTTCAGCTAGGCTTCAGGAGGTATGTAAATGGCCTAAATCATAATGGCATATACCATAAATATACTGTATACCATAAAGTAAGGGCATTATCTAACTGTAGTTAAAGGTTCACCGTTTGTTTTTATCCATAGCTGCCCCCTTACCTGCACAGGCAGTTTTTGGTAAAGATGAACTAACCCTTTAAATATGAATGCCATGGTGGAGATTTACTAAAAGTGAAAAGCGTGCAAAATCTGGTGCAGCTGTGCATAGAAACCAATCAGCTTTCAGGTTTTATTATCAAAGCTTAATTGAACAAGCTGAAGTTAGAAGCTGATTGGCTACCATGCACAGCTGCAGCAGATTCTAAATGCTCCAGGGTAAAGCCCCTTACACACGATCAGATTATCGAACGATCTGGCGTCCGTTTTTTTGTTGCATGCTAGTCTCATG
Source organism: Pelophylax lessonae (assembly GCF_965119305.1). Classification (NCBI taxonomy): domain Eukaryota; kingdom Metazoa; phylum Chordata; class Amphibia; order Anura; family Ranidae; genus Pelophylax; species Pelophylax lessonae. The sequence goes on along the minus strand of NC_138776.1, from coordinate 53,729,017 downwards.
TCAAAAGTGAAGAGGTTACTTTCATACGAATTTTACCATACGACAGAATTCTACTTCAGAAGTGATGTCATGCGTTGAATTGTTTTGTGTGTTCTTTCTTTTCTGAGCATGCCTAGTTTTGCTCTTACGATTTTTTTTCGGACGAAAACTGTACTAATTAAACGAAAATTGGACGTTGTGTTGACGTATGATAAAAAATTTTATAGCCTGCACATCCAGTTTTTGTCGTCCGAAAATTCTTAATCGGCTGTCAAAAGCACCATACTAACAATAGTAAATCGGCAGATCGCTCGTCGGACGAAATTTCCCTTCAGATTTTCGTACAATAAATCTTCCTCATGTGAGAATAATATTGCATTATGGCTATCATTAAAAAAAGATTGTAAAAAACAAAATTGTACTGCTTGAGTGCAAATTCATGGAGTAGTAAGGCTAAAGCAGGGCAATAGGTGGATTGAATCTCAGACGGTTTAGCAGGGATCAGCCGACATTCGATCCTTCAATGGGCAGGCTTGTTGTATCCAAGAAGAGAATCCACTTGCTGGTGCCTGAATTAGAGATTCCAGTGGTATTTCTTATGATATCAGCATTCAGGGTTTTCTGACATATGGTTCAGGGCCTGTAAAAGCGCCCATTGTCTACCTGTGTTATTATGCATTTAAAATGCGCATCAAATGCAGGTCAGCAGGTTCCTATCTACTTCAATTGCAGTGTGGATGGCAGTTCTGCATCTGACCTGTTTTGTGTTGCATTTCTCTACACGCAGCATGTCTAATTTGAGAAGCTTTTGCAATGCAGGCAAAGAAGGTCAAATGCAGCCTTTAGCACATGAACGCATGCCTTGCTAACGTTGCATTCCAATTCAAAAGCCCGTGTTTGACAGCAACATCCGTTTACACAAGTTTGGTGCACGCAGGGTTCAGAAAGTTGTTCACTCTCTCAATTATTTTTCAGAAAAAATGTTGGCGTGTGGATTGTCGAATAAACCTTACAGAATCAAAGGGCATAGACACAACTCTTTCTGGACTTTTAACAAATACCGTACACCTAGAACGTCAGTGTATGATCAGCTACATAGCTGTTGTGATCATTGCACCCATCTGCTATCCAAGCATGCCGAAATAATGTAATACCGCATAAATTCATTTGCTTTAATACATCATAATGCATCCCCAGAACTAAAGCCCCTTTCACACTTGTGCGACTTGGAACTGCAAAGTGGCATGACAAGTCGTACCCCATAATTTCAAATGAGTACCGTTCATACTAGGGATGAACAGATCCGATATTCGGATCGGATATCGGCGCCGATATGGCCATTTTAGATGGATCGGGGGATCGGTAACATTGACCGATCCCACTGGCCGATCCGGTTTTTGCTGAGTAACGGCTCAGCCATCCCTTACTAGGTGCAGTAGTAGTATGGGATTGGAGCCGCTACTTCCTTTATAGGTCCGGCTCACAGGTGGAGTGTTATCAGATGCACTCCGCCTGTGAATGGAGGAGCCGTACACATGAAGCAGCGGCTTTGCTCAGTACTGCAGCCCCGGATCGGTTCCGGCATTGGCGATTTCACAACGCCAGATATCGGTATCGGGTCCAAAAAAGTCGGATCGGTGCATCCCTAGTTCATACCTGTACAACTTCAAGTTGCAGCGCCTTCAACATAGTCCCTGCACTACTATGGTCCAACTTTGATGTGACTTGAGGTCCACAGACCTCATTATTACACAGGGATTGCTTCAAGTCGCGTCAAAGTCACGTCAAGGTCGCACAAGTGTGAAAGGGGCCTAAGAGTTAGGGCCTGTTCAGACCAGAGTGTGTATGTGCATTGTGTTGTCATTAAGAATAGCACCCAACCCAATGCACTGCACACCACAGCGCACAGGTGTAAATGATCTGTATGTTGGGTTGCATTAGGATATGCATGCAGTGCAGTACCTTCAGTGAGCTGCAGACCATTCAAAGTGATTTGGATTCTTAATGAAACACACGTTCATTGCATGCAACGCACTGATGTGAACAGACCATTGATTGTATTCTAAAAGACTCTACATATGGAGAGCGTGACAACACATACACATAGAATCATATTCCAACAGTGACAATGGCACTCCAGAAGACAAGACTAGATTCACACTTGTAGGACTCTGCTTTCTTTTGAATGGGCTGTGGTGCCTCCAGAAAATGCAGGGAAAAGGTCCCTGTACCTTTTCTGAAATTGTGGTCCGCATGGAAACCACAGTGCAGTGCCTTGAGGTTCCCATTGCAAGGAAACTGTGCTGCGTTTCCCAGTGCATGGGGGTGCCATTAGTATTAATGGTACCCCCATGCATCTCCTGAGCGGCAGCACATTTTTTTGTGCATGTGGTTGCAACTGCGGGAACAGGAGCAGACCTTCAGCGGCAACCACCCACACAACCTAGCCTTATGGGCCATACACACTATAAGATTTTCTGAAGACTTTTTCCTTTAGACTTACCAAAACCATATAATATGAGGTCAAACCTAAACACTTTCAATTTGTATGCAATCAGGCAGGCCCTTGCACTACATGGAAAAGGTAAATCTGAAGGAAATCTAACCACAAAAGTTGGATAGTGTGTATCCAGCTTTAGGCCTCGTTCACAAAGGCGTATTTAAAGCGGAGTTCCACCCAAAAATGGAACCTCCACTTATCTGATTCCTCTCCCCCTCCAGTGCCACATTTGGCACCTTTCGGGGGGGAGAGGGTACCTGTTTTTGACAGTTACCCTGTCCCCTCTTCCATCAGACCTTGCTGCGGCAAGGTACGTCACCAGTTCGGCCCCTCTCCTCCCCCCCACCCACTGCCGGGCAGTAGGGAACCGGTTGTGAAGCCACAAGGCTTTACTGCCGGGTTCCCTTCCGGGCAATGGTGACGGCAGCACCCGACAGCCGATGGAAACATCGGCTGGTGTGCCAACATTGCTGGATTCCAGGACAGGTAAGTCGTAATATTAAAAGTCCGCAGCTACAGTATGTGTAGCTGCTGACCTAATTTTTTTTAGTTTTGGGGGGGGGGGCAGAACTTTGTTTTAAGCATATACCAGTGCGCAGAACGTGTCGTACAGGCAGTCCCTTTCATTTTAATTGGGAATTAGTGGCCGTGTCCGTGCAGCTGCTACTTCCCAATCGGCATGAATGAGACTGCCTGTATGACACGTTCCTCGCACTGGTATATGCTTAAGTACACCCACGTGAACAAGGCCAAAGGCTAGGTTCACACTTGTGCGGGTGGTTGCCGTTGCGGATCTGCACCTGTTCCCCCAGCTGCAACCACCTGCACAGAAAAACGTGCTGCTGCTCAGGAGATGTGCCAATTTGACAGCCTTGCAGGTCCCCAAACACACATTGGGGGGTTATTTACTAAACGAAAATCCACTGTGCACTGGAAGTGCAGTCGCTGTAGATCTGAGGGGGGCATGCAAGGAAAATAAAAAACAGCATTTTTGCTTGCACATGATTGGATGATAGAGTGCTTCCCATCATTTCACATCTTCCCCTCAGATCTACAGGGACTGCACTTCCAAGTGTACTTGTAGTAAACAGTGGATTTGCCTTTAGTAAATCGACCCCATAGTCTGCATTCGGGTTACTCACATCCACATGGCTGTCGAATCAGGAGCATGCAACTGCTGCATTTCAATTGACATGAATGGGACTGCCTGCACAGGCATGCACACAACACCTGTACATCCCCATGTGGGTAAACACATGCATACGTTTAAGCTGGTTGCAAACGTTGAAGGTTTTTACCTTCATAAATTATATGAAGGTAAAAAACCTTCAGTATGAAGCCCCCCCCCCCTCTCCTTATACTTACCTGAGCCCGATCTTAATCCAGCGATATGCATGAGAGCAGCTGCTCTCCTGGCTCTTCGCCTTCTCGGCTCAGGAAATCCATTGGCTCCCACCGCTGTCAATCACAGCCAGTGAGGAGGGAGCAGGAGGGGCAGAGCCCCACTCTGTGTGTCCTATGGACAACCAGAGCCATGCTCAGGAACAAGCACGCACGAGTCCCTCCATAGCAAGCGACTTGCTATGGAGGCACTAAGCAGGGACAACAAGCCAGAAGTGCCAGCAAGGGATCCGAGAAGAGGAGAATCAGGGCTGCTCTGTGCAAAACCATTACACAGAGAAAGTATAAGAGCCGGTTCACATTGCAGCGACCCGACTTGCCGGGGCAACCTGTGAGCTGCGCACCGCAACCTCGGAGCGGCCGCCACGGACTTCATATCATTGAAGTCAATGCAGGTCACTCCAGGTCGCCCCAAAGAAGCTCAGGACCCTTTTTCTAAGTCAGAGCGACTTGTGTCGCTCCTATTAGAAGGGGTCCTGTGCTAATCTATGGCAGGCGACCCACGGCGACTTGTCAGGCGTCCAGGTCGCCTGACAAGTCGCCCCAGTGTGAACCGGCTCTAACATGTTTGTTATTTAAAATAAAATAGGTTTACAATCACTTTCCTTGTGATCCTGCCATAGAGGTCCTTGTTCAGGCACTTCCTGTTACAGGATGACAACACTCTGTCCCTGTCTCTAAATTGTGCAAAGAGGCTGCAGGAGAACAGCGGCGCTGCGATATAACAAAGAGATGTAACAACGAATAAAAAAACACAAGGATTTCACTTTACAAATTGACAATCGTTTATGATGGAGCAAACTAAAATTTAATTCAGTAGGGGCGAACAGCTAATTTAAATACCATAAGGACAGAAAAGTTTTGAAAAACATCTATGGTTATTGTGCAAAATAAAAAAAGGGGGGGGGGGGACAAAGCTATTATGGAAAACCATAATCCTATTCCAGAAAACTGGCAATGCAATATTCCTGACAACAGGTTGCAACAGTCCACAAAACACTGAAAAATCACCAGTGAATAAAGGACAATTCCCCCAAAAACAAAACCCAGAACATTCAAGAAAGACACCCACCAAACATTACTTAAAGCAATAAAATAAATAAAAACAACATGTGACAGAAATGTTCCAGATAAATAGGCTGCCATTCAAAAAAGCTGCAGTAATATTCCGGAACACAACAAAACACACGACCCCAAAATATTCCCAAAAAGGGGCAGCATTGATCCAGAGCACGCTAACAAAGAATAGCATCCATGTTTATTAGGAGCACCACGGTATTCCAAGATCCAGAGTAGACATCATCAGGAGCAGACACACACAGGTATTGTATTGTTACACACGCTGCACCTCAGACATGGGAAAAACATCATCTCAGAAACGAAACAAAGGAAAAAAAAATGGAATAAAATATATTTTCTTTAAATACATTTTTTCAGATTAATCATGTTAATGTTTTTGTATTTTAAAAATATTTTTAATAATAAAAAAAATCCAGAAAAAAATAGACAGAAAAAAAAAATTAAAAGCAAAACCTGTTATTGCAGACATGGAGCACATCTAATAATAATAATAATAGAGAAAATCAATATACATATCATAATAAAAAAAAAAAATGCATCTGGCGATTATTCTCACAGCACATTTTACATTGTGGCGGTCCGGAGGAAAACACACGATTGGGCATAATAGTCTAGCAAGGCCAAAGCACATGGTCCACCAAATGACAGGGTACACCAGGTGCTGGCGTGGTACAGGTCCTCCGCACAATCCACATTAGATTTACCAAAACTATCATCTACCTAATCTAATCAATCAATTTGTGTCCAATCAGGAAGGCCCTTGATAGTTGTCGGTAGACCTAAAGGAGATTGTACAATCAGGTTGTCACATGTGAGCTTTAAAGAGGCACCTGGGAGACTGCTGAGACTTGTAGTTCCACAGCAGCCGGAGATGATGACGATGACATGAGAATGGGGTGGCGCACACACACAACGAGCTGGCACTTACTTGAATCTCCCCTGGCAGTGTTGGCACTGTTCCCCCACCCAGCCGGGGTCGCACACGCAGGTGTTGTTGACGCAGCGGCCGGAGAAGCAAGGGCTCTTCTCGCAGGCTTTGCCCTGGGAGCTGTGAGCGAAGAGCAGCAGGTAGAAGAGTCCAGACCTGAGCAGGGAAACCCCCGGGCATCCTGGGCACATGATGGCCGCCTGTGGCCCCGGACCTGCGGAGAGCATCATCACAAGGCCCGATCCAATGGGGGGGAGCCCACCTTAGAGCAGCATGGAGAGAGCCACGTAAAGTGCATGTAGGGCCTGACAGGAACGTATGTCACCTACCTATGGCTTACCGTAGGAGAGAGAATGTCACCAGCTGTCTACAGCCAAGGCATCTATAGGGGCCTGTGGGGGAAGACTTTGTACACAGAAGAAGTATAAGGGATATGGCAATATTTACTTCTAGTTATAGATTATTTACTATAGATCGGACATATAGATCTGGAAAAGTACACAAACTGCAGTCATACACCAATAAATATTTGGGGCTTACTAGCGATGTGTAATCCTTAGGTATGGGCTGCGCCTATAGATAATGTACAGCCAGCTGCCTACAGCTGAGCCATCCATAGGGGCCTACCAGGGTAACAATATCTGGATACTACACAACTATAGGCCTATCATATAGATTTGGACAATTGTAGCGATATGACAACAAATAAATATCACCCTGCTATAGGTGCTCTGTTATATGGGGAGCGCAGGCGTAAAGACATTATAGAAGATAGGGGTGACCTATACATGGACTGTATACGAGATCCAGCTCCAGGTTTCTGATGGGGGCTATAAGAAATTAATCTAGATCTATAGTTCCTGGTCCTTATTATCCTTCCATAGGGTCCAGCTTGGTATAAACAAACAATGATATCCTTTGATATGTCCGGATATGACTATGAGATGGCTCTATAGGGTCCAGGCAGTATGGAAAATCCTTCTGTATAATCCAGTGTTGAGATCAGAGAAAGGAGGATCCTTCTATAGGGTCCAGCAGGCATAGGATGGTATGGGATCCCCCAATATGGAATCTCCTTGTAAAGGGTGACAGGCTTCCTCTATACCCTCCTGGGTGCTGTACAATCTCCTCCTAGACACTATACAATCCTCTATATGGTCCAGCACAGGGAGGAGGAGGAGAGGGTCCACCTTCTCTCTATAGGATCAGTGCAGATATTCCTCCTATAGGCTTCATTACCTTCTATAGGCTCCGGTCTGGGCTCACCTCTCCTTTATGGGGCCCCAGGGAGGGGGCAGCATATGATCTCTTCCCGGGAACAATGCTGAAGAGGATGATGATGATGATGAAGAGTCCTGTGAATCCGACCAGCATCACTCAATCTGCTCCAATGTATCACCGAGAGGGGAAGTGCGCATGTGCGGGGGAGGAGACTCCGAGAGGGGAGGGGAGAAACAACGGCTGCACAGAGAGATTCTCATTTCTCATCAACATTACACTGAGTACAGTGACTGACTGCTGGAAAAGAGCAGGCACTGAGCATCACTGGGACCTGTGACTGTCCTGAAAACTGGCTCTTATATTACTGTAACCCCCCCCCCCTTCAGTTTACTCTCCCCTCATATCACTGTCCCCTCATATCACTGTCCCCTCATATCACTGTCCCCCTCATTTCACTGCCCCCCTCATTTCACTGTCCCCTCATATCACTGCCCCCTCATTTCACTGTCCCCTCATATCACTGTCCCCCTCATTTCACTGTCCCCCTCATTTCACTGTCCCCTCATATCACTGTTCCCTCATATCACTGCCCCCCTCATTTCACTGTCCCCTCATATCACTGTCCCCCTCATTTCACTGTCCCCTCATATCACTGTCCCCCTCATTTCACTGTCCCCCTCATTTCACTATCCCCTCATATCACTGTTCCCTCATATCACTGCCCCCCTCATTTCACTGTCCCCCTCATTTCACTGTCCCCTCATATCACTGTCCCTCTCATTTCACTCTCCCTTCATATCACTGTTCTCTCATCACTGTCCCCCTCATTTCACTGTCCCCTCATTTCACTTTCCCCCTCATTTCACTGTCCCCTCATATCACTGTCCCCCTCATTTCACTGTCCCCTCATTTCACTGTCCCCCTCATTTCACTCTCCCTTCATATCACTGTCCTCTCATATCACGGTCCCCTTATATCACTGTCCCCCTCATCTCACTGCCTTCCTTATATCACCAACCTCCTCATATAATCACTTCCCTCATATCACCGTCCCCCTCATATCACTGTCCCCCTCATTTCACTGTCCCCCTCATTTCACTCTCCCTTCATATCACTGTCCTCTCATATCACTGTCCCCTCATCTCACTGCCTTCCTTATATCACCAACCTCCTCATATAATCACTTCCCTCATATCACCGTCCCCCTCATATCATTGTCTCCTCATCTTACTGTCCACAAATATCACTGTCGCCCCCCCCCCCCCCCCCCCCCATCACTGTCCCCTCAACTTACTGCCTTCCTTATATCACCAACCTCCACATATAATCACTTCCCTCATATTACTGTCCCCCTCATATCACTGTCCCTTCATATCATTGTCCTCTCATCTCACTGTCCACAAATATCACTGCCCCCCCCCCCCAACCACTGTCCCATCATCTCACTGCCTTCCTCATATCACCAACCTCCTCATATAATTACTTCCCTCATATTACTGTCCCCCTCATATCCCTGTCCCCTCATGTCACTGTCCCCTAATATCATTGTCCCCTCATATCACTGTCCCTCTAATATCACTGCCCCCTAATATCACTTTCTCCTCATATCACTGTCCCCTCATATCACTGTCCCCCTCATTTCACTCTCCCCTCATTTCACTCTCCCCTCACCTCACTGCCTTCCTTATTTCACCAACCTCCTCAAATAATCACTTCCCTCATATTACTGTCCCCCAAATATCACTGTCCCCTCATATCACTGTCCCTTCATATCATTGTCCCCCAATATCATTGTCCCCTCATCTCACTGTCCACAAATATCACTGTCCTCTCATATCATTGCCCCGCTCATATCACTGTCCCTAATATCATTGTCCCCCTCATATCACTGTCTCCTCATATCACTATCCTCTCATATCACTGCCCCCCTCATGTCACTGTCCCCTAATATCATTGTCCCCTCATTTTACTGTCCCTCATATCACTGTCCCCCTCAAATCACTGTCCCCTCATATCACTGCCCCCTAATATCACTTTCCCCTCATATCACTGTCCCCTCATATCATTGTCCCCCTCATATCACTTTCCCCTCATATTACTGTCCTCCAATATCATTGTCCCCCTCATCTCACAGTCCAGAAATATCTTTGTCTCCTAATATCATTGTCCCTCTCATGTCACTGTCCCCAGATATCATTGTCACCTAATATCATTGTTCCCCTCATATCACTGTCTCCTGATATCACTGTCCCCTAATATCATTGTTCCTCTCATGTCATTGTCCTCTAATATCATCGTTCCCAAATTTCACTGTCTCCCTAACCTCACTGCCCTCTTATCACTGTCCCCTCATATTACTGCCCCCCTCATATTACTGTCCCCCTCAAATCACTGTCCTCAAATCACTGCAATATTCCAGGTTCCCCCATGTGTGGTCCCACATCATCTCTTATTTAACCCAATCTTCCACATCAGTGATTTATAAAGATTTCAGCTTCCATAGATTATGTAATCATATAATTGTTCCCTCATATCACTGTCCCTTCATATCAGTGTCCCCTAATATCACTGTCTCCTAATGTCATTTTTCCCTAGAATCACTGCACCCCTCATCTCAATGTCCCCCTTATATAAATGTACCCCTCATATCACTGTCCACTGATACCATTGTCCCCTAATATCACTGCCCCCTCATATCATTGTCCCCTAATATCATTGTCCCATATGATCACTGTCCCTCCGCATCACTGTGTCCCTCATACCACTGTCCCCCTCATATCACTGTCCCTTAATGTCATTGTCTCCTAATATCACTGTCCATCTCATATCACTGTCCATCTCATATCACTGTCCCCTCATATCACTGTCCCTCTAATATCACTTTCCCCTCATATCACTGCCCCCTCATATTATTGTCCCCCTCATATCATTGTCCCCCTCAAATCACTATCCTCTCATATCACTGCCCCCCTCATGTCACTGTCCCCTAATATCATTGTCCCCTCATTTAACTGTCCCTCATATCATTGTCCCCTCATATCACTGTCCCTCTCATATCACTGCCCCCTAATATCACTTTCCCCTCATATCACTGTCCCCTCATATCACTGCCCCCTAATATCACTGTCCCCTCATATCATTGTCCCCCTTATATCACTGTCCCTCGCATATCACTGCCCACTAATATCACTTTCCCCTCATATCACTGTCCCCTCGTATCATTGTCCCCCTCATATCACTTTCCCCTCATATTACTGTCCCCCAATATCATTGTCCCCCTCATCTCACAGTCCAGAAATATCATTGTCTCCTAATATCGTTGTCTCCTAATATTATTGTCCTTCTCATGTCTCTGTCCCCAGATATCATTGTCACCTAATATCATTGTACCCTCATATCACCGTCCCCTAATATCATTGTCCCCTCATAGCACTGTCTCCTGATATCATTGTCCCCTAATATCACTGTCCCCTAATATCATTGTCCTCTAATATCATTGTTTCCAAATGTCACTGTCTCCCTCACCTCACTGCCCTCTTATATCACTGTCCCCTTATATTACTGCCCCCTCATATTACTGTCCCCCTCATATCACTGTCCTCAAATCACTGCAATATTCCAGGTTCCCCCATGCGTGGTCCCACATCATCTCTTATTTAACCCAATCTTCCACATCTGTGATTTATAAAGATTTCAGATTCCACAGATTATGTAATCATATAATTGTCCCCTCATATCACTGTCCCTTCATATCAGTGTCCCCTCATATTAGTGTCCCCTAATATCACTGTCCCCTAATGCCATTGTCCCCTAGAATCACTGCCCCCCTCATCTCAATGTCCCCCTTATATAAATGTCCACCTCATATCACTGTCCCCTGATATCATTGTCCCCTAATATCACTGTCCCCTCATATCATTGTCCCCTAATATCATTGTCCAATATGATCACTGTCCCTCCATATCACTGTGCCCCTCATACCACTGTCCCCCTCAAATCACTATCTCTTAATGTCATTGTCTCCTAATATCATTGTCCCCTCATATCACTGTCCATCTCATATCACTGTCCATCTCATATCACTGTCCCCTCATATCACTGTCCCCCTCATATCACTGTCCCCCTAATATCACTGCCCCCCCCTCATATCATTGTCCCCCTGTATATCATTGCACCCTCATATCACTGTCCCCCTCATATCACTGTGCCCCTCATACCACTGTCCCCCTCATATCACTGTCCCCCCTCAAATCACTATCTCTTAATGTCATTGTCTCCTAATATCATTGTCCCCTCATATCACTGTCCATCTCATATCACTGTCCCCTCATATCACTGTCCCCCTCATACCACTGTCCCCCTAATATCACTGCCCCCCCTCATATCATTGTCCCCCTCATATCATTGCACCCTCGTATCACTGTCCCCCTCATATCATTGTCCCCTCATCTCACTGCCCACAAATATCGCTGTCCCCTCATATCACGTCGCTGTCCCTAATATCATTGTCCCCCTCATATCACTGTCCTTGATATCATTGTTCCCCTCATGTCACTGTCCCCTAATATCATTTTCCACTCATATCACTGTCCCCTAATATCATTATCCCCCCATGTTACTGTCCCTTAATATCATCGTCCCCCTCATCTCACTGTCCAGAAATATCATTGTCTCCTAATATCATTGTGCCCCTCATGTCACTATCCCCAGATATCATTGTCCCCCTCAAATCACTATCCCCTCATGTCACTGTCCCCTAATATCATTGTCCCCTCATTTAACTGTCCCTCATATCATTGTCCCCTCATATCACTGTCCCTCTCATATCACTGCCCCCTAATATCACTTTCCCCTCATATCACTGTACCCTCATATCACTGTCCCCTAATATCTCTGTCCCCTCATCTCACTGCCTCCCTCATATCACTGTCCCCCTCATTTCACTGTTCACCTCATGTTACTGTCCCCTCATATCACTGTCCCCCATATCACTGTCTTCCTCATTTCACTGTCCCCCTTGTGTTACTGTCCCCTCATATTACTGTCCCCCTCGTGTTACTGTCTCTTCATATAACTGTCCCCCTCATATCAGTGTTCTCTTATCACTGTTTCTTTGTGTCACTGTCCCCCTATCACTATCCTCCTCATATAACTGTCCCCTCATATCACTGTCCCCCCATATAACTCTCCCCTCATATCACTGCTCCCCCCATATCACTGTCCCCCTCATGTCACTGTCCCCCTTGTTTTACTGTCCCCTCACATCACTGTTCTCCTCATATTACTGTCCCCTCATATCACTGTCCCCCTCATATCACTGTCTTCTCAATCACTTTCCCCTTGTTATCACTGTCCTCCCATATCACTGTCCCCCTCTTATTACTGTCCCCCTCATATCACTGTCTCTTCATATCACTGTCCCCCTCATATCACTGTCCCCCTAGTATCACTGTCCCCTCATATCACTGTCCCCTAATATCATTGTCCCCCAAGTATCACTGTCCCCTAATATCACTGTTCTCCTGATATCACTGCAATATTCCAGGTTCTCCCATGTGTGGCCCCACATAATCTCTCATGTCGCCCAATCTTCCACATCTGTAATTGATAAAGATTTCAGCTTCCACAGATCATTCGCTGCGTTCCTGGGTGACGCCACCCGCGCCGTCTGGTTGGCTAATAGTAATTATTCTGGTTTTTGTCCTGCTGCTTCTATTGATTCCTCCAGCTGAGAGTTCCCCACAAAAACACTTACACAATTCTGCAAAATGAGGTTGTAGTTAATGTTGTCGCCGGAGTGCGCCACAATCAGCATCTGCTGCAACAATGGCATGTGAGATGGGTGAGAACTACAACAAGGACTGCTTCTGGGTTCATACAAAATAAATTAATTTCATGGCTCCAGCACCAGACAGAAATAGGTGTCATCTGTTCAGTATTTGTCTCACATGGCCTCCAAAAGCACCACTTCTCCGTCCACCTAAAACTTCTTCAATTACAGCTGGATTAAGCTACATTGCATACTACCTCAGTCCTTTCAATGGGCAGCCATTGGACCTTGGCACAACTAGTTTGCTTCCCCCTCCAGTGTCTTTAACCTAAGTGCATGCTTTTATTAGATTTTATTAGGTATACAATTCCACCATTGGCGGGCTGAGATCGGACACTGCAGTGTGTTATGCTTCAGTGTATCTGGGACCTCACCATGTCCCAGATACCCTTCTTACTGTCCTTAACCACTTTACGACGGCCCGCCGCAGTTATACTCATATCACTGTCCCCTCATATCACTGTCCAACTGCGGCAGGCAGCCGCTGCTGCACAAACTGCCATAGGTATACGTCGGTCGCGCGCAGGGGGCTAGGGGGCACGCTTCCGCCCCCGCTCCTCAGCGGGTAAGCCGATGCATGGGGCAGGCGACTCCCATTGCCGCCTGACACCCGCGATCGTTCCCCGGTGAGAGAGAAGGAAGGTCGGATGTTGTAAACACAGCTGACCGTTCTTCTCCTGGAATGATCATGGAGCCCCTGTGATCCTTCTATATAGGTTCGCAGGTCTCTATGGTCATTTCACAAGCCACGCCCCCCCACATTTAGAATCCCTGCCCTAGGCTCACATTTAACCCCTTGATCACCCACAATGTTAACCCCTTCCCTGCCAGTGTCATTATTATAGTAACAGTGCATATTTTTAGCACTGATTACTGTAGTAATGTCACTGGTCCCCCCAAAAGTGTAAAAAATGTCAGTCAAGGGTGAGATCTGTCCGCCGCAATGTCGCAGTCCTGCAAAAAATCGCAGATCGCCGACATTACTAGTAAAAAAAAAACAATAAAAATGACATATATCTTTCCCGTAGTTAGTAGGCGTGATAACTTCTGCGTAAACCAATCAAAATACGCTTATTGTGATTTTGTTTACCAAACATGTAGCAGAAAATAAATTGGCCTAAAATGTTAAAAAATTTTGATTTTTTAAATTTCTTTTTTGAGAATGTCATATAGCAGAATGTGAAAAATATTTTTTATTTTTTTTTTTTTCAGAATTGTCACTCTCTTTTTTTGTTTAAAGCGCAAAAAAATAAAAATCGCACAGGTGAACAAATACCACCAAAAGAAAGCTGGGGAAAAAACGGACATCAATTTTATTTAGGTACAGTGTCGCACAACTGCGCAATTGCCTAATAAAATAACGCAGTGCCGAATCGCAAAATATGGCCTGGTCATTAAGGGGGCAAATCCTTCTGGGCCAGAAGTGGTTAAAGAAGAATTCCAGGTATGGATATTTTTAAATATTTACATTGGTCCAGCAAGGTGTTTGGCAGAGTGAAAGAAATACTGTCTGTAGCTGCGGCCCTATGGTGCTGAACTGGTTACCAGCTATATCAGCAGGAGGAGGGAGCTGCTGAGCAGGAAGACTTTAATAGAAGGAATCAGGCAGAGCTGCACTGGTGGAACTGTAGTTCAGAGGAGAGAGACTCTACTGTAATCGAGAGCTTTTGAACCAGGGTCCAGAGTGCTGTGTTTTTGGGTGCTGACAGCTGTGTGTAACCAGATTGTGAGTTGCAATATGACTGGGACTGGTGAGATGCTGCTGTGGGGATTTATCATCTGCTGCTAGAGAGACTGAGCCCTTTAGAAACTGACCATGCAGCCATTTAGTAGCCTTATTTCTGCCTGCAGGCTTTAATTGGACTAGTCTCATGGGCACCAACGGTACAGTTGGACCACAGCGCTAGCCGGCTGAAGAGTTAGGACTAAAGACTATCCTTTTACAACTGCTACACTGAGACCTTCTTCTATTGCTTATGTTAAGAGGTACCTCTCGGGGGTCATTTTACCTTATCATAGCCACTCTTCTAGAGTGCACTCTAGACTAGTTATAGTATTATTATTCACAATAATGCTTATATGCAGTGTTTATTGCTGACTTTGCTGATTTATGAGTTAATCCCAGTCTAGTGGTATAGAACTCTATTCTAAGTTACCTTGGCATGGTGAATATAGTGTTTAGTGGACTGTGTCTTAACATATCTTGTGTTTGTTAATTTATGCTCAAACCACCATTTATCCTAACATATACCAATACACATAATTCAATTACCACTAAACTATCTATTTCCTAATGCTAATTCACACCCAAGATAAAGGTATCCACACTTGTGTACTTATAAGTGCTTGCAGTAACTTTCATTAAACCAGGGTTGGTCAGAGGGGCTGAGCTCGTTCTTGGAGACGAGGCAAACAAACCCAGATTACCAATCACCTCCTTCTGGAGTAGCGCTACATATGCATATAAAGTACCACATCTGTGGGATCCCTCTAGAAGCTGGGATTTACTGTAGTAGATGCTACTCCAGTGATCTCTACTAGCCTTTGGGTGTTGTGCTGAACAGCTCCCCTGCTGCATTCTGAATACAGGAGGTCAGCTGCTTGGAAAACAACAGAGTTACTGGCTGGATCAGCAGGTGCAAAATGTACAGATATGCATTGAATGAATGGGCTGCCTTAGGGTCCTTTCACACGGAGCGTTGTCCGCTCTAGTCAGCAGGGGGGGGGGGGGGGATCGATCCGCCGATCCCCGCTGAGCAGGCTGATGACAGCTCTGTCTCCGCACACAGAGCTCCACCTGTCCATTCTCATCCGATCCCATCTGATCATCCGATCAGATCCACCAGACGGATGGAAAATAGGGTTTCCATCCATCCGGATTTGACGGACAGGATCGGAAGCAGACATCCGCTGCCCCATAAGGATGCATGGAGCATCCGATCCAGTCCGCCTGAAAAACTGACAGGCGGATCGGATCGGATCGCCCGTGTGAAAGGGGCCCAAAAGTGATTAAAATGTCTTGTTTATAAAATAAATAAATAAATAACAAACATGTTATACTTACCTGCTCTGTGCAGTAATTTTGCCCATAGTGGCCTGGATCTTCCTCTTCTCTGGTCCCTTTTCGTCACTTCTGGCCCCTCCCTCCTGTTGAGTGCCCCCACATCAAGCAGCTTGCTGTTGGGGCACCCGAGCCGAGTCACAGCTCCCTGTGTCCATGCAGACAAGGAGCCGTGACCCGGCCCTGAACCCTCTCTTTCCTGATTGGCTAACTGACTTTGATTGACAGCAGCGGGAGCCATTCGTTGCTGTCTCAGCCAATGAAGAGGGGAGTCCTGGGCAGCTGAGAAACTCCTGCAACATCACTGGATAAAGATGGGCTCAGGTAAGTATCAGGGGGGCTGAGGGAAGCTGCTGCACACAGGTTTTTTATTTTAATGCAAAGAATGCATTAAGTGAAAAAAACTTCTGCCTTTACAATCCCTTTAATGCAACGTTTCCTAACATGTAAAACCCACTCTGTTCTGTTAGTGCCCCATGATGTACAATATATTAGAGAACAAGGTGGAGTAATATTCTGGATTCCTCTAATTGTTTTGTTGTGGACTCTAACGATCAACTGTAACCAAAAATAGTTTCCCTAAATATAGAGTGCTAAAATGTCACGTGCCCTATAAAACAGCACACCGAGAAGTCAACAGCACGACCACCTGTGAAACACGTGACAACTAACGAGGAATCCTTGTGGGAACCGTGTTACATATCCAATGCACTTGCAAGTATTACACTTAATGGTGTTCTATGGTCACAGCATACACTTTCATTTTATAACATCAGCATTGTAATAACAATACAAAAAATATATATATACCATATATACTCGAGTATAAGCCGACCCGAATATAAGCTGAGGCACCTAATTTTACCACAAAAAAACTGGGAAAACTTATTGACTCGAGTAAAAGCCTAGGATGGGAAATGCAGCAGCTACTGGACCCAACTGGACCACCACGAGACCCAAAACAGTGGCTGCGGGCATGATGCAGGGGCTGCGGACATGGTCCAGGAGATGCAGGGCTGTGGGCATGGCACAGGAGATGGTACAGGCATGGCACAGATTGTACAGACAAGGCACAGATGGTACAGGCATGGCACAGAAGAATCTCCTGTACCATGCCCGCAGCACTACACCTCCTGAGGAGATGCAGGGGCTACGGAGGAGTCTCACTTACCTTTCGGTGAGGCGCCTTACATTTAAAAATGGCGCCACCTATGATGGTCATGCAGGGCCGCTGATAGGGCAGTACAACCGGCCCTGTTGTACCGGGCCCGGCCATCAGCTACACAGTGGGGGCCCGGCCCCGGCCACATTAAAGTTCGTTACTGCATATTTAAAAAAAATAGCTTTCTAAACTCTCCCACTTCTACTTGCCTATGGGGTGGTGTTATATAATTTTCCTGGGCCCCATCAGGTCTACAAAGGGGCCCAGGAGGTGAGCGCAGTGGAGGGACTATTTCTTTATTTTCGGGCGCAAGTACATCATGCCGCCCCACTATTCAAATAGTCCCGGCCGGCGGAGTGATACTACTGTTCTCCGTTCGGCTCCCGGGTTCTGTCCTGAGGAGATATGAAGCAGTTGAGCGGCTGTCAGCGAACAGCAGAAGGAGAGTGCAGCAGCAATGGACACAGTGAGTGGAGAATAGAGGATAGAATCCTCACTGTGTCCTATTATACCACAGCACAGCAGGTTATCATTAGCAGCACAAAAAGCAGGGGCTCTATCCTGTCTCTGTGTCACACGGCTGTTGGGTGCTGACTTTGTCAACTCATGGCTGTTAGATGTACTGAGTTTTACAGACTGTAACACAGCACAGCCATAACAAAGTTAGCATCCAACAGCCATGTGACACTGAGCCATGATAGAGCCCCTGCTTATTGTGCTGCCTGTGTGATGATTATAGGACACAGTGAGATGCTACTTTACAATTCAGTTGGGGGAGCAGTAAACATGTGCAGCAGAGCTGCATTTTTACTGCCCCCCAAACCAATCCCCTACATACCAATATGTCACTGGATTGGAAGGGTGATATCTTGGTCATTACTACAGCAATGACCAAGATATCATTTTTTTTTTTTTTGCCTCAGTGATTCTGAACACAGTAAAAGTAACCCTAGTGGCTAAGAAGCCAATGGATTACTTTTACAGGCAGTGGCATCCCTGCCTTTACCACCTTTAGGATGCAAACAGTAGCATCCAGTTCCTGAGACACAGTGAGAGGGGCGGATGTCGTTCCTCCCACTGTATGGCATGAAGCGACAAGGATTTTATCACTTCCAGTTTCGGTCTCGTAGCCATTACCAGTTTGAACAAGCATCTGATCAAACTGATCTTGGTTTGATCAGATGCTTTGGACAGATATGGGGTCTAAAAGACCCCAGATCTCTCCATAAAGAGTACCTGTTGTGGCTCATGCTATCACAAGGGATGTTCATCCCTTGTGATAGCAAAAAAGAAAAAAAAATGTAAAGATACAGTGTACGATTTTTTTCTTTGTAATAAAATTAATAAAAATACAATTTTAAATAAATTTAAACTGCCCCCACTACTTTATGCTTATGCGCAATTGCGAACGCACACGTTGGCTCCGCAAGCATTTATATAAACGGTAACAAACCTGCATTTTGTTTCGAGTCGTGATCAGGGGGCGGGGCAATTGGTGGTGTCAAGGGTTTGGTTGAGGGGGGCCCCATCAGGTGGGCTGTATGGGGCCCCATGATTTCTAACAGCGGCCCTGTGGTCATGCACTCTGCAGTGTAGTTGAGCATCATGGGAAATATAGTTCCAAAACATCTGGGGTGTCAAGGTTCACCATCACTGTCCTAAAGGGTTCATTATCCCTGTGATTCCCATCCACTGATCTCACTCTGTCTGGAAATGAGACAACTTCTATTGGGAGTTTGTATATCGGTGTTTGTGGTGTGAGCATCTGCTATGGGTGCTTTGTGACAACGATGTCATTTTAACTTTTGGAGAGGTGGAGATGTTTTTTTATATTTGTTTTGTATTGGATAATTGTTTACCGCTTGCCGACCACCGAACGACTATTTACTGCGGCGGTCAGCCCCTCACAGGCAAAGCGAAGTAGGTCTACTTCGCTAGCCTGTGAGGCTCTAGGGAGCGAGCGCACCGCCGGGTACTCGCGATTTTCGGTTACACCGGAAGAAAGGCAGGCGGCTAATGTAAACAAAGCCGCCTGTCATTCTTCCCTGTGTAAGAATGGAGATCACACGGTTCTACTATGTAGGACCGTTGATCTCTGTTCTTACACTAGTAGCCACAGCCAATCACAGTTAGAAACACACCCCTAGGGACACACTTAACCCCTCCCGCTCCAATAAAGTTAACTCCTTCACTGCCAGTGTAATTTTTACAGTAACAGTGCATATGTATAGCACTGATTACTGCAGTAATGTCACTGGTAACCCCAAAAGTGTCAAAAATGTCAGTCAAGGGTCCGATCTGTCCGCCGCAAGAAAAATCGCAGATCGCCGCTATTACGCGTTAAAAAAACAAAACAACAAAAATGATAAAAATCTTTCCCTTAGTTAGTAAACGCAATAACTTTTGTGCAAACCAATCAAAATACGCTTTTTGTGATTTTTTTTACCAAATATATGTAGCATAAAACAAATTGGCCTAAAATGTTAAAAAATTTTGATTTTTACATTTTTTTGGGGGGAATTTCATTTAAAAAAATGTGAAGAATATGGTTATTCTTGCAAAATTGACGCTCTTTTTTTGTTTATAGCGCATGATCAAAAAATCGCACAGGTGATCAAATACCACCAAAAGAAAGCTCTGTTTGTGGGAAAAAAGGACGTCAAATTAGTTTAGGTACAGCGTCGCACGACCACGCAATTGTCCGTTAAAATCACACAGTGCCGAATCGCTTAAGGGCTTAAGTGGTTAATAAAGCTGTGTTTATATATGTATATATATATATATATATGTATATATATATATATATATATACACATAATGCATGATCCTTGGGTAACTACCTTTTGGGTTCTTTCAGCCCAGTTTTTTCATATACTGTATGCCTATATGTGTTACATGGGTCACACCATTAAACTTTGGTGATCTAGTACGCACAGCTGTTAGGTAGGTTTAATTTATTTCTTACATTATTTTTCTACACGGATAAATCCCTTGGTTTTAATTAATTTTTTATAGATTTTGAGGGGAACCTCACACCAAAATGTTTTTAAAAAACAGAGTGGGGTCCCCCTCAAAATCCATACCAGACTCTTATCCGAGCATGCAGCCCTGCAGGCCAGGAAAGGGGGATGATGAGTGGGCCACCCCCCCCCTCTCGAACCATATCAACCTACATGACTTCTTCTTTGGGGGGGGGCAACATGAAAACCCTGCCCCCCATGTTTACCTGTTGTTGAGCTGGGAATCCCGCTGACAACAGACTATTCATGGTTGTTAAGGACACAGCGGCAGCCGCTCCTTAACAACCGGCTCTTCTCAATTAATCTGAATGAAACTAAACGAATGCCGAAGATACAATACAAATTAAAAATTGCACCTGAAAACGAAACTAAATTTTCCGGCGTTCACATGTCTAAGCACCAACACCACCAGACCCTGCATATAACACTAGTTGGTGGAGATCTGCCTGAACAATACAGAAAAGATCAAAAATCATCAGGGTGCAGCATGTCATGAGAAAAAGGTGATGGGAAATCCAAAATATTAGAGTTGTCACAAGAACCGGGGGCAAGGGCAAATCTTCCAAAGGGCATACCTGTTTCAGTGACAGCTGTTGAAGAGAGAGATTTCTTCTCACTTTCTGTTAAGCAGTCAGGACAGGAAGTGAAGGAGAGTCTATTCAGCAGGACACAGAAAATAAATCTATTAAAGGAGTTTCCTAATTTATCCAAAATAAAAGTTTTGGTTATTCACCTTAACTTAGAAATGTCAAAGTCCCTGAATCAGTGTGGCAACCAGACTATCACAATCTCTTCTCCTTGCTGCCTCTCTATTTTTAGGAGGTGGGTTCCTGCAATCACTAAGAATGTCCTATTCCCCTGATAACAGACCCTTGTCCGCCACACAATTAAATAGTATTTTCCAGTAATGTCATCCTTTACATTCCTCTCATTGACAGCTTTTCTGAAATAAAAATCTAGAAAAGGAAGAGGGGATTCGTTGTTTGTTGTAGTCTCAGCTCCTCACAGTAAATTCTAATTATATCCTGGGATAATTGCCCTTAATAAACCTCAGAAATTCTGCTGCATTCCAATACTAAGTAGAATCACACACAGATCTTTGCAATGGAGGCAGATCATCCATCATTCTGTTTTACGGGGGGAGTGGGGTGTGTGGAAAAGCATCCAGGGGTTACTTCTAGTACTAGAAATCACAGGAATATTCACTTTTTGTACTTTGCTCACTGCAAAAATGTTTCTGTTATGTCCTCTACTCTATAGAACTTCCACATAAAACGCACCTCCTAAGAAACTGTAATTAGACTGGGATCCCCCACCCTGCACAGCCAGGCACACCAAATTTTCAAAGGCACTCCAGAGACAGAGCACGGTTAATGACTTTGTTTTTTGTTATTTATTGAGGGTGATAATTTGGATAGGGATGGGAGGTTATGGGATGCCCACTTGACTTTAGCAAAACTTCAATAACATCTTCAGGGACACTCTTCCTATATACAATCTCTATATACAATCTAATATACAGCTCAAACTTCTTCCTTCAGCAAACACTTGCTTGCAGACCCCAGCTTTATCAGTTTGGACATCTAAGAAAGCCCTTAGTCATATGCTTGAACAATGGCCCATTGCAGGCAGGGACCCAGGGCCCCTTGTGGTGTATCAAAAATACAGTGAAACAGCTTCCACATTTCCTCCTGTTGCTACTAATCCCAGCACCCACTCTTTAAGCACTACCAACCCACCTGCCTGCAGCTGCCCCTTTACCAGCCCTCAAGGCCATTTTCTCCACCACAGTCTTCCAGACTAACACTCACCAGCCCACCTGGCTGACTCTCAGTAGATCTGAGTGCTGAACTGGCCTGCTCCTGTTGTCCTCTATCATTGCTCCTCTGCCTCCAGGAAGTGCTTCCTCCATGTGTTATGGCAGGATTCTTCCAGCACCCGAGCCCTGGCCTAAGGTCACCCCCCTCCCCCAGACTAGGGGGCACCCTCCTCAGTACTCCATCTCCATCTTCCACCTAACTGCCCATGCTGGCATGACTGTTTAAAAGGTAGCCTGCCCCCTGACAGTCCTTTACTGGGGATTGGCTGTGGCCCTCATAAATATTCCAAGCAGCTCCTCCTAACCTTCACCCACTATGTCTAGAACATTCTCCAATGTCACTGAAAACAGGGGGAGGCTCCAGTGAGGCTGCTGGGATGAGTAATCCAGCCCTGGGTCACTAAACCCTGACCCAGATTCACATCTCAGAAATGTTCCTACACTAACCAATATACACTAACAAACCTACATTAACTTTAGCACACACTAGAGCACCCATAGAAAGTTGTAATGTTATAATGTAACAGATATTTCACTTTAAATCATTTATATTAGAAAGATTTTGGCATACTTACAGAGAGTCACATATTGGTCACATTTATATGAAATGAGAATGTTTGTGAATTATCACATACTTGTCCCTGCTTATAAGAATATGCCATTAGTGATTTCTGGTGGAAGGAAGGAGGAGAAGAACAAGAGAAGAAAAGAAAAGGAGAGGGGATGGGGACCAGGGGAGCGAATGTGATAATGCATGAGCCAAAAGAAGGGGACCTCATAACAGGTATGAGTAGGCTGATAAAGACCTAGGGAGGGAAAGGGAAGGATCCCCAAAGTATATCTCCCTACAATATTATCCATCGTTAAATAAAGCATCCACAGGGACCACATCTTTAGAAATTTCTTGTGGGTATCTATGAATAAACTTGTAAGTTTCTCATTGACAAAGAATACCGTAAGTCCATATGGTGTTTACCTTCCATAAAATATACAAATAGTTTTTTTTGCGCTTTATTTGGCTGCTAAAAGCACGTTTGTAGTTCGTTTAAATTGAGATTTGGTAAAGTGAAGAAACGAAGCCAAGGGTCTTTAGATCCTTTGAATAAGGTATGTAAGAGTTTAAATTCTTCAGTTCAAAATCTGTCTAACATGAGGCAAGTCCACCAGATATGGAGTACATTGCCAATTGCATAACAGCCTCTAAAACATAAGCTGGGGTAAGTAGGGTGGAGGTGTGCCAGTCGGGTTCGGACCATATCCCATCAGGTTAGAACCTTAAGTTTCAGGTAAAGCCACAGTAATAGAGCATGAGGAGATTGTGAACCAAATTTGTTGGCAGCCATAATGTAACACATTTTAAATGTGTATTTTAAGTTAAAACTTATTTTTCTAAGTGTGACACCCTCCTAGGTAGGTGCTAGAAGGGAGTATAGTTTTTGGGTCTTTTTGCTTACCAGGAAGATTGCCAGGGAAATTTAGAGTGCTCTCTGCCTACCA
Source organism: Pelophylax lessonae (assembly GCF_965119305.1). NCBI lineage: Eukaryota > Metazoa > Chordata > Amphibia > Anura > Ranidae > Pelophylax > Pelophylax lessonae. The sequence continues at coordinate 53,705,519 of NC_138776.1, read as the reverse complement.
AGGAGCAGGATCTATCAATAGAGTCTGCTCATGGTGCTTAGGTGCAGCTTAGCTTGTATGAATGTTTCACACTCCAATAGGGAGGTATGTTGGACAGTGGGAGGGAAACCTGACAAGCGAGGGCAAAGGAGTAGTTACAGCCCTGGCTATTGGCAGAGGAAAGTGCCTTGTTGCATTCTGGGTGACTGTATAAATGCCAGGAGCACATGTGCTCAGAGTCTTCGGCTAGAGAGCGGGGTCCTGGAGGGAGGGGGCAGCTGGCCCTCCTCTGTAGAAGTTGCTATGCGGCCTTGGGGGGTCGACCTGAGGGCCTAAAAGTCAGAGAAGCTGAACCCAAAGGTCCTGCAGAGCTGATTAGAAGGGAGACACCAGGAAGGATCTGATTCTGCCTACTGTGAGTACAGATGAGTGTTATGGGGACTGTCCTGTGAGGGCGATCTCTTCAAGTAGAAGAGTCATTCGATGGGTGTCAGTCAAGGGGATGCTAGAGAGTGCCCTGAATTTAAAGTAGTTGCATCAAGTCTGCTGCTAGAGAGAGCAAGAAGACTTAATTCTTCCATACAAGTGGCAGTATGTTAAAAGCAGTGTGTCTGCTTCCACAAGTAATCTGGTGAGGCCAAGTGAGAGTTGTCCTTATCTACTGTGAATAGTTCAGTTGGAGTATCCCACTATTCCCTTGTCCCAATCAAGTTCCACAATAAATACAAAACCAAAGTCCCTGGACTGTTTTGTTGAGTAACAAGCAAATGGGAGTAAGGAGGGATATGTGAAAACCCCCCAGCAACTGTCTGCAGGTAATCAGAGGGAGACCTAAGAAGTCAACAGACAGCAAGCCCTACAGGGACAGTGCTACATTTGGGGGCGTCCTCCAGGATTTTCCTCTGAGTTACAGCAGTGGTTGCTACCGGTCGGATGGATACCCAACAAACGGGATGTCTTCTTATGCAAAGTGCTGGAGTGTCAGTGAAGAAAAGATGTGTTGTACTGTGGAAGAAAGTAATGTCTGCTTCACAGTGATCAGTGCAAATGTGCTTTCAAGTTATGGTCAAGAAAGCAGTAACCTGGGATGCAGGGATCGGTGCGTCATGGATTGTGTCTGTACATATGCTGTAGTAGAAAATGTCTAAACAGTCGGTAACAGCAGAACAGTTTTAAGCAACAGTGGGGGAGTTCAGTTGACATGTGAACGAAAAAGTGTAACCGGAGCTCAAGTAAAGACAGAAGAGGCAAATGTATGTGTGTCTGTGGCAGGGAATTCAATCTGCATTGCAGTACCATTCATGAAGGCTGAACAGTGTTATGGCAGCAGCAAGGGGGTTACTGTACTAGGTGTGAGAGAGCGCGCCAAATAGATCTACCTAGCAGGAGGGGCCACCGCCAGAGAGTCAGCTGATCTAGGGACGTGGGGGGAGTCACCGTCCGCAGGCCGCCAATCTGCACAGAGGAAAGGAGCTCAGATGGCGGATGCCAGGGTGAGCCAGAGCGCAGATGCTAGGCTATCACATGTGTTGACGGAGAGCTTGCAGAGTGGACTAAGATGCAGAATCCAACCCTGTTGGACACAAGAGTTCGATTGATGCCCAAAGGAAGTCTGGCGTTGTGCAGCGGAGGTCACACGGAACATCTTGGACTGGGATGTGGCAGATGCCTGAATGTATCCGTGTGATTGCGAGCATGGGGCCAATGTGGGCACTGCAGTGACACGTTGCTGATGTAAGAGTAGAGTGATTGTCAGTCTAGAAGATTATATGTAAACTGGGAGCCAGGGACCACTTCTGAACTTCTAACACATTTAGAACAGGAACAAGTGGTGCAGACCCGCACCATCTGCCAAACCAGGGAGACCCACATTTCGGAGGTGCAATTCACACAAGTCGTGAAGGCCGGGCAGTGGTCACAGGGTGCATTGGTTGCAGTCGCAGCAACAGGAAGACCAGCTCTTAAAGAGGCAGAGGGGCTTCAATGGACCAGAAGATGAGGTCCTCCAATTCTTCCAGTGAGGAGGAGGCAGGGATCATTCATGTGGGATCACCCAGCTTTGACTGCTGATTCGGATCCCTGGAAGAGGGAATTGGTGAATGGGGATCAGGTGTAGAGACTGAGTGGGACTGGGGAACTAAGGGAAGAACAAGTCCTCCAAGTTCCAGTTCACTCAGTGAAGAGACAGGGGCATTGGTCATTTGCATGAGGTGTGCAAAGAATCTCGGTTTCTGTGATGCTTACACCACAAGGGTCCAAGACTTATCTCTACCCCGCACCTATGCTGTCAAGTTCCAGCGTTCAGGAGAGGTTTTTCAACGTCCTGTGTACATGAAGCCTTAGGGGGGCTGGGGGAGACAAGCAGAGTTCCGGCCACATACACTTTTTGAGCTAAAAATACCCCCCTAATCCTAAACTACCCCCAATTACCCTAACACTAACCCCACATTACAGTACATTACATTTACTGAAAAAAGATAAATACTTACCTTTAAAATTGATTGCAGGGCGTGGCCATCTCTGGTGTGGGCATCTGAAGCCGTGGTGTCCCCCGTTGTGCTCCTATTCCTGGTTCTGGGCTACCCAGAATGCCGATCACAATCTCGCGCATGCGATGTAGATTGCGATCGGCACTCAGAGTAGCGGACGGCCGTTCCCATTGCATCCTGGGATTGATGACACTCATCTCCCAGGATGTAATGCAAAGGAGGAAGGAACGTCGGGGGCCGTGGCCACACAAGGAAGAAGAGGAAGGAACGTAAGTTTATTTTCATTAAAAACCAGGTAAGTGAAACAAAAAAAAATATATTAATTATCCAATTATCCTTTTTCAGGTTTTTGTACTCTAACTGATGCTGCAAAGTTTATTTTTAGGCTGGAACTCCGCTTTAAGATAAAAAAACCTTCTGACTTTACAACTACTTTAATTCTTCCATACAAGTGGCAGTAGGGTAAAAGTATGGTATGTGTCTGCTTCCACAAGTAATGTGGTGAAGCCAAGTGAGAGTTGTCCTTATCTACTGTGAATAGTTCAGTTGAAGTATCCCACTATTCCCTTCTCCCATCCAAGTTCCACAATAAATACAAAACCAAAGACCCTGGACTGTTTATCACTTTACTGAGTAAGGAGCAAATAGGAGTAAGGAGGGATATGGAAAACCCCCCCCCATCAATTGTCTGCAGGTAATCAGAGGAAAGCCTAAGAAGTCATCACACAGCAAGCCCTACATGGACAGTGCTACATAAGTTTTGGAGAGAGTGGAGGAAAATTAGAACCTTACCTACTTTTTTATCAAAAATAATACATTTAAATAACAATTTAATACATTTATACCAATTTGATTATAAATCTAGGGCACACTCATCCTTTACTCTTTCTTTGGGTTTGACTGCTATCTGTGGCTCCATTAGGCTCTTTTTACACTAATGTGTTTTTTTTTTCATGCTTTTTGCAGAAACGCATTTCATTTTTTACCATGGGTTCCCATGGAACACATTTACATCATTGCATTTTTGTGCCTCTACGTTTTTTGAAAGGGTTGAGGACTTTTTTCCCGCAAAATGCAGCGTTTTAATGGGCATGCATTAAAATGCAAGTCCTGTGTTTTTGGCACATTTTTTATGCGTTTTTGACACGTTGTGCATTTATTTTAATTTGCCCAACAACAAATTGGACATATTAAAAGTCAAAAAGAATCAAAAATGCAAGATAAATGCATCAAAACACACGTGTCCGAAAACACGGAAAGCACAGCAAAAAGCACCACTGAAATGCTCAAAAGTAACATGCATAGGTGTGAATCAAGCCTTATGCCCCGTACACACGTGCAGATTATCTGCAGACTTTTGTCTGCAGACTTACCTTTTCTATGTAGTGCAAGGGCCTGCCGGATTGCATACAAATTCAAAGTGTTTAGGTTTGACCTCATATTATATGGTTTTGGTAAGTCAATCTGCACGTGTGTACGGGGCTTTAGGGAGATTTACCCTTATTTCTTTAGGGAGATATACTCTCATTTCTTCTGTTGATATTTTACCATACATGAAGTGAGTCCGGCTCTCCAACTGCAACACAGATAAAAATGAAAGCACTTTTTTTTATAAAGCAGAGTAGGTAAAGGCTAGTCAGATTTTTATTGCTGTTTGTTTCACTGTTTGAGATTTCCCATACTGTCTGGTAAAAAGTGTCAGCAGGGCATTTCCGTATATCATCCCATTTTTTTGCGGATGATATACGGACATAATGCATGTCAATGTGATTGCGGATGTCAGCGGATGACCATCCGCTGACATCCGATTTGCGTCCTTTCAGCTGTTTTTTGGAACGGAACAGAACCCTATTTTTTCTTCCGTTTAAAAAACGGAAAGGATGCTAAATCGGATGTCAGCGGTGTCATCCGCTGACATCCGCAATCGCATTGACATACATTATGTCCGTATATCATCCGCAAACGGATGGGATGATATGCGAACATACGGACCGGATGACACAAGTGTCATCCGTGTCCGTAAAAAATAAAGAGGCGTTACTCAGCCCCAGATAGCAATAAAAAAACAAAGCAGGGGATCCATCCCGCTAACTATCAACAAAGTTGGGAACCCATTACTAATGGGAGCACAGATCACTAACCACCAGTAGAGGGATAGAACACTAGCCACAAATGAAAACACAGACCACTGACCACCAAAGGGTGCACAAACTACCAAGCACCAAAACTGAAGGAGGCACACACTAATAACCCCCAACATGCTGTACATTAAATAGCCCTGACCGCTGCACCCTTTTTTGTACAATACAGACTCCTGACCAAAGTTTTTATTGTCAAGTACACATATAAGCAGTTGAAGGACAGTGTGTTGTGGCATTGCACACAAACATTATATATAACATTCGTCCTGCAGCTGGCCATTCACTTCCACCATTTCTCCCAACAGATGTGCTTCAACCTTTGGCAGTATGTCACCCAACAACAACATCTGCATCCAGCGCTTGTCTGAACCTGGAATCACAGAACCTCACACCTATGCAGGTTGCAGTTTGCATATTCCAGGTGCATTTTGCATATTTCAATACACATTTTTGATCCATTAAAGTCTATGGAACCAAAAACCAAAAAAAAAGTCCCTGGCCCTTTCCATAAAATGCACAGATGTGAACTTTAACCTTAGGAAACCATGATAAATGGACTGTAGTGTGTTTCTGCAAAACTGAAAATGCGCTAAAAAATGCATAGGAGGGAACCAGGCCTTATTGTCCACCAGTCAGTTTAAGCACTCGGTTTTACAGCAGGTGTGCACTGCAGTGCGACCTGAGCTGCAGTGCTGAGTAATAATAACTGCAGGTAGTGAAGGCTCAAGGCTGATCTAACCAATCTGTTTAGAGAAGAGGAGACTTTTTCCATCTTTCTACCTCAAAATTGAAAACGTCTTCCTCCATCCTGTGTGTTGCAAAGTTTGGCTAGGTACCAAAACACTGTAGAGCAGGGGTGTCAAACTCCATTTCATAGTGGGCCGCATCAGCATTATGGTTGCCCTCAAAGGGAAGGTTATATCTGTTGGATTAGATGTCCAGAGCACCCCATGTCCTGGGGGGGCAAAGAGGAGCCTTTCTAAAGCTGCACAGAGGAGTGCAGGATCTGGCAAAGGAGTTCTGTCCTCTCTGCTGTCGACTACAGAGACAAGGTGGGGGCAGAGACAAGGGGGGTGCTGCAGCTGCAGGAGAGGTGCAAGGGCCACATGAAATGGCCTGGGGGGCCGCATTCGGCCCGCGGGCCTTGTGTTTGACACCTGTGCTGTAGAGAGATATGCAACATAGAGTTACCATTTGATATTCAACCAAAATCTAATTGGACTCTAAAAAGAGTGCAATACACCGGCAAGAAATAGGAGCTCTGAGATTGACTGATACTAACATGCAATGCTTTTTTTTTGCAGCATTATTTTTTTCTCAAACTTTACAAACAATATTTTTGGACAGTCATTAAATTCTCAGACAGTTGGCAGACCCTAGATTGGTCCCCCTGACAGTTAGTGGTTGGTTGCACTGCAGTGACATATCGAAGGCTGCAGAAAATTCTGACATTCATTAACTGGCAGCAGAATTCAATCCTCTCCTCCAAGATCCCCCACACAACGTGGGACCCTGGATTCTCTGCTTCCCACAAATTGTAGATTTTTGTATTTTATCATATAATCCTTAATTTCCTGTTAACCTAAATACAGTTCTCTTTATTCTTCCAGGATTTGGTAATAGAGGAAATCGATTTAAAATTATTTTTGGGAATATCAGATGTTTATGAAATGCAGCAAAGTCTCTAAAGCAATTATATTCATTTTCAGATGATTTACTGAATTTATCAAATAAAAGGTTTATCCAAATAACATTTTGGCACATGTATATATGAACACCTTTTCCTTTTTGGGATTTGGTGCATACACACAATGGAAGTCAATGTTTCGGCTTCCTGTGTGTTGCCGTAACTTTTTTTTTTTTAAATAAAGTTTTATTTGAACACATTCAGTGCCGGTGTAACGTTAAAAAACCATACCCCGTGAAGAAACCATACCCTCGTCACTTCCTGTGTGAAACAGCAGCAGTGCGCATGCTCAGAGCCCCGGAGACGTAACTGAACAGCAAAGAATATCACAAGTGCGCATGCTCAGAAGGTAGGAAATAATCACGGCACTGTGTGAAATGTAATACTTGCGGCGGTATAATTAAAACAGTTCAAACATCTGCTCTCCTATCGCTGTCACTGCCCTGATCTCCCCTAATAAATATAAAAGCGGCGGCGGGTGTATGAGGTGTAAATGACCGGCTCCGTGATCCGCTTTTATATTTATTAGCTGAGAGCAGGGAAGTGACAGGGGAAGGAGCGCAGATGATTGATGTTGCAGTGGAGCTGTTTTCATGTAACGGCGGCAAGTGTAAGTACCGTGAGAAATCCATACCCTCCGTAGCTGAACCGGAAGTGACGAGGGTATGGTTTCTTCACGGGTATGGTTTTTTCACGGAACACCGGTTCACATGCAATGTCTGTCATCGCTATAGTGTGAACCGGGACTCAAGCATACATGTTCCATAAACACTCACAAGAAAATGCAACGTTGTAATGTACAAAATAGTAGAAAACAAATTACAGCTGCCAACTGCATAGAGCTCACTAAAGAGAACATACAGCCCCACCTAGTGGCTGAAAACAGAAATGACAGTGCCAATAGAGCATTAAAGTGGAGTTCTGGCCTCGTAAACTATTTTTTAATAAAAATACCCCCGGGACAGTCAGGGCTAGTACATTTCATAATGGATGGCCTCTGAACTGTCCCAGGTCACATTTACCTTTTAGAAGAAATACTCACCTTGAAAATGTCTTGTCCAGTGCTGCCATCTCAGGTGTGGGCAGCTGAAGCCAGCGCGTCCTCTTCGGCGTCCTCTTCAGTCCCACAACGCTCTGCACCGGCCCCGCTCGTCACATCCGGGGCAGGCGCGTCATCCAGGCGCGGCATGCCCAGAACATTTTCTTTTTTTTATGTCTTCTTATATGCTTAAAACATTTTTAGTTTAATTTTTATTTATTTTTTACATGTGTTTTTTTGCTATCACATAGGGGACCAGTAGCCCGCTATGTAATTGCACGTAGGTGACAGGTTCCCTTTATGGAGACACCTGGGGTCGATTAGACCCTGGATTTCTCCTCTCCAATCCACTACAGCTGATGGAACACAAACCTCTGTTCTCAGACACCTCAGTTCCAGCTGAAAGCCTGAGGCCACTGTAAGCAGTAGGGCCAGTTGCCTACAGAGGAGATGAAGGAAAAGAAACTCCTCCATTTCCTGAATTCCGTCAAATCCAAAATTTAGTGTTGTGTTTCTCTGTTTGATCTGTTCGTTTGAATGTCCTGGACAGAGGAGGGATCAGGGCTCTAATAGACCCCAGATCTCTCCATAAAGAGAACCTATCACTTCACAAGCTATCACAAACGTTGAATGAAAAAAAAATGTAAAAAATAGTTAGAATAAAATAAATCTCCCCCCCCCCCCACCCCCACCGCCCATGTGCAAATGCAAACGTGCACCTAGGTCCCACATGCATCTGTAAACCATGATTGCACCACACATGAAAGATATTTCCCCGAACGTCAAAGAGCAATAATTCTGGTGCCAGAACTAACATTTTATAGTGTTGCCTATGGATAATATTAGGTACCATACTTTGTCACCATGTCACATGTGTTCAGATTTTTAAATCTTGATATGTTTGGTATCTTTTTATTTGATACATCATATTTTATAATTTACCAAAAAATTGTGTATTTTATTGTGTCTGTGTGCACTAAAATTAATTTAGAGCCCATTCACATTAGCGCGACTTGTCAAGCGACTTGTCAGCCTGACAAGTCGCGCTCGGTCGCGGTCCATTGATTAGCACAGGACCCATTCTAATAGGAGCGACACAGGTCGCTCCGACTTAGAAAAAGGGTCCTGCACTACTTTGGGGCGACCTCGGAGCGACTTGCATAGACTTCCATTATGTGAAGTCTCTGCAAGTCGCGCCGAAGTTGCCGTGCACAGCGGTGCGCGCGACTTCACAGGTCGCCCCCCAAAGTCGTGTCGTGCTAGTCTGAATGGGCTCTTAAAGTGTTACTAAACCCCCAACAGTATAATCAGTATGTATATGCAGTAAAGCTTTGCTGATAATCGGTCGATGCCTAAATACATATATGTTTGATCCTGTCTCTCTGACCCTCTTCTTATTCCACTGTCTTCAAAAAATACCCTGATAATACAGAGCCAGGGGATGGGCTGCAATTGCTCAGTTAGGTGAGTATTGCTAGAGAGTTTTCTAATTTTCCTCGGAGTGTGCATGTGATCAGCACAGGTCCAATCAGAACTGTCTGGACAGAGTAAGGGGGAGAGAAAGAAAACTCATCCTACAAGCTTTACTAGGAACTGATAGAAGTCACAAGACTGCTATATATTGCTGATGAGAAAAGGTATTTATCAGTTTATATTTACTAAAATAATTGCATTTCCATGTTCTGTGTACTGCGGGAAACCGATATAGTGAATGCAGGGACCTGGGTTTAGTAACACTTTAAGTGTATTTTTCCCTGAAAAGTTGCGTTTGATAAACAGATGCACAAATTGCATCAGCCACCATATTATTCTTAAGGGCCTCTGCTTTCAGAAAAGATATACTGTTTGGGGGTCCTAAGTTATTTTCCAGCTGATTTTAACAAGTACCTGTATATAAAAAAAATGTAAATATTGCCCCGGATGGCATGTGATTTAAACTGAAGTTAAATCTTTCATTTTGCCTTCCTTTGTTCCTCTCCCAGGCAGGTTCTATCTGACTTGCTGCAGTGATAGAAGCTCTCAGTGTGCAGTGAAATCAGAGTAAGCAATTTAGTATAGAACAACTGTGAAAGACTGTAAGGAAGGCTGGCAGTGCCGGGACAAGCACCCAGGGCAAGGATGCCAAACTGCGCCCCCCCCTTCCCTTAGGGTTAGAGTCAAGGCGCCCCCCCATCCCTGCAATAAACCATTGCACCCAGGGCAGCCGTCCCTCCTGCCCACCCCTTGTCCCGGGCCCTGAAGGCTGGGGTCAGGGTGGGGCTGCTTCCAGATAGGCCTTCTCCCTGAGCATTGCTATATACTGTACTGTATGTACCATAGTTGGGAAGTTCACAGATGCCATGGCACAACAGTATGACTTCCACATGTATTTGTAAATGTGTGCAACTAAAACCACTGTCTTTAAAGCGGAGTTCCACTCATTTTTGTGTTTATTAACAGTCAACAGCTACAAAAAGTGTAGCTGCTGACTTTAAAGAGGAAGTAAACCCTCCTCTACAACTTGTACCTATAGGTAAGCCTATATTAAGGCTTACCTATAGTTACTGTAAATATCTCCTAAACTTGCACTGTTTAGGAGATATTTACTTTGCATGCAGCCAGTGACATCACTGGCGCATGCACTTTGAAGGAACGGCCGCTGGTGCCGTTTCTTCAGAGACCCGTGCCATGACTGTCGGCTCCCGCGCGCGTGCGCGGGAGTGACGTCACCGCGGCTCCGGCCAATCAGATGGCCGGATGCCGCGATCTCGGAAGACGGGCGACTGCACATGTCGCCCGTCATAGAGGTGAGCGGACGGCACGGCGGGGGCTCATTCTAAGGTAAGTATTTCATAATGAGCTAGTATGCAATGCATACTAGCTCATTATGTGTTTCTATTTCAACTTGTAAAAAAAAAAAAAAATTTAACTGAGTTTACAACCTCTTTAATGATCATGGCGATACCTCACATGTCTGGTTTGAAGCCTGTTTACGTACTGCATGTGCATACTTGCCAACTGTCCTTTATTTCCTGGGACAGTCCCTGCAAATAGGAGCCTGTCCCAGATAATTTATATTGTCCCTGGAAGCGCCTGTTAATCAGACTGCCCATAAATATTACGCAGAAGTAGTGCAGCTGAATGGGAGAATTATTCCAACTCTGCTACTGTACTACTGCTACTGAAATTCCCTCTTTAAATTCCTGTAATTCTCTCTATATTGGAGTAGACTCTATAATCTGATAAATAGGCGAGATTAATTATGCAGAGTGGGCGGAGCATCAGGGAATTGGGTGTGGTATATGATCGCTGTGCTGCAAAGTGTGCAAATTTTTTTTTTAAATGTTGGCAACTATGCATGTGGGTGTGACTTACACATGCGTTTGCTTCAGCGTGCGAGCACGGAAGGATGGGGAGCTTTCATTTTTTCCCCTTATTTTTTATTTTGTACTTTTATTTTTATGTTATCACTTTTCTTCCTATTCCAAGGAATGTAAGCATCCCCTGTAATAGAAAGGATGACAGGTCCTACTTATTGAGATCTCTCATTTACCTTTTTGTATTCTGACTTTAAAGAAAAAAAATGTGTTTTGATCTGAGAACTGGAAGAGACATCAGTCCTCCAAGGCCATAGAGCTGAGTGGCAGCCATCCTGGCCTTACTCGACTTCCTGCCCAGCAAACAGCCGCATCGGATTGCTCCCGGTGTAATGTTAGAAAACCATACCTCGTTAGAATTCCATACCCTCGTCACTTCCTGTCAGGAACAGCTGAGCAGCGTAGCAGTGCGCATGCTCAGAGCCCCGGATACGTCATTGAACAGCAGAGAAGTTGACAAGTGCGCATGCTCGGAGGGTATGAAATTATCACGGTAGTGTAAGCAATGTTACACTTGCGGCGGCGGTTACATTAAAACAGTTCGGCTTTAACATGGGTCATCTACGCTCCTATCCCTGTCACTTCCCAGATGTCGGCTACTAAATAGAAAAGCGGCGGCGGGTGTATGAAATGTAAATGACGGAGATCTCGGCTCCGTGATCTGCTTTTATATTTATTAGCCGAGATCAGGGAAGTGAGAGGGATAGGAGCGGAGATGACTCATATTGCAGAGAAGCTGTTTTAATGTAACGGCGGCAAGTGTAACATTACACACACTACTGTGATAAATCCATACCCTCCGTAGGTGCACCGGAAGTGACGAGGGTATGGTTTTCTCACGGGTATGGTTTTTTCACGGAACACCGGGCTTGCGGTGTGAAGTGGCGGGGGGCACCCTTCCTGCTGCTTCTAAAAGTGATCCTGTGGCGAATCCGCCCAAGGGACCACTTTTATCTAACATAGAACCAGCTACAGTAAAGAATTAAACTGGGTTTATGGCAGCTAGCTGCTGCCATATCACCGGTATTATATGTCAAAGTAATGATGCGTTTCTACTATGGGCTGATCGGCAAGTGGTTACAGGGAAATGTATGAATGCTTTCCTGTTTTGTATATATTCTGTATTTATATATTATAGGCAGAACTAAAAAAAATAAAAATGTATAGAAAGATTTTCCAATTTTTTTTTACTTGTGAATATTTAATTTGCAACCAGGAGGTGGAGTCCTGGGCTTTTTGTAATGATAACCTGACTGTTCTTAGCTGCTTTGTTGAAATGTTTTTGTTGTTTGCAGAACTTAGTAAGTAAAGGGCAGATTTAGGTACATAGCTAAACAAGGCAAAGCAATGACTCCTCCCTCCCCCACTACCTTTTCTGTTCAGACTAAACAATATAATGTGTAAATGAGAGAAAGACAGTTTGATGGCAAATAGTTTGAATCTCTAAAAGACCGCTTATTCTCTCTGACGCCTGTGTCATGAGTGCTCCCTGTTTATGTGTAAAAAATGATTTTGTTTTCATATTAAAACTAAGAGATACACATTGGCACATTGGTATAAAAATGTATACACTCTAAACCAGGGGTCTCCAAACTTTCTAAACAAAGGGCCAGTTTACTGTCCTTGAGATTTTAGATTTTAGGGGGGCCGGACTGTGGCCAGCAGGAAAAGTGCCTGTTTTTTTGAGTGAGCAGTATCTCATCTTTGATTTTAGGGAGGGGGGGGGAGGGGATAGTACCACATTGTTGGTGTCAGGGACAGGAATTATGCCCTATTGTTGGTGTCAGTCGGCAGAAAAGTCTCGTATCAGTGGGATATATAGTGCCCCGGGGGGCCGGATAAAGGAAAGCAAAGGGCCACACCTGCCACCCGGGCCGCACTTTGGAGACCACTGCTGCTCTAAACGAAAAAGTAATAGAATTTAACCCTTTCCCGCTGCCACCTCCCAGCCCTTTAAGTGGATCGAAATACCAGGTGGCGGAGATGGGCATTTAGTTCATGTAAATGTTGTGATTGACTGTCACAGCAGTCACATAATTGAAAAGCTCCTAATTGCAAATATGCATCGGGAGCTTTCTGTGACAGTTTAGTTACTGTGGCGGGAACGCGCATGGAGGGCGCTCTCAGCTCAGTAAACTGTTTCCCTAAAGACGCAGCTGCTCGACGTTAAAGCCCACCCTCCAAGTGGCCACATATATGTGTATGGCCAGCTGGAAGTGGTTAAACAAGACACTAGCATTTCACTTTAACACAAAGTGGCATATTATTATTACATTAATATACGGGATTTATATAGCGCCAACAGTTTGCACAGTGCTTTACAATGTTAGGGCAGATAATACAGTTACAATACATTTCAATACAGGAGGAATCAGATGACCCTATTTATAAAGCAGAGATTCTGCCATTCAGTAAACATTTTTGCAGTTGAATCTTCCTGGTCCCTTTGCTTTAAATGACAGTAATTGATTCTCCATCAGAGAATGTTTGGTGAAAGTTACATTCACTGCTTTATAAATAATTACAGATCAATCACTGATGATTTTATCAATAACACAAAATAGATTTCCCATAGAACCATCATTTATAATTTTTAACATAATGCATGGCATACTATAATATGGGCGCAATGAGCTTTCCATAAGCTCCAGTCAGTGACTCTGCCTAGGTTGGGATGATGTCATCAGTTTGTTGCAGGCAGGAGGAAGCAATTCTTCAGTCTTTTCTCCCCCAGTGATTTGACTGCAACATTGTAACTTTGTAGTAAGTCACAAGGTAACAGGCTACAACAAGGGCTGATCTGTGTCATACATTTGTTAACAAAGCCAGGAACTGAAAAACCAGCATTTACATGATTGTGTCATCTCTGAGCTGGCATCTCAGTGCAGGATAAAGGCTGAACAAAGATTGCGTCATCCTTTTGGCAAAAAAAACCCCCAAAAAACAGATGGAGGCAATTTCGAGGTGGGTACTGTAAACTCTGTGATAATAAATAGCCAGAAGTGTTAGAGAAATATATACAGTGGGTAAGTATTCAGACCCCCTTAAATTTTTGACTCTTTGTTATATTGCAGCCATTTGCTAAAATCATTTAAGTTCATTCTTCTTCCTCATGAATGTACACATAGCACCCCATACTGACAGAAAAACACAGAATTGTTGACATTGTTGCAGATTTATTAAAAAACAAAAACTGAAATATCACATGGTCCTAAGTATTCAGACCCTTTGCTCTGTATTTAGTAGAAGCCCCCTTTTGATCTAATACAGCCAGGAGTCTTTTTGGGAAAGATGCAACAAGTCTTTCACACCTGGATTTGGGGATCCTCTGCCATTCCTCCTTGCAGATCCTCTCCAGTTCTGTTAGGTTGGATGGTAAACGTTGGTGGACAGCCATTTTTAGGTCTCTCCAGAGATGCTCAATTGGGTTTAAGTCAGGGATCTGGCTCGGCCATTCAAGAACAGTCACGGAGTTGTTGTGAAGCCACTTCTTCGTTATTTTAGCTGTGTGCTTAGGGTCATTGTCTTGTTGGAAGGTAAACCTTCGGCCCAGTCTGAGGTCCAGAGCACTCTGGAGAAGGTTTTTGTCCAGGATATCCCTGTACTTGGCCGCATTCATCTTTCCCTCGATTGCAACCAGTTGTCCTGTCCCTGCAGCTGAAAAACACCCCCACAGCATGATGCTGCCACCACCATGCTTCACTGTTGGGACTGTATTGGACAGGTGACGAGCAGTGCTTGGTTTTCTCCACACATACTGCTTAGAATTAAGGCCAAAAAGTTCTATTTTGGTCTCATCAGACCAGAGAATCTTATTTCTCACCATCTTGGAGTCCTTCAGGTGTTTTTTAGCAAACTCCATGCGGGCTTTCGTGTGTCTTACACTGAGGAGAGGCTTCCGTCGGGCCACTCTGCCATAAAGCCCCGACTGGTGGAGGGCTGCAGTGATGGTTGACTTTCTACAACTTTCTCCCATCTCCTGACTGCATCTCTGGAGCTCAGCCACAGTGATCTTTGGGTTCTTCTTTACCTCTCTCACCAAGGCTCTTCTCCCCTGATAGCTCAGTTTGGCCGGACGGCCAGCTCTAGGAAGGGTTCTGGTCGTCCCAAACGTCTTCCATTTGAGGATTATGGAGGCCACTGTGCTCTTAGGAACCTTAAGTGCAGCAGAAATCATTTTGTAACCTTGGCCAGATCTGTGCCTTGCCACAATTCTGTCTCTGAGCTCTTCAGGCAGTTCCTTTGACCTCATGATTCTCATTTGCTCTGACATGCATTGTGATCTGGAAGGTCTTATATAGACAGGTGTGTGGCTTTCCTAATCAAGTCCAATTAGTATAATCAAACACAGCTGGACTCAAATGAAGGTGTAGAACCATCTCAAGGATGATCAGAAGAAATGGAAAGCACCTGAGTTAAATATATGAGTGTCACAGCAAAGGGTCTGAATACTTAGGACCATGTGATATTTCAGTTTTTCTTTTTTAATAAATCTGCAACAATGTCAACAATTCTGTGTTTTTCTGTCAGTATGGGGTGCTATGTGTACATTCATGAGGAAGAAGAATGAACTTAAATGATTTTAGCAAATGGCTGCAATATAACAAAGAGTGAAAAATTTAAGGGGGTCTGAATATTTTCCGTACCCACTTTTCTGGGTCACAGTTGCTGGAGACACAGGGGTCACCGGAGACACAGGAGCGACTGGGGACACAAGAACACAGAGGGAAAGCAGAAGACCCAGGAGCACACAGGGTTCACCAAGGTCAATGGACATACAGGAGTGCAGGGTTACTGGAGACACAGGAGCACACAGGGGGTCAACAGAGACCCAGGAGTGATTGGATACACAAGAACTCACAGGGAACACCGAAGGCGCTCGAGACACAGGAGTACACAGAGTTCACCAAGGTCAATGGACACATAGGAGCACAGAGTTGCTGGAGACACAGGGGTCACCAGAGACACAGGAGTGACTGGAGACACAAGAACACACAAGGAAAACAGAAGAAGCAGAAGACACAGGAGCACACAGGGTTCACCGAGGTCAATGGGCACACAGGAGTGCGGAGTTACTGGAGACACAGGGGGCCAACAGAGATGCAGGAGAGACTGGAGACACAATAACTCACAGGGAACACAGAGGACACAGAAGACACAGGAGTACATAGGGTTTACCGAGTTAAATGGACACATAGGATCACAGAGTTGCTGGAGACACAGGGGTCACCGGAGACACAGGAGTGACAGGAGACACAAGAACACTCAGGGAAAACAGAAGACACAGGAGCACACAGGGTTCACCGAGGTCACACAGGAGTGCAGAGTTACTGGAGACACAGGAGCACAAAGGGGGCCAACAGAGATGCAGGAGTGACTGAAAACACAAGAACACCCAGGTAACACAGAAAACCCAGGAGACACAAGGAGCACACTTGGTTCACCAAGGTCAAGAGTGCAGAGTTGCTGGACACACTGGGGCTACTGGAGACCCAGAAATACACAGGGGTCAACAGAAACACAGGAGTGACTGGAGACACATAAACACACAGTGAATATAGAAGATGCAGGAGACACAGGAGCAGGCAGGGTTCATTAAGGTCAATGGAGACACAGGAGTGCAAGTTCCCTGGAGATATAGAAGCACACAGAAGCACCAGAGACAGAGAAGTGACTAGAGAAACAAGAACACACGGGGAACACAGAAGACACAGGAGCATACATGGTTCACCAAAATCAATGGAGACGCAGGAACTCAGGGATGCTGGAGACACAGGGGTCAAAGTCCCTGCAAGCAAGGGGAACAGAGGAGACAGGAAAATTCTGGAGGCACAATTGGGTTTGGCTTTGGTGTAGTGACACATGGCTAAAATGCCAAGCAACTTGCCACTTAGTTCTTTAAGGTGGAGCCTGTATGCTGATTGGCCATAGTGCCAGGGGATCGACACTGGATCGGAGAGCAGGTCATTGTAAAACCATGGGGATGGGGATTGTAATACCATGGGGATGGGGACACAAAAAGGTGGTTGGGAAAACCAAGAATTTCCAGATGGACAGAAATAAAGCCAGGAATTGTGATAGGGAGGTTTTACTGTTGGACCATCCAAAGTGTATGAGAAACTGCTCCCAACTATGACTAAAATATAATTTTTGGGTGGACAGGCCCTTTAAATAAATCTTATCATAACACAGCATATGTTTCCCACAGATTGCAGATTTTAATTCCCTATTTAGTTTATATAATTTCTCGTTATTCCTAATGCTTTTTGCTTTATTCTTCCAGGATTTGAAAATAGAGATAATCAATCTGAAATTGTTTTTGGGAATATCAGATGTATATGAAATGCAGTAAGGTCTCTGAAGCAATTTCTTTCTATTTTAGATGAGTTACTGAATATATTAAACTACAAATTGTATCCCAATAACATTTCAGGCCGTGTTAATGGGAAGTCCCTGTAATTCAGCAAGATTAGGCATCTGAATTGTGAAACTTTCTGTCCTTGTTTTGTTACTTCCTGTAACGTTCATTTCATTTTAGTGGTTTAGTTATTTAATTGTCATGTATTAAAATAGATGTAACCCCAAACTGGATGACTTTTAGTTTGCTCTCTGCACTGTGTGTCATACACATGTCACAACTCAGTGTTGCTGATCTCCTGTAACCCCTTTGCAGCCATGACATGTCTACATGCACTCCAGGGATGGCTGCATAGTATTTATCAGGGCAGGTTTTGCTGATGGTGACCATAACTGTGTAATAGGTGGTGGCATGACCACTTGGAGAGCAACTGGGAGATATGGACAGTGTTGTCTCCCTACAGGCAGTGGTGTGGTGTGTGTGAGTGGGGGAGGCAGCCAGGGCAGTCACCCCTGGTGCAACATTTAGAGGGGCACTATCCTGAGTGTTATTGGTCCCAGGGCTATCTTTAACGTGGGACAAAAGGGTCAGCTGCCCCGGACCCAGTAATTGTTGTGGGGCCCAAACCAGCTGCAACCTTGAGCCCCTACAGGAAGTGCCTGAACAAAGACCTTCATTGTAGGATCATCAGGAATTATTTTAAAGTGGTAGTAAACCGCCATTTTTAAACCTGCAAGGAAAAGTTATATTGTGCTAGTTAATGCATCGCATACTAGCACATTTTGTGAAATTTACCTTCAAACTAAGCCCTCTAGTGGCACGCTGTCACACTGACAGGGCTTCCATCTTAAAACCATACAATTGCGACACAAGTGATATTGTAATTGAATGTTATTAAAAATTACCTTTCCTTTTCAATCTGCAGCCGAAGAAATTTTCTAAAAAATGCAATATGGCTACCTGTAGCTGTTCTGTACACAGAATGTTTACTGACCACCCCCCCCCAGAAACATAATTTCCTGCTTGTGTGATTGTGTAAGATTCTGGTACCTTTGGTACCCTTATTGCCCATTTTTCATTGCATATTGCGTCCCACCTTTTCAGTTAGGTGGAACGCATATACCTTTAAGCCGCATGACAACATCACTGAGCGCCGCTCTGAGCGGCTATTTCAATCGCCGGCTTTCTCTCACAGGTTGTTCGTTCAAACTGCATGCTTAACAGCCTTGTCTTATGCTGCCGGAGCCTCCAGCTATTCTCTTTACCTGGAACAGACCGGAACCTCGCTACTGATCCCGTATCTCGCTACCGGATTACTCCCTTACTACCGGACCCTTCTACTTACTAACCTCACTAGTGATAAGTACCCCACAGGGGATTCCTTCATAACAAACTTACACTATCTACTTCTGCACATTAAGGACTGTTACTATCTATGTATTACTAATCCTATCATCTACACTGTTACATAGATTGCTAGCTCTTGAGTCTACTACCATCTATCCTTGCACTGGGTTAGTCTCTCCTGTATATGTCAGCTGCTGTCCTTACCACCTGTTACTATACATGATTACTAACCTATCTGCATTCTACCTATTACCATCTACCACTCTCCTGAACATTACTAGCAAGTGCTTATCATTGCTATCACTGCTCATGCCTGTCCCTTCAGCACATCACCTCTATACTGTCATATACATCCTATCACTCCAGGAACATCTTATAGAGTGTATGTGTATTTGTATGCTGAAGCAGGCGGGTCCACAGTGATGAGTCTGGAGAGTTGGATCTGGTCATTCAACACATCTCTACATGACTACTGAGTGGAGATTCTGCAGCTGCAAATCCAGCTCACTATAACAAAAACGCAGGAGCGTTACAGATTGGCTCGTCAATTTTCCCAGAAGTCTGCTTTTTTGGGAGGTCTTTAAGGATTTTTAGCTAATGCGTTTCCTGCAGCAAACCCCCTAGCCCCACTTTGAATACTTGCCTGAGCCTGATCGCAATTCAGCACTTTGCCTGAGAGAAGTGCTCTCTCCTCTCTCTCTGGCTCCTCACTGGGCAAGGAGGCAGCATCGGGAGTCATTTCCTCCTGCTGCTGTCAATCAAATCCTGTAAGGAGGGAGCGGGACCAAGCTGCACGCTTTGTGTCAATAGGTGCACACAGCATTGCTCAGGATTTCACCCCCATAAGAAGCGGCTTCCTGTGGTGTCACACAGAGAAGATAAGGATCCCAGAGCACCGTTTGGGGACCCTAGAAAAGGAGGATCGGGGCTGCTCTGTGCAAAATTAGTTCACAGAGCAGATAAGTATGAGATGTTTCCTTTTTTAATTTTTTATTTTAATTTTATAGTCACTTTAGCCTTACACCGCATTCACACTGCAGCGGCACGACTTCTGGGGCGACCTGTGAAGTCGCATGCAGCGCGACTTTGGCGCGACTTGCACGGACTTCATAAAATGAATGTCTATGCAAGTCGCTCCAGGTCATCCCAAAGTAGTACAGGAACCTTTTTCTAACGGAGCGACTTGTGTCGCTCCTATTAGAACCGTTCCTGTACCACACAATGGACTGCAACGGTCCGCGACTTGTCAGGCTGACCAAGTCACCTGACAAGTCGTATTAGTGTGAATGGAGTCTGACCCTAACTTTAAGCATTATTGATACCAAAAGGTAACAAAAATTGATCATACATAAAGCAACAGAAAATATTTTTGTCATTTACAAATTTTTAGACTTTCATTTCTTAAAAAAGAGAACACTAAAACAGAAACTACTAGTGAATAAAAAAATATATGAGACAAGGTGGGAAAGAGATAAAGGAGATATCTCTGGTGATCACTGGGAGGAAGCCTTGGAGGCGGTGCGTTTATACTCTATGAATGCATTAAATAGCCTGTCTCAATTATACATCTTATTGAGAGTACACTGCACCCCAGTTAAGCTGCACACCATGGGTCTTCATCCAAACCCTGTATGCCCAAAATGCTGTAGAGACACATTGGGGATCTTATACATCTACTGTGGCACTGCCTAAAACTTTACAGATACTGAGAATCATTATTGAGAACAGTTAATAGTACTCTACTGCTATACCTCTGGACCCTAAGCCCTGACTTCTAGGCATACTGGAAGAGGCGGTGCAAGATAATTACCTTAGGGAGGCAGCTAGCAGGGCACTGTTACAGGCACGCAGACTTATTCTGCTGCATTGGATCTCCCAAACAGTACCAACACACTGTGGATAGACCAAATGGGCACAGTACTTAGGTATGAAAAATTGATATATGCGCATAGAGGTAACCTGCACAAGTTTGAAAAAGTATGGGGGAATTGGTTGTCTATGTGCAAGTAGACCATGTTAGTAAATCAATATCACTAGGGAACTACCCGGTAGGCTGATGGAAGAGCGGTTGACATGGATTTGCTTTGTAAGATAATGTTCTCTTCTTGTTATGGTGCATGTGAGGTAAATGACTATAGCTATTCTGTATTGCTAAATGTAATCAGATATGACTTTGTACTTTATTTAAGATGATATGGTATAAATTAAGATGATATGGTATAATGTGAATGGGCTCTCTGGAACGTTCTTTTTTTTATGTTTTCTGTGCTTTGTTTACTTTCATCAATAAACTTTTACCTGATAAAAAAAAAAAATATATATATATATATATATATATATATATATATATATATATACAGTATCTGACTAAAATAAGTACACCCCTCACATTTTTGTAAATATTTTATTATATCATTTCATGTGACAACACTTGAAACAGTGTAAATTTGCTGTCCCCTCAAAATAACTCAACACACAGCCTCTGATGCTTGGCCAGTCCATCACCTTTACCCTCAGCTTCTTTAGCAAGGCAGTGGTTGTCTTGGAGGTGTGTTTGGGGTCGTTACCATGTTGGAATACTACCCTGCAGCCCAGTCTCTAAAAGGACGGGATCATGCTCTGCTTCAGGGTGTACTCACTTTTACTGTATATATATATATATGCGTATGTCATAAGCCAAATATTTCCCTTGTGTCGGGTGTATCATATGAATACATAACAGAAATAGTATGTAAAAGGTTTCCACCGAAAAAAACACCTTCATCACATATGATGATATATGTAGAGTAAAGTGTTACCTGTATACTGTATATCCTCACTTGGAGGTTACTAATTACCAACAATGCTTTATTAATTTACTATGAAACTGAATAAAATACATTAAAGTACATTCTGGGGGACCCAGCACCTTTCTCTATTTGTATAAGAACATATAGCGAACTTCAAATATAGCTTAGGCTACATTCTCACGGGCAATCAGCTATTCACCCACACCTGTCATTCCAGATCCAGGAATCTGCAGATTCTTGCCACTGGAAATAACAGGGTGTGATAATTACCCATCTTAATGTAACCTATAAATACATAAAGACTTTTTTTTTTGTTAAAGCATTAAATTACCATGTTACACAAAATTGCATGCTATTACATAATTCTCTTTTCTTTTATTAACACACATATACTATATCTCTCTAAATGCCATAACCTCCAATGACCTTGAACACTTCCCAGTTGGCTTTATCAGGTACTTAGGGATGGAGCTGACCACTTCCCAACATGTTTCCCAGATATTAAATTTGCTTCTTTAGGAAAAAGAGATAAAGTATAGATTTGTTTTTGCACTCGGCTAATAAGGCACACACAATAAACCAAGCATCCCATTTAGGAAGGAGGGGCTGCAGGGGACATAAAAAAAACTTCAGGGGCCCATATTCGTAAGGGATCTGCTGCCCTTTTTTGACTATTTGTAAATGCCTGGGCTGATGATATATTATGTATGCACCTCGTGTCTCTGGGTTGATGGGTTGAAAACCCCAGAAGAAGGAAGTGGAGAAAAAGAAGATTTGAGATCACATGTTTCCATGAAGGAAATGTTGCTATTCCAGACTAGAATCAGATGTTAATAGACAAGCGTATCTATGTTAGTATTTTACCATTGTTGTCCATAGGTTTTGGGTGTGTATATGTACAGTATCTCACAAAAGTGAGTATACCCCTCACATTTTTGTAAATATTTTTATTATATCTTTTCATGTGACAACACTGAAGAAATGACACTTTGCTACAATGTTGAGTAGTGAGTGTACAGCTTGTATAACAGTGTAAATTTGCTGTCCCCTCAAAATAACTCAACACACAGCCATTAATGTCTAAACCACTGGCAACAAAAGTGAGTACACCCCTAAGTGAAAATGTCAAAATTGGGCACAAAATGTCAATATTTTGTGTGGCCACTATTATTTTCCAGCACTGCTGTCAGGGAACTTCCCACAAGAGAGCTGGATCTGCCGCCCACACTAATGCAGTGACAACCAGTGGCCTATTTAAACCAGCCTGCTCCAGCCATTAGTTGCTGGATGATCTTCAGCTTCCTGTTTCCTGCTTCCTCTGTTACTGTTCCTGTTTACTTGGATTACCTGTTACCGACCCTGCTTGCCTCACCTGTCTTGTCTCTCCTTCTGGCTCCGACCACCGGCTTGTTTACCTACTCTGCTCCAGTCTGCTGTTCCCGTGTATGGCTTGCTCCTTCGGACTCCTCTACTGCTTGATGAACTGTGTTTGACCCCTTGGCTTGACCTTGACCTCGCTCTTGTCGCACACCTGGCTACCTCCTCTAGTCACCTTCAAGGCAACCTGCATTGCAGCACGCACTACATGTCTACTACCACAGCAGTCACCTCTTCACCGGAGCTTGCCGCAGCCGGCGACCCTTGTTCCTTTGGGCACAGCACTCCCTGTCTCCACCTCCAGGGGTGCCTTGCACTTAGCCACAAGGGAAGCCCTCTCTGCACCTCGACCTCTGATCAGGTACGTGATAACTGCCTTAACCCTCTTGGGCATGGAGTTCACCAGAGCTTTACAGCTTTCTCCCTTTACCCTCAGCTTCTTTAGCAAGGCTGTGGTCCTCTTGGAGGTGTGTTTGGGGTTGTTATCATGTTGGAATACTGCCCTGCGGCCCAGTCTCTGAATGGAGGGGATCATGATCTGCTTCAGTATGTCACAGTACATTTTGGCATTCATGGTTCCCTCAATGAACTGTAGCTTCTCAGTGCCGACAGCACTCATGCAGCCCCAGACCATGACACTCCCACCATGCTTGACTGTAGGCAAGACACACTTGTCTTTGTACTCCTCACCTGGTTGCCGCCACACATGCTTGACACCATCTAAACCAAATAAGTTTATCTTGGTCTCATCAGACCACAGGACATGGTTCCAGTAATCCATGTCCTTAGTCTGCTTGTCTTTAACAAACTGCGGGCTTTCTTCTGCATCATCTTTGGAAGAGGCTTCCTTCTAGGACGACAGCCATGCAGACCAATTTGATGCAGTGTGTGGCGTATGGTCTGAGCACTGACAAGCTGACCCCTCACCCCTTTAACCTCTGCAGCAATGCTGGCAGCACTCATATGTCTATTTCCCAAAGACAACCTGTAGATATGACGCTGAACACGTGCATTCAACTTCTTTGATCGACCACGGTGAGGCCTGTTCTGAGTGGAACCTGTCCTATTAAACCACTGTATGGTCTTGGCCATTGTGCTGCAGCTCAGTTTCAGGGTATTGGCAATCTTTTTATAGCCTAGGTAATCTTTATGTAGAGCAACAATTTTTTTTTCAGATCCTCAGAGAGTTCTTTGCCATGAGGTGCCATGTTAAACTTCCAGTGACCAGTCAGAGTGAGAGCGATAACACCAAATTTAACACACCTGCTCCCCATTCACACCTGAGACCTTGTTACACTAACAAATCGGTTGACACCAGGGAGGGAAAATGGCTAATTGGTACCAAATTTTAACATTTCCACTTAGGGGTGTACTCACTTTTGTTGCCAGCAGTTTAGACATTAATTGTTGTGTGTTGAGTTATTTTGAGAGGACAGCAAATTTACACTGTTATACAAGCTGTACACTCACTACTTTACATTGTAGCAAAGTGTCATTTCTTTGGTGTTGTCACATGAAAATATATAATAAAATATTTACAAAAATGTGAGGCGTATACTCACTTTTGTGACAGAGGTATATCTGTTCTCCTGTTGTTACCTCACTTGGACTATACCAGATACTTTGGTCTGTGACACAGTGTATATGTAGTGGTTGCCTTGCTGTGTGTTAGTAAGTGAACCTGTTTATTGCAATATACTTTATGTTCAGGTCCTTGTTAGTCTTGTTAATCCTGTCCCTTCTGGTCTTGGATACTTAATCTAGTTTTAGCTCAAGGGTAGGTAACCAGCATTGGCTAGAACCAGGTTAGGCTTTCAACGTCCACTTCTGGTAGCTAGCGGTCCAGGTGCATGACAGATTAGATGATACTGGGGACTAAGCGCAGGGTAGATCGTCTAAATCTGAGTTCACCTGCTGGTGAAAAGCTGCATTCCAGGCTGGTTGGACAGCAGCTGGAGATTCTCCTCATCACCACAGATCTTGTCTTCAGGTCTTCAGCTCCAAAATGAACGCTGCATCAAGATAATCCTCAAGCACCCCTGCAACTGAAATTTGCTGCAATATTCATCTGAAGGTATCTCTATTAATAATTATATATGCCTGGGTATATGCGCATTGTGCACAATTCCATCGGGATTTTTGTTGGGCCCTTTGCTGACAATACCTGTTTTTACATTGGATGTACAGTATGTAATATTATTAATCTTCCTTATATAAAGTTACTGGTGTACATCTATATAATTATGGTAATGTTATAAGCTGATTGAAGTTGTTCCTCTGCTCCCAATTACTTGGATAAGATTTTACTGATCAAAGAATCAGATGGTCTAAAATTATCCATGGTGTGATAAGGTCAACTCAACCAAGCAGGCCAGTAGATGTGCAACAATTGGGCCCAAAGAACATTGCTCAGACTCCACCAGGAAAGGACATGACAGCAAGCCCCCATCAACCTATATTATGTAATCTTAGCCTAACACTATACAACTTCTGTATACTCTATTCACTGTACTCACACTATAGTTTCCTCCTATTTCTCCTTCAGGTCTAGTAGTAAAAGCAGTTGTCAGCCATCAGCACTAATTAACAGGTAATTTGTTTTTTTTTTCTTCCATCCAATGTAACCCCAGCCTGACCTCTTCATCAATTAGTAAGATCAGATTCCCAGAATCCTCCGCTGTTCAGACAGTGGTTGGTGACCCATGAATCCACATCTGTGCTAGATACTGCAAGGTCGCAGGTCTTTACAACGACAACCTTCCCATGACAATAGGGCCCATCCGCATTCATTTTATCTGATTAGCGTTCTCACTCACCCCATGAATATGAATCAGGCGACACCAAGGTCACAACTCTGCCTTTTAATGTAACTGTCAGGGCATGTTTGGGATTAAAACTACATTTTATCTAATCTCATGTATCATTGAATAAGTAATTCATGAGAAATTGTGATTAGGTAGTTCAGTTACTTCATGAACGTTATTTGAAAGTACTTAAAAATTTAATTTGATTTTAACCTTCATTTTTTGGAATGAATGGACTTTACCAAATAAAAAACCACATACACTGTTGGAAATTTTTTTTTTGAGAAAACAATTCGATCCTGCTCCTTCGAATTTTCTTAATACTGCGGTCAAAAAGGAACATCAGTTTGACCCCACTAATCTTCTAACCGATTAGGGAATAGAAGGAATGTCCTTAAAACAAAAAATTCTACTAGTGTATGACTCGTTTAGGATCTGGGTTTACAGATAAGCTCACATTTAAAAAAGTTGTGAAAAAACTGTTCTCAGGGTCCATTTTCTCTTCACAGTTGTATAACTGAAATAAGAAACAGACATAGCTCCAGTGGTATAAAAGGAGGATTGCCACTGTGGAGAATGATGCAGGGGGGAAATAATTATATGATCCCCTGCCAATTTTGTAGGTTTTCCCACTTACAAATAAATGAAGGGTCTCTAATTGTTATCATAGGTGTATTTTAACCACTTCCTTACTGGGCCATAGTAATATGATGCCGGCAGAAAGTCTCCCTCGATCCAGGCGGGCGTCATATGACGTCCGCCCGGATCCGCTGCTCTCCAGCTCCCCCAGGGGCACGCAGTGCGACGATCAGGGATGCGGCGTGTCCGTCGGGACACAGCCCATCCCCGATCGGTGTAAAGATCCATTAAAAAAATGGCTCTTTACCATGTGACTGGCTGTGTCCAATCACAGCTGGCCACATGCACTTCCCTCGTGCACGCCACTCATCAGAGTACCCAAGTATCTGTCATCGGAGTACCCGAGTACCTGTCATCAGAGTATCCGTCATCAGAGTACCCGAGTACCTGTCTCAAGCCCAGAGTACCTGAGTACCTCTCTGTATCCCATCAGAGTACCTAAGTACCTGTCTCAAGCCCAGAGTACCCGAGTACCTCTCTGCAGCCCATCAGAGAACCAGAGAACATGTCATCAGCGTACCCAAGTACCTGTCACCAGCCCATCAGAGTACCTGGGTACCTGTCATCAGAGTACCAGAGTACCTGTCTCCAGCCCTTCAGAGTACCTATCTGCAGCCCATCAGAATACCTGAGTACCTGTCTCCAGCCCATCAGGGTATCTGAGTACCTATCTGCAGTCCAATAGAGTACCTGAGTACCTGTCTCAAGCCCAGAGTACCTGAGTACCTCTCTGTATCCCATCAGAGTACCTAAGTACCTGTCTCAAGCCCAGAGTACCCGAGTACCTCTCTGCAGCCCATCAGAGTACCCAAGTACCTCTCTGCAGCCCATCAGAGTACCAGAGAACATGTCATCAGCGTACACAAGTACCTGTCACCAGCCCATCAGAGTACCTGGGTACCTGTCATCAGAGTACCCGAGTACCTGTCTCCAGCCCTTCAGAGTACCTATCTGCAGCCCATCAGAATACCTGAGTACCTGCTTCCAGCCCATCAGGGTATCTGAGTACCTATCTGCAGTCCAATAGAGTACCTGAGTAACTGTTTTCTGCCCTTCAAAGTATCCGAGTACCTGTCTCCAGCCCATCAGAGTACCCGAATACCTCTCTGCAGCCCATCATAGTACCCGAGTACCTCTCTGTAGCCCATCAGAGTACCCGAGTACCTGTCTCCAGCCCAGAGTACCCAAGTACCTGTCTCCAGCCCTGGTCTATAGCTGCACCAGCTTTAGAAATGCATGTTCAGGGTGTGCTCCCCCAACCTCTTTTTTGTTTGTAATGTATTCGGTCTGACCAGACTCTGAGGTGAGCACCCCACCCTCCCACACCTGTACTCCATTAGTGTCCATTGACTAGTAGATATTGGATGAGTCCCTCATAGTGCAGTCGCACATCTCTCCCAGTTAGGAGTAAGTGTCTCCAAGGGTTTGAGAAGTTATGGATTCATCCTTTTTTATATGGATAGTGTAGGACCCACTGATAATGGGGTACTTTGACGTAGTGGTGGGCTTGAGCACGATGTGGCCATATGGTCGGACTAAATCCCCATTTTTATTTATTCATTGATTGCCTTTATATTTGATAGTCATTTCTTTTGCATGTGTGCGCTTTTTTGTAAATATGCATGTCTCTTGGTCTATAGCTGCACCAGCTTTAGAAATGCATGTTCAGGGTGTGCTCCCCCAACCTCTTTTTTGTTTGTAATGTATTCGGTCTGACCAGACTCTGAGGTGAGCACCCCACCCTCCCACACACACCTGTACTCCATTAGTGTCCATTGACTAGTAGATATTGGATGAGTCCCTCATAGTGCAGTCGCACATCTCTCCCAGTTAGGAGTAAGTGTCTCCAAGGGTTTGAGAAGTTATGGATTCATCCTTTTTTATATGGATAGTGTAGGACCCACTGATAATGGGGTACTTTGACGTAGTGGTGGGCTTGAGCACGATGTGGCCATATGGTCGGACTAAATCCCCATTTTTATTTATTCATTGATTGCCTTTATATTTGATAGTCATTTCTTTTGCATGTGTGTGCTTTTTTCTAAATATGCATCCAGCCCAGAGTACCCGAGTACCTGTCTCCAGCCAAGAGTGCCCGAGTACCTATCTGAAGCCCATCAGATTACCCGAGTACCTGTCTCTAGCCCATCAGAATACCCAAGTACCTCTCTGAAGCTCATCAGAGTACCCAAGTACCTTTCTGAAGCCGATCAGTGTACCTGAGTACCTGTCTACAGCCCATCAGAGTACCTGAGTGCTTATCTGCAGCCCATGCCTCCTAGATTATGTGTTTAGGTGTTTGCTTTCCAAAATGGGGTCTTTTTGTGGGGGTTTCCATTGTCCTTGTGCTCCAGAGCCTTCAAAAGTGTGATTGGTTGTAATGAAATTATATGTGTAATTTATGCTCCTAGAACACCTGACGGTGCTCCTTGCATGTTGGGCCTCTGTATTTGGCTATGCTGTGACAAAGTCTCACATATGTGGTATCACCATACTCAAGAGGAGTAGCAGAATATATTTTGGGGTGTCATTTTTGGTATGTACATGTTATGTGTTAGAAATATCTTATAAATTGACAACTTTGTGTAAAACAAAATAAAAATTAATTTTCTTTCCACATTTTCCAAAAACTTCTGGAAAAAAAATGACATGTTCAAAAGACTCATTATGCCTCATAGAATATACGTTGGAGTGTTTGCTTTCCAAAATGGGGGAATTTTGTGGGTAATTCCATTGTCCTGGTGCTCCAGGGCCTTCAAAAGTGTGGTAGGTCATTAGGGAATTATATGTGAAATTTATGCTCCTAGAACACCTGACGGTGCTCCTTGCATGTTGGGCCTCTGTATGTGGCTAGGCTGTGTAAAAGTCTCACACATGTTGTATTGCCATACTCAGGAGGAGTAGCAGAATGTATTTTGGGCTGTAATTGCAATATGCATATACTATGTGTGAGAAATAACTTGTTATTATGACAATTTGTGTAAAAAAAAAAAAATGTATTTCTTCATTTTCCCAAGAATTGTGGGAAAAAATTACAACTTCAAAAAACTCACCATGCCTCTTACTAAATACCCTGGAATGTCTACTTTCCAAAAAGGGGTCATTTGGGGGGTATTTGTACTGTCCTGACATTTCAGGGCCTTTCAGAAATGAGATAGGCCGTCGGTACATCAGTTGTGATTAGGTGTGATCAATTTTCAATGATTGGCACCATAGCTTGTAGACTCTATAACTTTTTTACAGACTAAATAATAACCACTAATTTGGGTTATTTTTACCAAAGATATGTAGTAGTATAAATTTTGGCCCAAATTTATGAAAAAAAATTACTTATTTGCAAAATTTTATAATAGAAACTAAAACAAAATGTTTTTTTTTTCAAAATTTTCGCTCTTTTTTCACTTATAACGCAAAAAATAAAAAACCCAGTGGTGATTAAATACTACCAAAAGAAAGCTCTATTTGTGTGAAAAAAATGCTAAAAAATTTGATTGGGTACAGCGTTGCATGACTGAGTAATTATCATTCAAAGTGTGAGAGCGCTGAAAGCTGAAAATTGGTCTGGGCAGGAAGGGGGTGTAACTGCTCTGTATGGAAGTGGTTAAATGATAGAGACAGAGTAGCCACTCCATGACCTTAATGTGCTTCTTCTTGAGCCACTCCTTTGTTGCCTTGGTGGTATTTTTTGGGTCATTGTCATGCTGAAAGACCCATCCATGACCCATCTTCATTGTTCTGGCTGAGGTAAGAAGGTTCTCATCCAAGATTTTACAATACATGGACCTATCCATTGGCCCCTCAATGCGGCAAA
The DNA here is from genome assembly GCF_965119305.1 of Pelophylax lessonae. Taxonomy (NCBI): domain Eukaryota; kingdom Metazoa; phylum Chordata; class Amphibia; order Anura; family Ranidae; genus Pelophylax; species Pelophylax lessonae. Next base: position 53,675,703 of record NC_138776.1, on the reverse strand, counting down.
GTTGGCCTGTACCTTTAGCAGAGAAACAGCCCCAAAGCATAATGTTTCCACCTCCGTGCTTGACTGTAGGGATGGTGTTCTTAGGGTCATAGCCAGCATTTGTCTTCTTCCAAACACAGCGAGTTAAGTTAATGCCACAGAGCTTAATTTTGTTCTCATCTGACGACAGCACCTTCTCTCAGTCCTTCTCTGAATCATTTAGATGTTCATTGGCAGTCTTCAGATGGACCTGTACATGTGCCTTCTTGAGAAGGGGGACCTTGCGGGCACTGCAGGGTTTTAATTCATGGCAACATATTGCGTTACCAATGGTTTGTTTGGCGACTGTGGTTCTAACTGCCTTGAGATCATTCACAAGCACCTCCCGTGTAGTTCTGGGCTAATCCCTCACTTTTCTCATGATTATTCTTACCCTATGAGGTGAAATCTTCCATGGAGCTACAGACCGAGGGCGATTGATGTTTTTTTTTTTTTGTATTTCTTCTAATTGCAAATAATTGCACCAACAGTTGTCTCCTTCTCACCAAGCTTCTTGCTGATGGTCTTGTAGCCCATTCCAGCCTTGCGCAGGTCTACAATCTTGTCCATGATGTCCTTTGACAGCTCTTTGGTCTTGCCCTTGATAGTGAGGTTTGAATGGAAGAAAGAGATTCTTTGGACAGGTGTCTTTTATACACATAACGAGTTGTCATCAGGAGCACCTTAAATTGGCAGGATTAATTGGCATAAGCACATACTATAGCCAGTCTGTGGGAGCCAGAATTATTATTGGCTGGTAGGGGGTCAAACGCATATTTTTCTCACTGAACTGTAACTCAGTTTATAACATTTGTTTCGTCTTTTTCTGGATTTTTGGTTGATATTCTGTCTCTACCATTTAAAATACACCTATGATAAAAATTAAAGACCCTTAATTTCTTTGTAAGTGGGCAAACTTACAAAATCTGCAAAAATGTAAATAATTATTTTCCCCGCTGTATCAAGGGATGAATAGCATCTCAAAGAACAACCACAAAAATATTTCCCTACTCTAAACAGCAAATGGGTAGCACCAGAAATGGGCTATAAAACTATGATAAATCCCTATGTAAAACAGAACAGTGATATGATCACTTAAGGTGAATGGGGAGTCAATTGCTGAACACTCTGGAGTGTTGCAAAATCTTTCTCCTTCAATATTTTTATTGAAGGAAAATTTTCAAAAGTTACAGATATCAGAAAAGCAGTTACAACGCTTAATTTAACGACTCCATTGACTATTTATTACAGCCCATCATTACATTATAGAAATATATAACGATCAGTCATAACATTATGACCACCCACCTAATATTAACCACTTGCCGACCGCCACCCGACTATATATGGCGGCGGTCAGCCCCTCCCAGGCAAAGTGACGTACCGGTACGTCACTAGCCTGGGAGCGAATAGGGGGCGAGTGCGTGCCGCCAGAGGCACACTCCCGCCCCCGCTCGTACCTGAAGAGAGGGAGAAAGGCAGGCGGCTAATGTAAACAAAGCCGCCTGTCACTCTCCCCTGTGTAAAAGCACTGATCACTCGGTCCTGCTATGCAGGACTGTTGATCTGTGCTGTTACACACAAAGCCACATCCAATCACAGTAAGAAACACGCCCCTAGGGACACACTTAACCCCTCCCTCTCCAATAAAGTTAACCCCTTCCCTGCCAGTGTCATTTTTACACTAACAGTGCATATGTATAGCACTGATTACTGTAGTAATGTCACTGGTAACCCCAAAAGTGTCAAAAATGTCAGTCAAGGGTCCGATCTGTCCGCAGCAATGTTGCAGTACCGCAAAAAAAATCGCAGATCGCCGCCATTACTCATTAAAAAAAAAAACAATAAAAATGACAAAAATCTTTCCCTTAGTTAGTAAACGCAATAACTTTTGTGCAAACCAATCAAAATACGCTTTTTGCGATTTTTTTACCAAACATATGTAGCAGAAAACAAATTGGCCTAAAATGTTAAAAAATTTAGATTTTTACATTTTGGGGGGGGGGGGGGGGAATTTCATATAAAAAATGTGAAAAATATTGTTATTTTTGCAATATTGTCGCTCTTTTTTTGTTTATAGCGCATGATCAAAAAATCGCACAGGTGATCAAATACCACCAAAAGAAAGCTCTGTTTATGGGAAAAAAAGGACGTCAATTTCATTTGGGTACAGCATTGCACGACCGCGCAATTGTCCGTTAAAATCATGCAGTGCCGAATCGCAAAATAGGCCCTGGTCAGAAAGGGGGTAAAATCTTCCGGGGCTTAAGTGGTTAAGTAGGTCCCCCTTTTGCCACAAAAACAGCCCTGACCCGTCAAGGCATAGACTCCAAAGTAACATCCACATGAATGGCAGGACCCAAGATTTTCCAGCAGAATATTGTCCAAAGCATTACACTACCTCTGAAAGGCTTGCCGTCTTCCCATACTGCATCCAGGTGGATGACTCTTCCCTGGGTAAGTAACGCACATGCACCCGGCCATCTACATGATGTTAAATGAAAATGTGATTCATCAGACCATGCCTTTTTCTTCCATTTCTTTGCGGTCCAGTTCTGATGCTCACTGGTGCCCATTGTAGGCGCTTTTGGCTGTAGACACAGGTCAGCATGGGCACCCTGACTGGTCTGTGGCTACACAACGCATGTGCAACAAACTATCACAAACTGTGTATTCTGACACCTTTTTATCAAAACCAGCATTAACTTTTTCAGCAATTGCAGCTACAGTAGCTCTTCTATATGATCAAACTTACGTGCATCGATGGGCTTGGCCACCCATGACCCTGTTACCAGTTTGCTTTTCTTGGAACACTTTTGGTAGGTCCTAACCACTGCAGGCTGGGAACATCCCGCAAGAGCTGCAGTTTTGGAGTTGCTCTGAGCCAGTTGCCTAGCCATTACAACTTGGTCCTTGTCAAAGTAGCTAATAACCTTATGTGCCTATTTTTTTCTGTTTTCACTGGAATAAGATGTTCACTTTCTGCCTAATATATCCCACCCACTTTCAGGTGCCATTGTAACAAAATAATCATTGTTATTCACTTTACCTGTCAGTGATTATAATGTTATGGCTGGAGAGGAGAGCAGGGTTGAAGGAAAAGAAACAGGGGTTGGTCGGGCTGACACCTCAAGGCTGATGATGTACCGAGCCTAGGATAAGGTAAATTGCAAGGGAAATTTCACTTTGTCTGGGAATTCTCCCAGGGCTTAGTGAATGAGGTTAAGCTTTACTCATTTTTATCCTCCAGTCATGATGTAAAAGTTCTGTGTTTTTTAATTATTTTCATTGTACATAATTGGGTATTCTTTGCAAAGTGAAATTTTACCACATTCATTAAGCTCTAGAGAAAATTCCTATGCAAAGTGCAACTTCCCTTCCAAAGTAAACATCCTATATACAGTAAGTAAATCAAGCTCATGGTATGTAGTCGTTTTTTGTTGCAGAATGTTAAGGGGAGTCTGGATTTAATTTCCACCAGAATAAGGAAGCTAGAGAGCTACACTTTGGCAATGCTTGCATTGTGCATATCAATACATGAGATATCAAGATGAGCTGTTTTTTTGTAACACCTTCTGGTTACAGATTAAGGGGCACCTTGGTGGGATTCATAGCTATGAGAAACTGTATGTAATGGTTTTGCACAGAAAAGCCCCGATCCTCTTCTTCTCGGGTCCCCTGTTGGTGCTCCTGGCTCCTCCCCCTTGACCTGTGCCCCCATAACCAGCCTCTTGCTATAGGGGCACGGGGGGTGCTCGCTCCCTGAGCCCTGCTCTATGCAAAGCTGGCAGAATCTTAGCATGCATAAGGAAGAGGATGTATTCCAGAGACAAAACTATAATCCTTCCACTTTATAAATCACTGGTCCGACCACATCTGGAGTATTCTGTCCAGTTCTGGTCACCAGTCCTCAGAAGGGATGTGTTGGAGCTGGAGAGAGTACAGAGAAGGGCAACTAAACTTATTAGGTGATTAGAGGACCTTAATTACGAAGAGCGTTTAGAAGTCCTTGATTTATTCTCCCTGGAGAAGAGACGCCTGAGAGGGGACATGATAGCAATTTACAAATACCTCAACGGTGATCTGAGCATTGAAAAAAAACTATTCAGTCGCAAAGAATGCATGAGGACATGAGGCCATACAATGCAATTAGAGGAGAAGCTATTAACCACAGGCTATGCAGGGGGTTCTTTACAGTAAGGGCTACAAGACTGTGGAATTCTCTACCACAAATGGTAGTAACTGCGGGCAGTATGGCTACTTTTAAAAGACTTCTGGACATTCATCTCAATGATAAAAACATTCAGGAGTATGGGAAATGATCACACCTACACAGGTTGAACTGGATGAACTATTGTCTTTATTCAACCTCAACTACTATGTAACTATGTAACATAGAGCTGCTGCTCGGCCCCGCCCCCTCCTCTTTCCTCCTTGGCTTACTGGCTGTGATTGACAGCAGTGGGAGTCAATGGCTCCTTCTGCTGTGCCTCAGTTAATGAGGAGAGAGAGTCCTGAGACAGCTGAGGCTCCCGTGCACATTGCTGGATCGAGATGCGGCTCAGGTGAGTATTGGGGCGCTGTGGGAGGAGCAGCACACAGAAGGTTTGTATGAAGGTAAAAACTTTCAGCCTTTACAATCACTTTAAAACATAGTGTAAAAGCTGCTTAATAGGTTTTGGGCAATATGACATGTGTGGGAAATGGTGCCTGGCTCTGAACAACCCCTATAGTGGAGTGCTCAGGTGCTATATGCTATTCTAGTGGGGACATTATACCATTGGGATAGAACAGGAATGGGAAAACTACGGCCCGCGGGCCGTATATGGCCCGGCGGACCTTTTATTCTGGCCCGCGGAGCGCGCAGTGTTCCCCAATCCCCGGCCACGGACCGTGGATCAAACGGTACCAGGCCGCCCGAAGGAATGAAAATTCGCTATTGTCACACGGATCCTTCTCCTGGCCAATCAGGAAGCGGGTCATCCCGCTTCCTGATATGCCGAAAGGCAAACCCCATGCCATTGGCCGAGGAGGAGGCGGGAGGACTGAGGACACGAGAAGACGCCGGGGGACTGAAGAGAAGCGCTGCCTGAGGTAAGTGCACTGGTCTTGCGGGGGGGGGGGCCCTGGCATATCTGCATTGAAAGGGGGCCCCCTGGCATATCTGCATTAAAAGGGGGCACATTGGTGGCATATCTGCATTGAAAGGGGGCACGCTGGCATATCTGCATTGACAGGGGGCCCCCTAGCATATCTGCATTGAAAGGGGGCACGCTGGCATATCTGCATTGAAAGGGGTTCACGCTGGCATATCTGCATTGAAAGGGGGCACGCCAGCATATCTGCATTGAAAGGGGGACCCCTGGCATATCTGCATTGAAAGGGGGCACGCTGGCATATCTGCATTGAAAGGGGGCCCCCTAGCATATCTGCATTGAAAGGGGGCACGCTGGCATATCTGCATTGAAAGGGGGCACGCTGGCATATCTGCATTGAAAGGGGACCCCCTGGCATCTGCATTGAAAGGGGGCACGCTGGCATATCTGCATTGAAATTCACACATACACACAGTCCATCTACTCTTGGTCCGGCCTCCGGGTCCAATATACGAACCCATTGCGGCCCTCGAGTCAAAAAGTTTGCCCACCCCTGGGATAGGACCTTATAATAGGTTTCCAGGGCATTCATATTTTAAGAAGACAATTTGATAGTGTACCATATTTAGAACCACATTTCAGGGTCCAACTTAAAATGTTCAAAACTCATCTTTGAAAGTATTATCTCTATAAAAATTGAGGGCAGACATGTTTTTAGGGCAGCAATGATTCAACCAAATATGAGAAGCAATATAACTGTTTTCATTTTTATCACAAAGCTTGCCTTTAAGGTTCCAATTCTTCTGATATTAGAGACATAAATCATAAAATTATAGTTTGCTCATAGGCAGACACACCAGCACTGAGGTAACCGTCATGTCTGGCCCGGGACAATCGCAGACTTAATTAACAGGGAGAGGAATGTGGTCACACCGGTACTGTCACATTTCATGGATATAAATCTCCATCAGCTGGCATGAATTTGGCTCCAGGATAAGAACATCTTTGTTTTGTACATGTTACCCTGGAGGAATAATTCTGTACATTAGGAAATGCAACCTGCTGCTTTCAAGAGGTTCTAGAATAACTACAAGTTCCAACACGTTAGCTCAGACAATTCCTTGTCCGTATTCCTAATTACCAAATGCACTAAAAATATAAATAATAAAAAGACACAAGAGGTAAGAACTCTACCTATACAAGTGTAAAACACAAACATAAAGAGTAGAAATCAAGCAGGGAAAGTATTTATTTATGAACAATGTAATACTGTAGTGTGCGCCTCGTCAGAAACTGGAGGAGGAAGCAGTGCGGGATCAGTAATCTGTATATAAGGTGACAATGTGTATTGTCAGATAGTGGAGGAGGAGGCAGTGCTGGATCAGTAATCTGTATATAAGGTGACAATGTGTGTATTGTCAGATAGTGGAGGAGGAAGCAGTGCGGGATCAGTAATCTGTATATAAGGTGACAGTGTGTGTATTGTCAGATAGTGGAGGAGGAAGCAGTGCGGGATCAGTAATCTGTATATAAGGTGACAGTGTGTGTATTGTCAGATAGTGGAGGAGGAAGCAGTGCGGGATCAGTAATCTGTATATAAGGTGACAATGTGTGTATTGTCAGATAGTGGAGGAGGAAGCAGTGCGGGATCAGTAATCTGTATATAAGGTGACAATGTGTGTATTGTCAGATAGTGGAGGAGGAAGCAGTGCTGGATCAGTAATCTGTATATAAGGTGACAATGTGTGTATTGTCAGATAGTGGAGGAGGAAGCAGTGCTGGATCAGTAATCTGTATATAAGGTGACAATGTGTGTATTGTCAGATAGTGGAGGAGGAAGCAGTGCGGGATCAGTAATCTGTATATAAGGTGACAGTGTGTGTATTGTCAGATAGTGGAGGAGGAAGCAGTGCTGGATCAGTAATCTGTATATAAGGTGACAATGTGTGTATTGTCAGATAGTAGAGGAGGAAGCAGTGCTGGATCAGTAATCTGTATATAAGGTGACAGTGTGTGCATTGTCAGATAGTGGAGGAGGAAGCAGTGCGGGATCAGTAATCTGTATATAAGGTGACAGTGTGTGCCTTGTCAGATAGTGGAGGAGGAAGCAGTGCTGGATCAGTAATCTGTATATAAGGTGACAATGTGTGTATTGTCAGATAGTGGAGGAGGAAGCAGTGCTGGATCAGTAATCTGTATATAAGGTGACAGTGTGTGTATTGTCAGATAGTGGAGGAGGAAGCAGTGCGGGATCAGTAATCTGTATATAAGGTGACAGTGTGTGTATTGTCAGATAGTGGAGGAGGAAGCAGTGCTGGATCAGGAATCTGTATATAAGGTGACAATGTGTGTATTGTCAGATAGTGGAGGAGGAAGCAGTGCGGGATCAGTAATCTGTATATAAGGTGACAGTGTGTGTCTTGTCAGATAGTGGAGGAGGAAGCAGTGCGGGATCAGTAATCTGTATATAAGATGACAGTGTGTGTCTTGTCAGATAGTGGAGGAGGAAGCAGTGCGGGATCAGTAATCTGTATATAAGGTGACAATGTGTGTCTTGTCAGATAGTGGAGGAGGAAGCAGTGCTGGATCAGTAATCTGTATATATGGTCAAAATGTGTGTATTGTCAGATAGTTTAGGAGGAAGTAGTGCTGGATCAGTATAATGTACCGTGTATATCCACTTTAAGACCAGAAGGATTTGCCCCCTTAATGATCAGGCCCTATTTTGCGTTTTGGCACTGTGTTATTTTAACAGACAATTGCGCGGTCATGCGACACTATACCCAAATAAAATCGTCGTCCTTTTTTTCCCCACAAATAGAGCTTTCTTTTGGTTGTATTTGATCACCTGTGCGATTTTTTTTTTTTGCACTATAAACAAAAAAAGAGTCACAATTTTGAAAAAAAAAAAAAAAACAATATTTCTCACATTCTTCTATATGACATTCTCAAAAAAAAAAAAACAATTTAAAGATCAAATTTTTTAACATTTTAGGCCAATTTGTTTTCTGCTACATATTTTTGGTAAAAAAAATTGCAATAAGCGTAATTTGATTGGTTTGCGCAAAAGTTATTGCATCTACTAACTAAGGGAAAGAATTATGTCATTTTTATTGTTTTTTTTTACTAGTAATGGCGGGGGATCTGCAATCTTTTGCGGGACTGCGACATTGCGGTGGACAGATCTGACCCCTAACTGACATTTTTTACACTTTTGGGGGTACCAGTGACATTACTACAGTAATCAGTGCTAAAAATATGGACTGTTACTATAATAATGACACTGGCAGGGAAGGGGTTATCAGTATAGGTGATCAAGGGGTTAAATGTGACCCTATGGGAGTGATTCTAACTGGGGGGGCGTGGCTTCTGAGATGACCATAGAGACATGTGATCCTATATAGAAGGATCACATGAGCTCTGTGATCATTTCAGGGAGAAGGATGGTCGGCTGTTTACAACAGCCGACCATCCTTCTCTTTCAGCGGGCAGCAATCGCGGGTGTCAGGCGGCAATCACACGCATCGGCTCCCCCACTGCCAAGTGGGGGCGGGAGCGCACTGCCACCAACGCATGCTCGCCCCCTAGCTTCCCACGCGGGACCGACGTAGATCTACGTCGGTTTGCGCAGGAGAGCCACCCTGCTGCAGTAAATAAGCGGCGGGTGGTCGGGAAGTGGATATAGGGTGACAGTGTGTGCCTTGTTGGATGGTGGGGAAGGAAGTGGTGCTTGATCAGTTATCTGTACAGCCATGGCTAAAAATTTTGAGAATGGCACAAAAAGTTTTCACAAAGTCTGCAGCCTCAATTGTTATGATGGCAATTTGCATATATTCCAGAGTGTTATGAAGAGCGATCAGATGAATTACAAATAATTGCAAATTCCCTCTTTGCCATGAAAATGAACTTAACCACTTGCCGACCGCCGCACGACTATCTACGGCGGCGGTCAGCCCCTCACAGGCAAAGTGACGTAGGTCTACGTCGCTCGCCTGTGAGGGTTTAGGGAGCGAGCGCGCGCCGCCGGAGGCGCGCTCCCGCTCCCGCGTGGTCACGGACCCCCCCGCGCGCGTGACCGGCGGACCCGATCGCCGCCGGCCACTCTGCGATCGGCGGGGGAGAGGGAGATAGTCAGGCAGCTTGTGTAAACAAGCTGCCTGTCATTCTCCTCTCTGTATGAGAGCTGATCACATGGATCTACTATGTAGATCCATTGATCACTCTGCATACAGTTGAAGCCACAGCCAATCACAGTTAGAATCACGCCCCTAGGGACACACACAGCCCCTCCCTCTCAAATAAAGTTAACCCCTTCACTACCAGTGCATTTTTACAGTAACAGTGCATATGTATAGCACTGATTACTGTAGAAATGTCACTGGTAACCCCAAAAGTGTCAAAAATGTCAGTCAAGGGTCCGATCTGTCCGCCGCAATGTCGCAGTACCGCAAAAAAAATCGCAGATCGCCGCCATTACGCGTTAAAAAAAAAAACAACAAAAATGACAAAAATCTTTCCCTTTGTTAGTAAACGCAATAACTTTTGCGCAAACCAATCAAAATACGCTTTTTGCGATTTTTTTTACCAAACATAGGTAGCATAAAACAAATTGGCCGAAAATATTAAAAAATTTTGATTTTTACATTTTTTTTTGGGGGAATTTCATATAAAAAAAAGGGAAAAATATTGCTATTTTTGCAAAATTTACGCTCTTTTTTTGTTTATAGCGCGTGATCAAAAAATCGCACAGGTGATCAAATACCACCAAAAGAAAGCTCTGTTTGTGGGAAAAAAAGGACGCCAAATTCGTTTCGGTACAGCGTCGCACGACCGCGCAATTGTCCGTTAAAGTCACGCAGTGCCGAATCGCAAAATGCCCTCTGGTCGTTTAGCAGCCAAATCCTCCGGGGCTTAAGTGATTAATCCCATAAAAATAAAAAAATAAAAACATTTCCTCTGCATTTGGCTTCAGGCTGCCCAAGAAATTTCAGCAAGCGCCAGGACCGTCTCCTACAGTTGAGTCACGAGTACGGACACAGCTTGGTCGGCTTGGCATGGCACTACTCCCGTTTTTAACATTGGCGTCTATGGGAAATCTTAGTCAGCTTGACATGGCACTGCTCCTTGTTTTTAACATTGTCATCTATGGGAAATATTGGTTTTGAAATGACACTGACTTTTTCTTTATACCCTGGGGGCGGGGGGGGCGCAGTTTGCCATCTTCGCCCTGGGCACCAGATGACCTTGTCCCGGCACTGGATTCAGCTGTGTGATCATGGCACCACCAGTGCAGAGCTTGCTCAGGAATTGCAGCAGGCAGGTGTAAGTGCATCGGCACACACAGTGAGGGGAAGATTTTTGGAGTATGGCCTGGTGTCAAGAAGGGCAGCAAAGAAGCCACTATACCTTTCTCTGTTATAAGCCTACTTGTTTAAGCCCACTTGAATATCCTATTAAATTGACTCTGCAGAGGTTTGTTCGTGGTTTTGTACATTTCTTAAAAATGAAAATAAAAAATATTGGAAAAGAAAAACAGAGTTGCACACATTTGAAAGCCACGGTGCCTCACCTCATTGGTGTTATACCTTTCACTTGGATGTTTTAGGCTGCAGCTGGAATAAAATAAATAGCTGGATAAAATAAAATGTGTCTGTCTTCATTTCAGGCTGTAAAGCAACAAAATGTGATTATTTTAAAGGGGGGGGGGGGGGACACTTTTCTATACCCATTGTATATAACGTGACAGTCTATGTTTAGTCAGATAATGGAGGAGGAAGCTCTTTTGGATCAGTAAGTTGTATTTGCTGTGACAGCGTGTTTCTTGACAAATGGTGGAGGAGGAAGCAGTGCTGAACCAATAAAGCTGGCCATAGATGAATAAAAATGCACTCGGTTCAGCAGGAACTGGCTGGAATTGCGCAGATGCAAGGTGGCTATGACAGCTGGCTTCCCAAATCCGGGATGGTGGCACTATGGACAGGGCCGCTGATAGGGGGGACCACCAGTCCTCCTGTGGGGGGCCCGGGGACACGGAGGGCTCCAACAGCATGGGGAATTGGTGCGGTCAGGTAGAGGGGCAAATACAGATGGAAGCCCTGTGCAGCTCTCTGCAGCAGCTGAAAGACAGTTTCTCCCCCCACTCCTGCCAGCTTTCACCTGCTGCAGGGAGAGACACAGACACAGGACATCATTCCTATAATTGCTTATAAAATATAATTGCTAAAAGTTCTCTGTTATCTTTGTGTCCGCTAAAAAATAATGATTTTAGTATATATTTAGTGAAAATATTGTCTTGATAAATTCGGGAGGGGGGCCTGCCAGGTAGGCTGTACAGGGCCCCATGACTTCTAACAGCAGCCCTGACTATGGAGTCACATTCCCCCCTCCACCCCGTTGAAGACTGGCAAAGAAAAAACCTGAACGAGAAATAAAGAGCACAGTTCGCTATATATGGCACCACATTCTAATATTAAACTGCAACGAAAACAAAAAAACGGATATGTGGACTTCACGGTTATAATCATAACCCTAAAGAGGAAAGGAAGGACACAAATCTCTAAAAACACATCATTTTATTACAATATTTCGTTAAAATGTTTTAACACATAACATTTAACGTGCAGGCATATGAGCAACACAATAACTTCCCTGAATGAGCACTGCGCCGGATCCTTGGATTGCTAAGTGCGTTATTATTAAAAGTCAGCATCTACAGTATTTGTATTTTATTTTTTTTCTAGAGTGAAATTGCTTACAGTGACAGCCTTGTCAGATAGAGGAGTAAGCAGGGCTGGACCAGAAAGCTGGATATAAGGTGACAGTGTGTGTCTTGTAGGTTTACAGAGTTACTGAGTAAAAATAAGCTCTATAAAGGGAATCTGGGAGAATATATAGAATACATAGAATAGAATACATAAAAAGGAATCTAGCAGAATACATAGTCAATGGGTACTGTAGTGATTCTTCTTTCTTTTGTATATTTCTTTCCCAAGGACACATTCACAAATCAGCATATATAATATGAGCTCTGTATAGGATGAGAACAGCTGCGGCAGCTCATCACTGCATCACAATGGACAATCAGCGAACAATTTTCAGCCAGCCTGATAACGTATCGTCCAATCCCGGTGTGTCACCATTATTAGCCGCATTCCTTTATATTCTGTGCCATCAACTTGAAATGGAGAGAGATCATCATAGGTCTTCATTAGGGAAAAAAGTACTAAAATTTACATACGGTGTATGTATATATATCTATATATATATATAGATATATATATATATATACTGTATTAGAGAGAGGAGGTTGCAGCACCTAGAATGTAATTTATTGCTCATAGTTAGGTAACAATTTACAGCAAAGTTTCAGGCATCCCTGCTTTTCACCAAACTAATCTGCAACAATTTACCAATGATGATATATGGATATCAAAAATGTCATCAGTTAGATACAAAGTAATTATTGGTCATAATTAGTTAAAACAAACAGCCAGGAACAGGTGAAATGCAATGATTCCCAGAGTACAACTCAATATTTCCTACTCTAAATGAGATGTGAAATACAAAGAACATAAAATATATACAATGTAGAACCACACTGCAGCCTGGGGGCTGGATGCGGCCCTTTGCTTGTTTCTATCCATCCCTTGGGGCAATACTTCATTCTCTGACACCTACATTGGGGTATAGTTCCTTCCAATGACACCAGCAATGGGGTTCAGTTCGTCCCCATGACTATAACGATGTGCACAGTTCCTCCCAGTAAGACCAGTGATGGGGCATGATTCTTCCCACCAAATGACATCAACAAAGGGGCACAATTCTGCAGCTGACACCAAAGATGGGGCATTGTTTCCTCCCTCTGATGCCAGGACATTTTCTACTTCCAATGGCCACATTCCAGCCCCCTTAAAGTCTGAACGGCAGTAACCTGGCCCTTTGTTTAGAAAGTTTGTAGACCACTGATATAGAGAATAATTCTTCTTAAAGAAACAAATAAAGATCAAGGTCATGCCTTTGCGGTGCAAGTGAGGTAACATGATCACCGTCTCTTACGTTTAACAACCTGGTCTATAATTATGAATCTCAAATCTACATCACTGTGTCTGACGTCTAAAAAGTCTGCCTAGATCTGCTAGACTATCTATGTTGCAAAATTCTATCTTTATTCTTCTGGGTAGTTTCACCAATATAAAAAAAAAAAAAATTGCAAGGCCACCTAAGTACTGTAAATAGATTGTATATGTACTTTGGTCTAAAAAGCCTGGTACACATGGGCCAGATATTGGCCGGTTCAACAGAAACCGACCGACATTCGACTAATGTGTACAGCAGTCTGTCTGACAGAAGCTGGCCTCACATCCGACTTCTGTTGAGCTGGCATGCTGGTGTAATGTTCCGGTACCTTTGGTACCCTAAATTACACTTTCCACAAGTGTATGCGCCCTACCATTTACTTTTGGAAAGGTGCGCATACACCTTTAAGACTGGAGCTGTCATCACTCAGCGCCAGACTAGATGGCTATTTAAGGCGTCGGTTCTCACTCACATGTGTTCGTTCAAACACCCTTACTTGGATGCTAACCTTGCTTGAAGCTTCCATGCTTGCAAGCTTACTTCGCTGACGGAACCTCGCTGCGCTGATCCCTTTATCCCGCTACTGGATCATCCACCTGTCCTGAACCACCCTTCGGCTGTATCGCTAATAGTGCTAAGTACCCCGCAGGGGAATTCTCTATAAACTTATACTAAGCTTACACTATCTAGCTCTGCATAGTAAAGACTGTTTATTACATTTGCATAAACTAGATTGCTAGCTCTTGAGACTACTGCTACTTTTCTGCACTGGGTTGATCTCTTTTGTATGTCCACCTGCTATTCTATCATCTGCTATCATACAACATTGCTAAACCTTCCTGCATCCATCTGCTACTGTCTCACCTTCAAGTGTCTATCACCTATCACCTCCACTCAACCTATCCCTCAACCTTCATCATTGTGTTACCACATACATAAAGTCATTCTAGGAACCAGCTTGCTAATTGTGTGTATTTACTGGCTGAAATAAGACCTTCCACACATGATGAGTCATTGAGGTTGGGAATGGTATCTCAGCATATCTCTTACATGACTACTGACGTGGATCTATTTCTGCAGCTGAAAATCCACACCATATAAGAAACGCAGGAGCGTTACAGATTGAACGAACCTAAAAATGGATTCAGCAGAAATAACCACTCAGGTGACACAATTAAAACAGCAAGTATCTGCGTTAATACACGCACTTGCTGAATTAAAAGAAGACAATCAGGCTCTGTCGCAGCAGGTAATTAGACTGACACAACTTACCTCTGCTCAGTCCCCTGAACCCAAGATAAATCCCCCTTTGGTATTTACAGGCGATCGCAAAAAATTTCGCGAATTTAAAAACGCATGTGAGTTACTTTTTTTGCTAAAACCTCGTACCTACCTTACTGATCACATTAAGGTTTGTACTATTATTACTTACCTATCAAGCGATCCTCGAGCCTGGGCAGATTCTCTTTTTGAGAAAAACGACCAGCTTCTCAACTCCTATGCCTTGTTCCTGGCAGAGCTCACTAGCCTATATGATGACCCCAATAGGCAGAGTACTGCTGATCTTCAGTTAAGATCCTTGAAACAAGGAAGCAGGCCTGTAGAAGACTTTGTCGCAGAGTTCAAGAGATGGACCCTTGATTCCGAATGGAATGATGCATCTCTGAAAACCCAATTTAGGCTTGGCCTATCAGAAGCCGTTAAGGACGAGCTCGCCCGAGCGGATCTGCCAAAAACCCTGGATGCATTAATACAACTCAGTATTACCATAGATAGAAGACTACGAGAAAGAAAGGCTGAAAAGATGGGAATGCCATTATCCGTTTCCTCTCGGAGTCTGGCCGTTCCTATGGAGGTAGGAACCATACGCCCACCGCTATCAACTATGGAAAAAGCCAAAAGACGAAATGAAAATCTCTGCTTGTACTGTGCATCCCCGGATCACAAGATAAACGTCTGCCCCCTAGTCAACAAAAAGAAGGGTGAGTGTTCACATGTCTCCCTAGGAGGATTGACAACTTCATTCACTAACCCCTACATTTCTGTTTTGTTGACATTACAGTGGGACCAGAACAGGATTACTACTAAGGCCATGATTGACACAGGATCTTGTGGAAATTATATGGATATATGTTTTGCTGCTTTAAATAAAATTCCTATTATTTCTAAACTCAAACCTGTCTCAGTAAGTCTTATTACCGGTGTTCCGTTATCCTCTGGTCCGATCACCGATCAGACACAAGCACTTCTAGTCACTATTAACGAGTCTCATAGGGAGACTTCTACCTTCGATTTAATACCATCACCCCACTTTCCCATTGTGTTGGGACTTCCCTGGTTGCACACACACCAACCAACCATAGATTGGAAGAAACGGTCCTTGACCTTCCCTTCTTGTTATTGCGAGGAAACGTGTAACCTCCCGTTTTCCGGGAAGATTCTGTCTGTGGTGACAGATGAGATTGCACCACTATGTTATCAGGATCTTTCTGAGGTTTTTCTTGAGAAAAATGCTCAAGCATTACCTCCTCATCGAGACTATGATTGTAGCATTGATCTACTCCCAAATAGCAAATTGCCGTTCGGTCATGTTTATCCTCTTTCACAGGATGAACTTGCCCATCTCAAAACCTATTTGGATGAGAACTTGGAAAAAGGTTTTATTAGACCTTCCACTTCTTCCACAGCAGCAGGACTCTTTTTTGTTCGCAATAAAGATTCAAGTCTCAGACCTATCATCGACTACAGGAAATTGAATGCTATCACAATAAAAGATCGCTATCCTCTACCGCTTATCCCTGAGCTCATTAAGCAGGTGCGTGGAGCTACCTATTTTTCAAAATTAGACCTGAAAGGAGCATACAATCTCATTCGAATCCGTGATGGACACGAGTGGAAGACTGCGTTCAGAACTAGATACGGATTGTTCGAATATCTTGTGATGCCATTCGGCCTATGCAATGCCCCTGCAGTTTTCCAACGATTTATAAACGATATTTTTAAAGACTTACTAGATGTCTGTGTTGTGGTATATCTGGACGATATACTTATATATTCACGGACCCTGTCTGAACACATAAGACATGTAAGACTTGTATTATCGAGATTGCTTGCACATAATCTTTATGTGAAGCTGAAGAAATGCTTGTTCCATAAAGATGAGGTACTCTTTCTAGGCTACATCATATCCAAAACAGGAATCGAGATGGACATGAGTAAAATATCCTGCATTCAGGATTGGCCTACACCAACTACACGCAAGGCGCTACAGCGATTCCTGGGATTTTCAAATTTCTACAGGAAGTTCATAAAAAACTTTTCTGCTATTGTGAGACCCCTCACACAGCTCACTAGCTTAAAAATACCATTGAAATGGTCAGAAGAAGCAAATAAGGCTTTCCACTTGTTAAAGACAAGGTTTACTTCCGCTCCCATATTACGCCATCCAGACCCATCCCTCCAATACATTCTGGAGGTAGATGCGTCAAACCTGGCAGTAGGAGCAATACTCTCCCAACGACCTACCCCCACTTCACCACTTCATCCAGTCGCCTTTTTTTCTAAATCCCTAACCAGTCCCGAGATAAATTACCCCGTGGGTGAGAAGGAACTGCTTGCTATAAAATTGGCTCTGGAGAATTGGCGACATTTACTCGAAGGCACCCAATTACCAATAATTATATACACGGACCATAAAAACCTCCAATATCTTCAGACTAGCAAAACTCTCTCGCATCGACAGGTACGATGGTCACTATTCTTTCTAAGGTTTAACTTCCTAGTGACCTACACACCTGCAGATAAGAACAAAAAGGCGGATGCACTATCACGACTAACTGAAGAAAACTACTTTGAAATTCCTTCCGTTCCTATAATACCTCACAAACGCATTATTGGAGTTGTCCGTTCCTTGAAGGAAGAGGTTCTGCATGGTATAAGGTTGGATTCACCCCCACCACAACTAAATACCGATGCAGAAGGCTTCCTCTACTACAACGATAAACTTTACATACCACCTACCCTACGCACCAAGATCTTGGAATTATCGCATGATGTGCCTATGGCAGGACATATGGGTATGACAAAGACTTTCAATTTGATTTCTCGGCAATTCTGGTGGCCTGACATGAAAACATCTATACAAAAATTCGTCTCTTCATGCAATGTCTGTGCCAGGTCCAAAATTGACACTACGAGACCATCCGGTCTACTATGCAGTCTACCAATACCCCAAACTCCATGGGAGGTTCTGTCATTGGACTTCATCGTAGAATTGCCTCCTTCCAAAGGATTTAATACCATCTTGGTGTCAGTGGACCATCTGACAAAGATGGCACATTTCATTGCTATTCGCAGACTACCTTCGTCCAAACAAACGGCAGAACTCCTGATGAAACATGTCTTCAGATTACATGGTATCCCAAAAACTCTTTTGTCTGACCGTGGATCCCAATTTATTTCTAAATTCTGGCAAGAACTATGTCACATACTACGGATTGAGCGGAAGCTCACTTCTCCTTACCATCCGCAGACCAACGGACAGACTGAAAGAGTCAACCAATGCATCGAGCAGTATTTACGTTGTTACACTTCTTACCAACAGGATGATTGGTTGGATCTTCTCCCCCTGGCAGAATTTGCCTACAACAACACAACTCACAGTACAACCAAGCAGAGTCCGTTCTACTTGAACTATGGGTTCCATCCCTCTATTCTCCCTCCACGCATCCTTCCTTCAAATAACCCAGTAGCCTCAGACTATCTTTCCCAAATAAAGGATTCTCTGGGTTTACTAAATACTACCATTGCACACGCTCACAGTCAACAAAAGAAGTACTATGATCTTCGTAGAAGACCTTCTCCACAGTATACTATCGGGGACCTCGTTTGGCTCTCAACAAAAAACTTGAGACTGAAGATCCCTAGCAAAAAGCTTGGACCTCTGTTCTTGGGACCTTTCCCAATCAAGAAACTTATTGGAAAAGCTGCAGTGCAGCTTACATTGCCAATGGACCTAAAAATCCATCCCATTTTCCATGTGTCGCTACTAAAACCCCTTGTTCCGGACCAAGGAATAAGGCCTAATATTCCACCTCCCCCTCCTGTACAAGTTGAAGGTGGAGAAGAATACGAGATAAAAGAGATTCTGGATTCTCGTATCTACAGAAGAAGACTTCAGTACTTGGTTAGATGGAAGAACTATGGGCCCCAAGACGACACCTGGCTAAACACCTCTGACATACATGCCCCTAGATTAATCCGCAATTTTCATGCGAGATACCCAGACAAACCAGCTCCAGAGGCCTTCAGGAGCAGGCCTTAAGGGGGGGGTATTGTAATGTTCCGGTACCTTTGGTACCCTAAATTACACTTTCCACAAGTGTATGCGCCCTACCATTTACTTTTGGAAAGGTGCGCATACACCTTTAAGACTGGAGCTGTCATCACTCAGCGCCAGACTAGATGGCTATTTAAGGCGTCGGTTCTCACTCACATGTGTTCGTTCAAACACCCTTACTTGGATGCTAACCTTGCTTGAAGCTTCCATGCTTGCAAGCTTACTTCGCTGACGGAACCTCGCTGCGCTGATCCCTTTATCCCGCTACTGGATCATCCGCCTCTCCTGAACCACCCTTCGGCTGTATCGCTAATAGTGCTAAGTACCCCGCAGGGGAATTCTCTATAAACTTATACTAAGCTTACACTATCTAGCTCTGCATAGTAAAGACTGTTTATTACATCTGCATAAACTAGATTGCTAGCTCTTGAGACTACTGCTACTTTTCTGCACTGGGTTGATCTCTTTTGTATGTCCACCTGCTATTCTATCATCTGCTATCATACAACATTGCTAAACCTTCCTGCATCCATCTGCTACTGTCTCACCTTCAAGTGTCTATCACCTATCACCTCCACTCAACCTATCCCTCAACCTTCATCATTGTGTTACCACATACATAAAGTCATTCTAGGAACCAGCTTGCTAACTGTGTGTATTTACTGGCTGAAATAAGACCTTCCACACATGATGAGTCATTGAGGTTGGGAATGGTATCTCAGCATATCTCTTACATGACTACTGACGTGGATCTATTTCTGCAGCTGAAAATCCACACCATATAAGAAACGCAGGAGCGTTACAGCTGGAAAACCAGCAGCCAACCAGAATCTGATTAGCACTTACAGCCAATGGCTGCGAGTGCCAGGGCTGTGAATAAGGGGGTACCACTGGTCCTCCTGTATGGGGCTCAGGCCAGCAAGAGGGCTTAGGCAGCTGGGTGAATTGGATGTGGGCACTGCAGGCAAAGTGATCCACACTGTGCAGGGGGGGCAAATATTGGAACTGATCCCCTGTATGGCTTTACTTGAAGCAGCTGAAAGCTGGCTTCTTCCCATCTCCCCCCCCTTACTTTTAGCTGCTGCAGAGAGAGCCATGCAGAGGATCAGTTCCAGTAATTGCCTACCTGGCTGCGCTGATTACCCTCCCTGTGACCCATATATTTTCCCCTGCTTCCCAGGCCCCCCCCCCCTGTGTGCTCCCCGCAGTGCCGTCGGATTCCCTCTTCTTCTTCCCACCGGCAGCTGCAAGCACACAATAGGATCCTTCAGGATGGAGAGTGTGGGAAGCCTGTTCATTAAGGGGGTAAAACCTTTCCGTCCCTAAGTGGTTAAAGTTCATGTGCGTGGAAAGGCAGGCGCCCCAATACTTTTGGTAATATAGTGTATATTTTATTATATGTTCTTTGTATTTTACATCTCCCTTGGAATAGGACCATCCACCTGTACTCTGATCTGGAATTTTTGTATTGCACCTGTTCTCGGCTCTTTGTTAGTGTTCCTTCATAACTCTTTTGTTTGTTATTGGTGGCTTGTTGGGAAGCTAATTAAAATTCCTCAAATACCTTAAATTTGGGGTTCAAAACTCATTTGAACCTCAATACTCAAAAAGATAAAAATATCTATAAAAATACAAAATATAATTGATACCACATTGAATAAAACAGCAGACAAGACATGGTCTATTTCTGAAAATACAATGTACAATATCATCCACATACAGTAAACATTTACATTCAACCACTGAAGTCCTGAAGTCCATCTAGATATGCGTCCTTTATGCAAGAAACCACTGGCAATGAGTTTCGCAGACATGTTCTTCTTAGGACTGGGTTTGTAGATGTATGTGTGTGTGTGTAAAAGATGGCAAACAATGCTCTCAAAATCCATCTAGAAGCAAAAAATACACATATATACAGTATACAGCGGGTAAAATACGTTTTGAACACGTCACCATTTTTCTAAGTAAATATATTTCTAAAGGTGCTATTGAAATTTAATTTTCACCACATGTCGGAAACAACCCATGCAATCCATACATACAAAAAAAACCAAAGCAAATATGTTTCCGAAATTAAGTTATGTGTAATAAAATGGAATGACACAGGGAAAAAGCATTGAACACACTAACTAGAGCAAAGACGAGCAACATAGATCCCTCACATTGCCTCTCAGAATGGTCAGAAGGTTACTCTTCCCAAAGAGGTTACACAAGAGTCTATGGCTTTTTACTCATCCCTTTACAAGACAGTAAGGACCCCACGGCTTGTGGCAGCTATAGACCAATATCATTATTGAACGCTAATCTTAAGCTGTTTACTAAGATATTGGCCTTCAGTAACACCTACCACAACTGATCCACCTGGATCAAGCTGGCTTTATTCCGACCGGAGAGGCCCAGGATAATACTGTTAAGGTTCTGAACTTGCTCTATTTGGCCAACCAGAATCGTATCCCGTGTGTGTTCCTCGGCACAGATGCTGAAAAAGCGTTTGACCAGGTGAACTGGCGGTTTATATTTTTGCTTTTATGGCATAAAGGACTTGGGAACACCATGCTCAGTCATATGTCCAAGATATAGTCTAATCCAACAGCACAGGTCAAAGCTAACAGAGTACTTTCTGATCCTTTCCAATTACTAATGGGATGAGAGAGGGATGCCCCCTGTCTCCTCCCCTTTTTGCCCTCTCACTTAAACTCTAACTTTGTAGGATTCATATCAATCCAAACATTACAGGCCTTGAAGTAGGAGAGGGTTCAGCATATGCTATCGGCATACGCCGATGACATGCTTTTCTCTCTGACCAATTCGTCTGTGTCCCTCCCTAACCTCCTTTGTGAATTTAATCTCTACGGAACACTTTCTAACCTGAAAATACATTTTAGCAAAATTGAGGTGATGGGAGTGGAGATTCCACAACCCTTTCACCAGAATCCGCAGCTCAATTTCAAGCCCAAATGGACAGACTCAGCGTTGAAACACCTGGGCACACATGTCCTATCTAAACCATCCCGCACCTTTGATCCTTATTTTCCCTCTCTTTTAAGTAAAACACATATCTTACTAGAGACATGGCAGAGCGGACTTCATTCTTGATTCGGACAATATGCAATATAATAAAAATTAGCATTTTACCAAAATTTTTATATTTTTTCCAGGCTACCAATAGTGATTTTTTTCCCTCAGTATTTTAGACAGGTTCACGCTTTGTTTACCGACCTTATTTGAGTCTACAAGCGTCCTCGACTCCATCTACGCCAGGTAACGTTTCCTAAGCAACCCCGGGCGTAACGGTTCTGGATGTTCGTAAATACTATGAAGGGACTCATTTAGGTATATATACAGTATCTCACAAAAGTGAGTACACCCCTCACATTTTTGTAAATATTTTATTATATCTTTTCACATGACAACACTGAAGAAATGACACTTTGCTACAATGTAAAGTAGTGAGTGTACAGCTTGTATAACAGTGTAAATTTGCTGTCCCCTCAAAATAACTCAACACACTGATGTCTAAACCTCTGAAAACAAAAGTGAGTACACCCCTAGCAAAATAAATGTCCAAATTGGGCCCAAAGTGTCAATATTTTGTGTACCCACTATTATTTTTCAGCACTGCCTTAACCCCTTTGGGCGTGGAGTTCACCAGAGCTTCACAGGTTGCCACTGGAGTCCTCTTCCACGCCTCTTCTGGGATGGCAAGCCCAGATTGCAGGCTACTGACCCACCCTCCCAGAGCATCAGTGCTGAGAATCGACTTGGTTATAGAGGAAGCATAAGGCTGCAGTAGAGAGCAGAAATTATACTTATAGCCATATAGTGCCGACTCCTGTCACAGGCGGAGTGATGCCAAATAATAGAATTCTATTGAAAAGTGCAGCTAACCTGCAGGGAAGCACAGGGCCAATCAGCACTGTCCAGACAGAGGGTCAGGGGTTCTGTAGCCTTATAGGACATTTAGAGGAGAATGAAAACTCCTCCTCCATGCTTTAACCAGACACTGATAGTCACAAGACTGCTATATACAGCTTATGAGAAAAGGTATTTAGCCATTTATATTTACTAAAACTATTGCATTTCCATGTTCTGTGTACTGTGGGAGACCAGATATAGTGAATGTAGGGTCCTGGGTTTAAAAACACTGTAACTATGCAGGAGGGCAGCTGCTCGGCCCGGGACGCAGAAGATGGGGAGGATCACTGTAGTACAGCAATTCTTTGCCTTCCACAGGTCTGGCATATGCACACTTTATGTTGGTCCAAGCTGGAATTCAACTTTAAAAGGACGTCTTTTACAAAAGGACATTCCTAACTGTCAAAACAAAAATTCACTCATTATGTTTGTTTTTTTGGGAACACACCAAGTGGCGTGCACAGATTTTCTGTACTCTCCCATTGTGGTGCTCTTCACCTTTCCACACTTTGTATATAAAGGTAGAGTATCACTTTTTTTTTTACCACTGTGAGTAACAATGTGCAGAGTACAATACCCATAGTAACCATGCCCTGTTCATTCTGCAGTTGGTTATGAAGGTCATTCGTTTGTTTTGGTTTTTTTTTTTTTAACACTTTCCATAAAATGTAATTTACTTGTAACAATTACTAATAGCATACTTCAGTGAGCAGATGGATCTTTCTCCGTCCAACATGCTTTGTCCGTCACCCGTTCAGCATCTGTGCCATTGTTGTTCTCTTTCACAACAACAAACAGAGCAAAATATTTGAAATTTGCCTGCCAGCTCTGGAGCAGAAGGTCCTGGAGAATGAAATATTTATTGGGATGTTTACGCTTTGACTTTCCTGTAAATCAGGAGGAGGGGGGCACGTTGGCCAATTTCCACCAATCTCATGGAGCGTTGTCTCTTGAGCTGGCACTATGATCGTTGATGCTGGCACCGCGCTGTACCCTGCGGACTGTACGCCTTGTGACCAGAACAGGAAAGGCTGTCCAATCTTTCAGCTTGTTCTGTCCATAAGATATAGAACAGAGTTTATGATATCATCTAATAATAAAGCTGGTGGAATGTAATCTGGAAATGTTACCAGAAATATAATTCACACTTAAAGGGATTGTAAAGTCAAAAGGTTTTTTATCATAATGCATTCTATGCAATAAGTTAAAAAAACCTTCTATGTGCACAAGCCACCCTCCAGCACCCCCTAGTACTTATCTGAGCATCTTCCATTGGCTCCCGCTGCTGTCAATCAATGAGGCTCTGTTTTTGAATGGACACAGAGAGCTGTGACTCAGCTCAGGTGCCCCCACAGCAAGCTGCTTGCTGTGAGGGCACTCGACAGTAGGGAGGGGCCAGGAGAGCCGAAAAGGGACATGAGAAGAGGAGGATCTGGGCTGTTCTGTGCAAAACTGCTGTAGAAATCTCTGGTTGAGACTCTAAATAAAAGTTAACTCTGCATATGCAGGAGCAGATTCACAGGACGCAATCTCTGTGTTTAAAATGTCCGCTCATGACAAAATGTATTATTACATGTTATTTTATACATAGATAAGAAAGGGGTGGTGTGAGATGTTATTAAAAACTAACAAATAGAAATATATGTTATTAACCGCTTCCCCGCTGCTCACTGTGCTGCTACTGCGGCACAGTGGCTCGTTATCGTCTGGCGACGTCGGTCTATGTCACCAGACATCCCCCTCTCTTGGCGGCGTGCGCGCGCCGCCGGAGGCTCGCTCCCGCTGTTTTCAGTCACAGCGGGAGTCGGGCCAAGGGAGGAGCGGCGGCGATCGCCGCTGCTCTTCCCCGATCGTCGGGAAATCTAGTTTGGAGATCCGCCCGCTTGTGTAAACAGAGCGGGCGGATCTCCTAAGTGACAAGGAGTGACAGATTGCAGTGTTCAGCATAGCTGAACATGCGATCTGTTCCTGTGTCACTCAGTCACCTCCCCCCCCCCCACACGTTAGTAAGCATCAGGCATACATTAACCCCTCCCTCTCCAATAAAATTAACCCCTTCCCTGCCAGTGTCATTTTTACAGTAACAGTGCATATATATAGCACTGATTACTGCAGTATTGTCACTGGTACCCCCAAAAGTGTAAAAAAATGTCAGTCAAGGGTCCGATCTGTCCGCTGCAATGTCGCAGTCCCGCAAAAAAAAATCGCAGATCGCTGCCATTACGCGTTAAAAAAAAAAAACACCAAAAATGACAGAAATCTTTCCCTTAGTTAGTAAACGCAATAACTTTTGCGCAAACCAATCAAAATACGCTTATTCTGATTTTTTTTTACCAAACATAGGTAGCAGAAAACAAATTGGCCAAAAATTTTAAAAAAATTAGATTTTTACATTTTTTTGGGGGGGGAATTTCATATAAAAAAATATTAAAAATATTGTTATTTTTTCAAAATGAACGCTCTTTTTTTTTGTTTATAGCGCAAAAAGTAAAAATCGCACAGGTGATTAAATACCACCAGAAAGCTCTGTTTGTGGGAAAAGAAGGACGTAAATTTAATTTGGGTACGGCGTCGCACGACCGCGCAATTGTCAGTTAAATTCGCACAGCGCCGAATCTCAAAAAGTGGCCCAGACGTAAGACAGCAAAATCCTCCGGTGGTAAAGTGGTTAAAGACTAGCGAATAGAAACAACTGCAAAAGTAAAACCCTGAGAGGGGAGGGGGAGTAAAGATAGGGAGAGCTTCTAGCAGAAGTTGTGTCTGTGTGATATGGGAAGGTTACAGAACACATTTGAACATTGAGAACAAGATGGAGTCTCTTGTGCTTAAATGACCAATACAATCAAGTCCATGTCATTTCCCACCTTTTGTTTATTTGACACAATTCTTTTCCACGTTACATTCAGCCGATTGCTGGTAACTACTGCTACATTGGCACAGAGAGATGGTGTCCTGTTCAGAATAATCGGTTCATCAGGGCTGGTGGACCATCTGCTGGTACAGTGGGTAGTCACACAGAGGTATATCCTGATGAGGAAGTAAAGAACAAGTATGAGAAACAGAAACATCACAATGTAAGCACCTAATTTCTGTAACTATGTTTAGCTATGCCATATAAAAAGTCACCAAAACCTCCTAATCCCTTAGAGGGGTTCCATCCATTTTTAGCAATATCTCTGGCCTTATTTTGTAATTCTCTTATTTTAGCACAGAGGAGGTAAGCATAATATGTTTGTTATTTAAAGAGGGAAAAAAATAAAACGAGACTTTACAATCACTTTAATTATTCCATTGTAGTATATTAAAGTGGTTCTAAAGACTGAAAGCTTTTTTTTTTTTTTACCTTAATGTACTAAGTGCCCAACTAGAATGCACCTTGACAGGGAAAGGAGGAACCTGACCCCTAATGGAATAGGCCTGATTAACCGTCTGTCTGATCCATCTGGAAATGGTCGCAGAGGAAGCCGACAACTCCTTCTGAGGCCCATCCGTGAGTACAAATAGTGAGTCCAACTTCCTAAAAGACTCCGTATTCAAATGAAAATCAGAGACAACCTTTGGGAGGAATGACGGACGGGCAAAGGACAACCTTATCTCTGTGAATCACCAGTAAGGTGAACGACAGGCTAACGCCACCAGTCCTGACACCCTGCACACAGAGCCATCTTCTGAGACAGCGTAAAGAAGGGAATCTCCCAAAGTTTCTCAAAGGGAGGCTTCTGGTGGACCTAAAGCACCAAACTGAGGTCCCAAGGCGGCAACTGAGACCGCACTGGAGGAACCAAATGTCGGACACCATGAAAAAAGGTACACACCAGGGAGTGTGGGGCCAAAGGTCGTTTGAAGAAGCTTGCCAAATCAAACACCTGGCCCTTGATGGCACTCAAGGCCAGTTTCTGTTCATCCCCCCCCCCCCCCCCGAAGGAAGGTCAAGATCCAAGCCACTGAGAAGGAGCGAGGATGAACCTCAAGAGATTCACACCACGCAATGTACATTTTCCACGTACAAAGATAGATCTTCCTAGAAGTAGATTTCCTAGCTTTTAACAGCGTTGGAATCACCGACCCATAAAACCTCTATCTATTAGCACCTGGTGTTCAACAGCCAAGCCATCAAAGCCAGCGACTGTAAAGCAGGATGGAAGATTGGTCCTTGGGACAGCTAGTCCTCCCTGAGAGGAAGCTTCCAAGGAATGTCCGCAACCAGCCGTACCAGATTAGTGTACCAAGCCCAACGAGGCCAGTCCAGAGCCACTAAGATGACCGGAATCTCTTCTGCCTCGATCCTGTGTAGAAGTCCTGGCAGAAGCTTGAGATGAGGGAAGGTGTAAATCAGATGATACTGACCCCACAGGGCCACCAGCGCATCTGTGGCGTCCGACAGAGGATCCCGTGACCGAGCCACAAACCTCTGCACATTTCTGTTGAGCTGAGACCCCAACAGATCCATACTCGGGGATGCCCCACCGGAGACATAACTGATGAAACACCTCCAGATGAAGGGACCACTCCAGTGCCACCAGGACACTTTATGTGCCCCCTTGGTGATTGACATGAGCCACGGCTGTGGCAGTGTCCGATTGAATGAACTGGACATCCCTGAAGACGATCTGTCCAATGGTTCAGATCATTCGGAGTTCCAAGACATTGATCGGTAGTCTGGACTCTTCGAGTGTCCGGGTAACCTAAGCAGAAATTGTTGCCAGGGACGCCTTCCCAGCCAGACAGACTGGCATCCAAGGTGACAGCTGTCCAATACAGGGAAGGAAGGAATTGCCTAGCCAAAGAACCGGGGAACTAAGCCACCATATAAGGGACTCCTTTGTTCCCCAGCTCAGCCTGACAGAGACTGTCCAGAGACTGCAGAGTCTTGTTCCATTTGGCCAGAATCACCCTGGCAGGGACCTCATATGGAACTGTGAAATGGAACCTCCTTGAAGGTAGACACCATCAGGCCCAACATCCGCATGCAAGTCTGGAGGGATGACCATCTGCTGGACAGCAGGAGACGAATTGCAGCATGCAATTTCTGGAGTTTGTCTAGAGGAAGGAGCACTCTGGCTAAGGCCGAGTCCAGAGTCAGACCCAGATAGTCCAGCTTTGTGGACGGAACCAGAGCAGACTTCTGAAAATTCTAAATTAAGCCGAATTCCTTTAGAATTCGTATGGTTATTTCCAGGTTTTTCCACCAGAGCAGTAGGGAATCCCGCTCGCAGAAAGAGGTGGTCCAAGTAGCCCAGTACTGTGATCTCCCGTTGGCGTAACAATACTAGCACCAGGGCTAACACTTTTGTGAAGTCCCGAGAAGCAGAGGAGAGACCAGAGGGTAATGCCACAAACTGATAATGCTCCTCTCCCATGGCAAAGCTCTCGGCTTGCCAGACCAGGTTAGTTTGTATACTCCAGAGGAGGTCCTGAAAGGCTCCGAGCCCTTGTCAGTCGACCCTGAGGGACAAAAAAACTTTTAATGAACCAAAAAGGAGGGCTAACATCTAGGACGAGGTTCCTTGCCTTTAGTAGCCTGCAGTACAAAAGTACTCTTTCCCCCTGGGGCCCCTTATGATGTCATCCGGGGTAGCCCCAAACAGTCAATCCCCTTGAAAGGGGAGATCAATCAAGGCCTTTTTAGAAGTCTGGTCCGCAGACCAGCATTTAAGCCAAAAGACACGCCGAAGGACAACTGCTGAAACAGAGAGCCGAGCCACTAAGGGAGCCGCATCCAAAGAGGCAGCCCCTGGACCACCAGCTCAGCAAAGGCAGGGGGGAGCTGTTCTGCCTCCAGGTCATGGCGTAAAAGCTTAGCCCACTCGGTCAGAGTTTGCGACACCAGGGCAATGGTGAATACTGGCCTCAGTGCCAAACCAGCCAGAGTGTACATATTGAGGGCTACAGCCTCCTCCAACTTCCGGTCAGCCGGATCCTTAAGGGTCAGGCACTCTTCAGCCGGAATCATGGTTGCCTTGTTCAACCTAGAAACCGGAGGGTCCACCACCGGTGGAACAGTCCACTTCTTAATAAGGGACTACTCATAGGAGTAACGCCTAGTAAATTGCTTAGGGACCCCAAGGGGATACTTTGGCTGTCCCCACTCTTTAGCGACAATTCTGTCAAAATAGGCAAGGAAAGGAAACACATTTGCCACTCTGGATGGCTTGTGAGAGCCAAAGGAAACCTGCGCCTCCGTCACAGCTGCAGCTGCGTCCTCCATCTTCAAGGTCTCATGCACAGATACAATCAGTGCTTCCACCAGCGCCTTTTTGTGCGCGGTTGCAGATGTGGAGGAATCATTCACATCCCATCACATCAGCGGTGGCTGAATCAGATTCAGGATCTGATGAGATAGATAAGGCAGGGGAAGGCGGGGGGCACTGTTTGCTAGCCTGTCGCCTGAAAGAAACCTCCACCCAGGACACAAAGGACCCCAGGACCGTCGTCAGTGCATCGATGGATGGTTGTGACCCGGAGGGCCTCAGAGAGGGGGCCAGGTGGGGAGATGTGCTCAAAAGACTTCATGGGTCACCAGGGGGACCCCACAATAAGTGTAAAACACTGCAAAGGGACAACCCCCACTGCACTGGCAGCACCACCCAGTCGCTAGGCACAAGCACCATGCGATCTTCAGCAGAGAGGGAGAGAACCTCACCAGACTCCCCACCCAGCAGAAACAGGCACCTGCAGCCACCAGGATAATCTGCACTCCACGTGCAGTGATCAGGAAGTGAAAGGATCCAGGAATCGGCACCAGGAAATGAGGAGGGGCTTCCACCGCCAAAATCACTGCTCACGGGGCTCCACTGTCATGGCCGCCATTTTCAATGGCAAACCCCCGCAAAATGGGCACCAGACTACACAAACATGGCCGCCGTGCACAGAAACACATAGGCTACAGCAAAATGGCAGCACCAGGAGGGATCCCTAGGCCTCTATAGACAGGCCCAGGCAGGAGAAGGGGCCCTGGCAGGAGCCCCCACCAGGTACAACCCCCCCCCAGCACAGCTGATTGTCAGGTCACCAGGGGTGCATGCCCCGGGCCCCATCGTCAGCATAGCGCCCTGCCCCCACCCCAGGAGGTGACCAAACCACCCACTCAGCCCCAGCATAAGTGGAGGGGGGGTAGGATGGGGGACAGATGAAAAGAGGCGTGCCTGACAGGAAGGAGGGGAACCCGGCGGTCCGACCGTCCCAAGGAGGGGCCCACGTCCACCCCAAAACCATCCAGGGGGAGAGGGGGGACAGCTACACACCATACCAGGAACCAGGCGATCACCGGACCAGACAGAACCCCCTGCCTATAGCAGAGAGAGGGAGTATAATTCCCTGGGACTGCCCATAGATATAGCCAGATTCTTTTTCTGCCTAGTGTCCTACTCCTGTAGGGGGCAGTATAACCCAATGGTTATGAAGATCAGGAGCTGTGTCCGTCAATGAAAGAAAGAGAAATATTGTTTTTTTTTTTTTTTTTTTTTTTATTAAGTTGTCAGTTGTTCTTTGTTTTTAGCGTAAAAAAAAAAAACCGCAGAGGTAAACAAATGCCACCAAAAGAAAGCTCTATTTGTGGGGGGGAAAAGGACATAAATTACATTTTGTACAGCCTCTCATGACTGCGCAATTGTCAGTTAAAGTAATGCAGTGCTGTATCGCAAAAAATGACCTGGTCAGGAAGGAGTGTAATCCTTCCAGAGGTCCAGTGCTTAACATGCATTACGTTAAGGCAGCCCACTTAATATGAACAGGCTGCCCAGAGACCACATAGTTACATAGTTAGCCAGGTTGGAAAAAAAAGGCACAATTCCATCTAGTTCAACCAATTGAAAAAAATAAACAAATAGAAAACCTATATATCCATGCCCGTCCGCAAGGTACTGGTACGTAGTTGCCTAGGGTCTGTACAGAGGGTACAGTCTCTCAGTTTCTTAGTCCTAACAAAGAGATCTTTAGTAAAAATCAGCACATAATACACATATTACACGTTGTTAGGCACACATATTGATCGTCCTAGATGTCATCTTCCCAGCCAGTGTCATTAGTACAATGACAGTGTATAGTATTATCACTGATCACTGTATTAGTTTCACTGGTGATGCCAGTGGCAGTTAGTCAGTTCCCCTCAGCATCAGTTAATATATGACTGTCCCCCATACTATCACAGTCCCATTATAAATCGCTGATAGCAGCTATTAGAAGTATAAAAAAAAAACTTTCCAAACAAATGGTGAGTTTACCGTCCTTAAAACTTTAAGAAGGGGGGGAGACTGTGGCCAGTGGGAACAGAAAATGACCTAGTATCTTTGGTATTAGGGGGAGGAATAGTGCCCCATCAATGGTGTCAGTGGGAGGCATAGTGCCCTATCATTGGTGTCAGTAGGTGGAGGAGTGGTCTATCATTAGTGAAAGGACTAGTGCCCCATCATTGGTGTTAGTAGGAGTAATAGTGCCCTTTTATTGGTGCCAGTGGGAGGAACATTGCCCTTTCTTTGGATTGAGTGGGAGGAATAGTGCCTGATCATTGGTGTCAGTGGGAGGAATAGTGCCCCATTATTGATGTCAGTGGGACAAATAGTGCCCCATCATTGGTGTCAGTGTAAGCAGAATAGTGCCCCATCATTGGTATCAGTGGGCAGAATAGTGGTCCATCATTGGTGTCAGTGTAGGCGGAATAGTGCCCCATCATTGGTATCAGTGGGTGGAATAGTGGTCCATCATAGGTATAAGTGGTGTCAGTGGGGGGGAATAGTGCCCTTTCATTTGTGAAAATAGGAGTTATAGTGCTCCATCATTGGTGTCAGTGTAGGCGGAATAGTGCCCCATCATTGGTATCAGTGGGTGGAATAGTGCCCCATCATTGGTATAAGTGGGAGGAATAGTGGTCCATCATTGGTGTCAGTGGGGGGGAATAGTGCCCCATCATTGGTATCAGTGGGTGGAATAGTGGTCCATCATTGGTATAAGTGAGCGGAATAGTGGTCCACCATTGGTGTCAGTGGGGGGGAATAGTGCCCTGTCTTTGGTGTCAATGGGGGTCATAGCACCCCATCATTGGTGTCAGTGGGAAGAATAGTGCCCTTTCATTGGTGTCAGTGGGAGGAATAGTGGCCCTTCATTAGTGAGAGGACTAGTTTTCCATCATTGGTGTTAGTAGGAGTAATAGAGTGGCAGGAACTATGGCCTACTGTTGCTGACAGTAGAAGCAATAGTGCCTCAAGGGCCAGATAATAGCAAGCAAAGGGCCACATCTGTCCCCAGGACTGCAATTTCGAGACCACTGATATATACCATAGTTTAGTGATGCTATAACTTTCACTCAAACCAATCAATATACACTTATAGAGATTTTTTTTTTTTTTTTTTTTTTAACAAAAGACATGTAGCAGAATACATTTTTGCACAAATTTAGAACATTTTATTTTTTTATTGGATATATTTTATAGCAGAAAGTAAAAAATATTGGGCTTTGTTTAAAAAATGCTGGTCTTTTTCCGTTTATTATTATAAAAAAATAAAAACCAAGCAGTGATCAAATACCAACAAAAGAAAGCTCTCATTGTTTGAAAAAAATGATATAAATTTATTTTGGGTACAGCGTTGCATGACCGCTCAATTACTAGTTAAAGTAATACAGTGCTAAATAGCAAAAAATGGTCTGGTCATGAAGGGGGTAAAACCTTCCAGAGCCGAGGTCGATATACACAATCCTTTACCCTCAGTTGATCAAGAATTAAAAAATCCTATAAAGTTGAACTTTTGGCGAGTTTTTTTTTTAAATGCAAACCTCACCTGTCCAATGCAATTGTTGGGATCTGGGAGTTGTAGAGGAGAGGTGAGTATTAAAACTGAAGTATGGCCAAAAGCTATTTTTGTACATTTGCACAGTAAAAATGTACCCCATCTCTGGCTGCAACAGCTTTTGTTAAATCTCTTACTTTTATTAAGCCCGCAGTCTCCCGTGGGTGCCTAACGTCCAGCGCTGAGACTTGTAGTTTTGGCTGCATTGATCACAGTGGGTCACCCGCTTAGCCCCTTCTTCTATCCAGAAAGTTCCTTGAGTTCTTTTTACAAAATGCAAGGTGTTCTGTGAATGGAGGAAGTGTGGATGAACATCACACTCTCCCCTCCTCCAATCACAGAACATCTTCCATATTATAAATAAAGAATGCAAGGAAATTTCAGCATGAAGAATGGGGTACAGCCAGCGACCCACTGTAATCTGTGTCCTACCATTGGAATTACAAGTCCTGATGCTGGTAGGAGAATGTGGTCTGAATAACTTTTATTACCTTTACTTCCAACCTGAATCCCTACAATCTGGCTTGTTCCACAATTGCAAGGGCTAGCCTGTCTGCCTTCACTACTTCCTATTGGTTCTTCTATGTACTAGGAGACCTCATTGTCCAATAGGGAGCTTTGGGGAGGGGGGAACTTGCCAACAAGGTTTTCAGAAAAATCTAAAATTTACATATTAGAGAGCCCCGCCTCTGAGGACTCCTGGCACACTCCTGAAGATAATGAGAGGTACAGCCACACCTGAGGCTATATGTATTTCATCCCAGCTTCAGCTGAGCTTATTAGGTTTACGATATAGCCCAGCTGAAGTCACAGAAATAAATATGCATCTGCATAGGTGTGTTCTGCCTATTAGCATGTGCACCCCAAAGCTCAAACACACATGCCTTTCTCTGCAGTCTCAGCTGCACTGGACAGTGACTTATTGGCTTCCTGTTCATTTACAAACTGAAGCATAGTAAACAGTTTACTATGCTATAGTTATGAACACAGTGAGTGTGCTGTGTTCATTTAGAAAAGGAAGGTGCTGGTAAATGACCTATTTGCTAGCTACTTCCCCCACTCTCCATCCTGAAACATCCCCCGCAGCAGCTGGGAGGAGAGGAGAGGAGGGAAGCCAGCAGCATCGTGGGGCGGGGGTGGTGCCAAAACGGGGGGAAGCCCAGGCAGTAGGGGAAATCGGCACTGCACGTAGCCCAGGCACACCCCATGCACATGCCTATGTGCATCTGGATGCAGTGCCATCTTAAAAGCATTAAAGGGCCTCGGGCAATGCAGTGCACTGGTGCCCTGCCTACACAATCACCCACGAGAATAAAAAAGCAAATTATCGATAAGGCGATATTCATTGGTACAGCAGTGCCAGCCTAATGAGAGCTTCCAAGTTCGGCAGCTGGGTCCGGTGAACACACACACGGACTCGACTGTCCTGTGTGTGCCTGTTCCCGTGGTGGCGGGCAGGCATTCCTGCAGTTGTGGGCTCCCCCTTCAAGGCCCAAGTGGCCTGACAGCAGCCCAGGGCCGACAGGCGATTGCCACCTGCTAAGTTCAGCGGCAGGATGCACACGGGAATCGGGACTAATGCTTGGCTGGGTCTGGGTGGCTGGCCAGGTGGGGCCCCACGGGCAAGTTGGGCCCCTGTGCCCATTCTGGATGGAACTTGTACTAAAAACAATGCCCAATTTAATATTTCCTTCTCTACATTGTTACAGCGGTTGTGACGGATGTGTAAGTATGACTGTGCTATACAAAGAGCACTAGAGCTAGACCTAGTACAGCACACTCAGTACTTAGCACTCTTTACCAGACCAAATCAGACACACCCCCTCTCTGGTCAGACACACCCCTCCACTTCTCAGCAGTATAAGTCTATATGGACGGGTGTGGCTGGGTCATGTACCTTGTGGCAGAGCCTGATGTGCAGAGAGAGACCTTTGGTACAGCCCTGGCTCAAGAATCACTGGAGTTGCAACAGTGGAATGCGGGAGCGCAGTGGGGTAAGAGTGCCTGCAAGGTCTTCTGTTGGTACAGTAGAGAAAAGCGCTAGAGCTGCAGATTTAAATAAACAAGGAGCATATGATACAATACCAATAAAGAGAGAAAAAAGTGAAATAAATAATATTGAGTAAAAATAGGGGGGTAGACAAAGTCCATGCACCTCACAGAGGTGCTATAAAATCATTTGCACAAGCATTTGGTGAGGTCACAATCCCGCGCCGCTGAAGCCATCGCGTCCCAAGCCTCGTTTTGAAGATCCTCCTTTCGCCGGCCGGAGCACAGTGAGGCCGTTCCGGTCCTACACTCATTTAAAGGACGCTGTTGTACTCCAGCACCAGGGACTGACATCTATCTGGGATCTCACGATCCACAATCTACACTGATATACCTGCAAATACTTCCTGAATGTGAGTCACTACAGTTTTTTTTCATCATTAAATTTTAAATCTGCATTTAGAGGCGCCTCTCTTTCTTTTAAGGTCTTCTGTTGGCAGCAGAGATTTGTGGCCAATGAGTTACCATATTGGAGTGGATTGCTGAGCAGCAGGTAACAAGCAGGAGCAGCAGGTGCAGACACACAGCAGATGCAGGACAGCGTCACCAGGCACTGGACAGAGCAGCAGGACAGACAGAAGACTGGAGCAGGATCAGACAAGCTGGATCAGTCACAAATAATCAGATATGGCTGTAGTGTATTAACACAAACAGGCTGTACAGGTTGCTTCTTTATTCACTGCACATCAGCATGCAACTAACTTCAGCCACACCCAGCTCCCAGACATATACATAATTGTAACATTTTGCAGACAGCAACTTAACCCGTTGCTTACCATACTACATTCCCTCCTCTCTTTGAATAAAACATAACATGCACAACGTATTAATAAGATTAACAAAATGCATGGATGAACAACTAAAAATTTAAACTATAAACTCCTGACTATACACATAGTCCTTAAGGTAGGCCGGTGGATTTGTTGCTCGTTTTTCTCTTGGCCATTCCGATGTGGATGGTTGTGGATTGAAGTCTGGATCACTGGCAGTATCATCACTACTCTTTGCCTGTTCACCATCTTCCGATACTTGACCTTCTGACTCAATAAATTTCTTCACAAATGAGGAATTACGCAATTTTGTGTGTCCATCTAAATCCTCTAAAACCACTTGAGTACCTCTTTTCTCCTTTACAACATAAGGCTCAGGTTCAAAGGACGGAGCCAGTTTGTTAAACCGATCATTTTGAAGCAACACCTTATCACCCTGTTGAAGGCCACTAGGTTGACAATGACGGCGGTGGTTTGCATACTGTTCAGCCCGGATCTTCCTTTCCTCATCAATATGCCGAAAAGGTTTCTGACTTGCAGGAGGACCCCCAATGTCTGGCAATTTTGTCCTGAATTTGCGACCACAAAGAAGTTCCGCAGGACTAACGCCAGTGACAGTATGCGGAGTTGTGCGATAAGCCAAAAGAAAACGCCACAGTTCCTTTTTCCAGTCTCTTCTCTCTAAATGAGCAATCCGCAAAGCTTTCAGCAAGGTTCGATTCTGGCGTTCCACTTCCCCGTTAGCCTGTGGCCAGTATGGAGTTGTACGATGATGTTCAATAGCATTTGATTTCAGATAATCCTGAAATTCCTGAGAAGTAAATTGGGCACCATTATCACTCACAATCCGTTTAGGCAACCCATGAGATGCAAAAATGCTCTCCAACCCCTCAATTACAGTTGATGATGTAGCTTTAGTGAGAACTACCACCTCTTGCCACCTTGAATAATAGTCCACAACAACTAAAAGATGGTGTCCAGATGGAATGTCGCACAGATCAATGGCTAAATCTTCCCATGGTCCCTCAGGTAGAACAGTGTGAGTTACTGGTTCTGGTTTAGGTTTGCTGCCCACCAACTGACATGCTCGACATGAAGAAACCAAACGTTCCACATCCTTGTCAATTCCTGGCCACCAGACTTTCTCACGTAATCTTTGTTTGGTGCGTACAATGCCTTGATGGCCCTCATGGGCTAAATGTAATGTACGTTTCCGTAAGTCTTTAGGCATCACAATACGATTGCCACGTAGAACTAGTTGTCCTGCAATACTCAGCTCTTGTTTGATTCTGTGATAGCTTGGGTCACAATCCACCCAAACCCCTTGTCTTACACATTTTCTCAACCGAGCAATTTCCAGATCCACAGATGACAATTCTTCAACCTCCCGCGGTGTCAATGCCTGAGGCATGGCGTTAGTAGCCACAAAACGAATGTACTCTTCTGCCAGGTTATGAACAGGTGCAGAAGACTGAGGCAATCTGGAAAGTGCATCTGCCGCATTAGTCGGTCCAGGTCTGTACCGCACTGTAAAGCGATATGGTAACAATCTGAGAACCCATCTCTCAATTCTGGCAGATGGTTTTGAGCGTGGCGAATATATCACTTCCAGAGGCTTGTGGTCTGTGATGATTTCAAAATCAAGGCCGTAGAGATAGGTGTGAAACCTTTCACATCCCCAAACAACAGCCAAAGCTTCTTTCTCGGTCTGAGAATAACGTCTCTCTACATCAGTGAGGGATCTGCTTGCATACTGAATAGGCCTGTAATCGCCTGTGCATTGTCTCTGAACCAAGATGGCGCCTAACCCCACAGGGCTAGCATCGACAATAACTTGGGTGTGTGCAGTAGGATTGAAATAGGCCAAAGTTGTAGCGCAAGTCAGCCGTCTCTTAAGTTCATCAAATGCACCTTGTTCCAAAAAGCCCCACTTCCAAGGGACTGCTTTGCGAGTCAACACTCTCAAAGGTTCACTGACAGTCGCCATATCTGGAATAAACTTGGCACAGTAATTCACTAGCCCAAGAAAACTGCGTACTTCTGCAGGGTTTTCAGGATTTCTGGCATCAGACACAGCTTTAATTTTACAGTCCTCCGGACCAATGCCCCTGTCAGACAGCACATGGCCCATAAAAGTCATTTTATTCATTTGAAATGTGCATTTCTTCTCATTTAATGTTAACCCTTTCTCCTTCAAGCGATTTAGCACTGCACGGAGACGTTCATCGTGCTCCTGTTTGTTTGTTCCCCACACAATTATATCATCAGAAATGTTATGCGTGCCTTCACAACCATGTAGCACTTGCTGAATCACATGTTGATAGGCCTCCGGTGCGGACGATACGCCAAACATCAACCTCTTGTATCTAAAAAGACCTTTATGGCTTGCAAATGTAGTGATGACTCTAGATGCTGGGGTCAATTCAATCTGCTGATAACCCCATTTCAAATCCAGTTTACTGAAGACACTTGCCCCATTCATTGCATGTAGAACATCTTCAATAGTGGGAATTGGATGTCTCTCTCTCTGCACAGCTTGGTTAGCACATCTCATGTCCACACAAATCCGAATATCTGTGCCCTTTGGTACAACAACTAACGGCGATACCCACGGAGTGGGCCCTTCCACAGGTTCAATAATGTCAAGGTCTAGCAGCTCTGCCAGTTTGTGCTCAACAGGTGATCTCAGGCTATAAGGAAGTCTGCGTACTGGCTGCGCAATAGGCTTTACATGTGGATCAATGTGAAGCTCCAACTGAAAATCCTTTAATTTTCCAAACCCAGAGAAGCAATCTTTAAATTCCTCTTTCAATGCAGAAATAGCAGGAGACACCATATTCACTCTTGCGCTGCCTACATCACGGCCAATCTGTAACACCCCTAGTGCCATTGCGGTTTGACGACCAAGCAGAGGCGACCCTGTGCCATCTACAACATAGAATTCGGTCTGCAATGGAGGACCAGTCTCATGTGTTTGAACAGAGGTATAAAACTTGCCTTTAAGTTGCAGTGGTGTACTGGAGCCATAAGTATAAATCTGTTTAGTGGTGTTACACAATTTAAGGTGATTTTCTCTGCCATTAAGACTGTGCCAAGAAGCCAAGTCCATAACATTGCATGTAGCTCCAGAGTCAATCAACACTGACACATCTGTATTTCCAATCTTAATGGTTAATGTCCCGGCTTGCAGAGAACACAGGGAGAATATAAATTCACAGTCAGGAGCACTCTCTTTATCCTCAGCTATAACATTTACTTGTGCAGATTGTCCTTTGGTTTTGTTATCTCTGGTTGTACTTCTACACACAGCTGCAAAATGACCTGTCTTTCCACAAGCAAAGCACATTTTATTCTGTACCACAGTGCAGTCCTGACTTGTGTGTCCCGCCCTGCCACATTTATTGCAGGTGATATGTAAAGTCCTCTTTGGAAAACTCTCTTTCCTACTCCAGATATTC
Source organism: Pelophylax lessonae (assembly GCF_965119305.1). Classification (NCBI taxonomy): domain Eukaryota; kingdom Metazoa; phylum Chordata; class Amphibia; order Anura; family Ranidae; genus Pelophylax; species Pelophylax lessonae. The sequence goes on along the minus strand of NC_138776.1, from coordinate 53,637,200 downwards.
CTATTATTATAGGTAGGTTTGGAGACTGTATTGACAGATGCAGTGTTCTTGGTTTCAATATGCAGAGCCTGGAGCTCAGACAGTTCAATGGCTCTTGCAATCTCCTGCAGACTAGTAAGTGTGAGACTAGGTTCTCTTAATAATCTCCTCCTGAGGTGCACAGATGTGCATTTCTCTATGACCTGATCTCTGATTATCTCCTCAGTTACAGTCCCAAAATCACAAGACTTTGCCAGATATTTCAGCCTAGTCACATAACTGTCTGTGGTTTCTCCCAGTTCTTGCACAGCCTGTCTAAACTTATATCTTTCATAGGGAATATTTTTCTTTGGCTCAAAGTACTCACTCAGTCTATTCATGGCTGTCTCATAGTCTGAATCTTCCCCTGTTGCTCCCAGGGTTTCAAAAATGTCCTGAACTTGAGGTCCAGCTAGATGCAGCAGCATGGCTCTCTTCTGAGCAGGTGCAGTCACTCCTGTGGCTATAACATAGAGCTGAAATCCCTTCTTTCACTTGTCCCAGCGCTGTGAGAGACTAGTGTGGTCTCCAGACACATCAAACGGTCCGATAGCCGGTAAATCCAGAAAGCTAGCCATCCTCGTCGCCAAAATGTAGTGTATTAACACAAACAGGCTGTACAGGTTGCTTCTTTATTCACTGCACATCAGCATGCAACTAACTTCAGCCACACCCAGCTCCCAGACATATACATAATTGTAACATTTTGCAGACAGCAACTTAACCCGTTGCTTACCATACTACAATGGCATAAGCAGAAGGCAGAGAATGGTCAGTGTGAAGGCAGAGGTTGGCAACAGGATATCAGGCAGATAAACAGGTATAACAAAGTCTAGGGAAGCTGAGGTCAGGACGCAAGATAAGCAAACATGGTCAGGAAAGCTGGGTCAATACAGGAATCAATACAGGCACAGGAACAGGAACAGAACTCAGATAAAGCTGCAGATCAGATCAGACAGCACTGCACTAGTGCAGCTGCTGCCCTTATATAGACAGTTTTGGCGCCAGTGCATAAACGCATGCACGCATTTGTGCACCTGTTCCAAGCATAGCGGGTACCCGCTGCCTACTACTGGAATGTCCCTGACAGGCTGTTACTCATCACTGCCAGTACATAGCACTGCAATGTGAGAGCAGGGAGTAGCAAAAATCAGTCACAAATCATTACAGCTGGGGGGTACATGGCTTAAAAAAAAAAAAAAAGTGAGATTTTATTTAAGTTAAGGCAGCTATACTAACAAACATAGTTTTTGAAATTTCTATTTTTTGCAAAAAAACTATATCTCAAATGTTATCAGAACTTCCATCAAACTGCTTAATGAGTAAAATATTTGAAAGGTGAAGGTGTAAATCTCTAAAATTAGCTGGAGCAAACTGCTTCCTTTATAATTCATGGTTTCTACTCATCCGGAGGAGATACAATGAAGGAACGGAGTGTGCGATTCTTGCATCGCTCTTTCCTTTTCCATAATCTGTCTGCTCTGTGGAGATAACGTTGAAGCTCTCGTTCACCCACACCAGGCTGAATGACATTTTCATTGTAATAACAGATAAAATTTATACACAAATCCACCTTTTCCAGCAGTCAGAGTGTGGATTTACAGCTAATCTGTCCCTAGCTGCAATATCAGTTATTAGTAAGAGAGCACTGCAGTCAGTGTCACAATTGCAAGGGAGATCCTGCAATTAGTGTCACAGTGCATTAGGCGTTGCAAACAATGTCACAGTGGAATGGGGCCCCCTCTGTCAGTGTCCCAGTGCAGTGGGGCCCTGCGGTCAGTGTCCCAGTGCAGTGGGGCCCTGCGGTCAGTGTCACAGTGCAGTGGGGCCCTGCGGTCAGTGTTCCAGTGCAGTGGGGCCCTGCGGTCAGTGTCCCAGTGCAATTGGGCCCTGCGGTCAGTGTCACAGTGCAATGGGGCCTTGCGGTCAGTGTCACAGTGCAATGGGGCCCTGCGGTCAGTGTCACAGTGCAATTGGGCCCTGCAGTCAGTGTCACAGTGCAGTGGGGTCCTGCGGTCAGTCTCACAGTGAAGTGGGGCCCTGCGGTCAGTCTCACAGTGCAGTGGGGTCCTGCGGTCAGTCTCACAGTGCAGTGGGGCCCTGCGGTCAGTCTCACAGTGCAATGGGGCCCTGCGGTCAGTGTCACAGTGCAGTGGGGTCCTGCGGTCAGTGTCACAGTGCAGTGGGGCCCTGAAGCTACAGTCAGAAGGGCAATTGTCTCAGGGGTTCTTCATACAACCATCTACAGTATTTTATCCTGGGAAGAACCAAGTGCCCAAATAGTAGAACAGCAGCATAGAACAGGAAATGGCTTTCTATGAAAAATTTTATTTTCTGTCCACACTGAGCCGTCCACATACAGACATGAGAACATGCCTTCCAGCCTGCTTGTGTCCAACCCAACAGAGTTGAATCAGTGCCAAATACAATCCTCATGGATCCCTGACAACACGAGTTCCAGTTCTGTTCACAGACTCATCCGAGAAATTAGTCTTTTCTTATCCTGGTCAAACAACAACTTCAAATCTGCATTTTTAATAAAACTAGTTTAATTACAGTAAAACCTTGGATTGCGAGCATAATTATATGCTTGTAATCCAAGGCACTCCTATATCAAAGCGAATTTCCCCATAAGAAATAATGGAAACTCAGATGATTCGTTCCACAACCATTTATTCATAAATCCTTCAGTTTATAGTCCGCATAAAAAGATTAGAGCAATGTGATAGGTTGTGTAACCATAAAATGTCCATCCACAAATGGCGCCTCCACAAATTCCAGCAGGAGCTACAGTGTATAAAAGAGAAGAGAGGCGCCTCTAAGTGTAGCAATATCATTACATTTAATAAAGGTTCAACATTTAGCAACTCAAATTGATGATTAAAAGAGGCACATCTAAGAATGCAGGGATCCAGGGTAAAGCTGTCAACATAGACCATCCTCCTCACCGCCGGCTCTCACCACCGTCAGTCTGCAATCGTGACTGGGAAGACTACCCTGCAGTAGAGCGATCTGAAAGAGAGGCATGGAGCGCAGTGTGGAAGGGATGGGGGTGCGGAGGATGGTCTGTGTGGACAGCATTACCCCAGAATAAAAGTAAAAAAAGATGCACTGGCCTGTAATCAATCAATCTGGCCATAGTTTGTCCAAGCACTTCGCCAGATGTCACCATAAAGATCCTTCCTCATTGGAAGTAGTTGCCATTAAAAAACACATACCACACTGGCGAGGGAGTAATATGAAGAGAAATATCTCTAGGAGAGAAACAAAGTGGATTTTTAATTTACAGTGTTGTCATGCACATGGACTCAGTGTAGAGTGGGATATCAATTCCTTTATTAACCACTTTCATACCGGAGGATTTGGCTGCTCAAAGACCAGGCCCTATTTTGCGATTCGGCACTGCGTGACTTTAACAGAAAATGGAGCAGTCGTGCGACGCGGTACCCAAACAAAATTGATGTCCTTTTTTTTCCAACAAACAGAGCTTTCTTTTGGTGGCATTTGATCACCTGTGCGATTTTTATTTTTTGCGCTATAAACAAAAAAAGAGCGACAATTTTGAAAAAATAAAATTTTTCACATTTTTTATATGAAATTCCCCCCAAAAAAATGTAAAAATCTAAATTTTTTAACATTTTTGGGCAATTTGCTACATATTTTTGGTAAAAAAAAAAAAAATCGCAATAAGCGTATTTTGATTGGTTTGCGCAAAAGTTATTGCGTTTACTAACTACGGGAAAGATTTATGTAATTTTTATTGTTTTTTTTTTTTAACCACTTTAGAACCGCTCACAGTAATACTACTGCGGCAGAGTGGTTCGTTATCGTCCAGCGACGTAGTATTAACGTCGTTGGACACTCCCCCTTCTGGGCGGCGCTTGCGCGTCGCCGGAGGCTCGCTCCCGCTGTTTTCATTCACAGCGGGAGTCGGGCCAGGGGAGGAGCAGCGGCGATCGCCGCTGCTCTTACCCGATCGTCGGGGATCGAGTCTGGAGATCCGCCCGCCTGTGTGTAAACACAGCGGGCGGATCTCCATAGTGACAGGGAGTGACAGATCGGAGTGTTCAGCATAGCTGGACATCCGATCTGTCCATGACTCACACAGTCACCTCCCCCCCTACACGTCAGTAAGCACCAGGCATACATTAACCCCTCCCTCTCCAATAAAATTAACCCCTTCCCTGCCAGTGTCATTTTTACAGTAACAGTGCATATATATAGCACTGATTACTGCAGTAATGTCACTGGTACCCCCAAAAGTGTCAAAAATGTCAGTCAAGGGTCCGATCTGTCCGCCGCAATGTCGCAGTCCCGCAAAAAAAAAAATCGCAGATCGCCGCCATTACGCGTTAAAAAAAAAACACCAAAAATGACAGAAATCTTTCCCTTTGTTAGTAAACGCAATAACTTTTGCGCAAACCAATCAAAATACGCTTATTGCGATTTTTTTTACCAAACATATGTAGCATAAAACAAATTGGCCAAAAATTTTTAAAAAAATTGGTTTTTACATCTTTTTTGGGGGGAATTTCATATAAAAAAATGTTAAAAATATTGTTATTTTTTCAAAATAAACGCTCTTTTTTTGTTTATAGCGCAAAAAGTAAAAATCGCACAGGTGATCAAATACCACCAAAAGAAAGCTCTGTTTGTGGGAAAAAAAGGACGTAAATTTCGTTTGGGTACGGCGTCGCACGACCGCGCAATTGTCAGTTGAAGTCGCACAGCGCCGAATCGCAAAAAGTGGCCTGGACGGAAGACAGCAAAATCCTCCGGTGGTAAAGTGGTTAACTAGTAATGGCGGCGATCTGCGATTTTTTTTTTTGCGGGACTGCGACATTGCGTCGGACAGATCGGACCCCTAACTGACATTTTTGACACTTTTGGGGATACCAGTGACATTACTACAGTAATCAGTGCTATAAATATGCAAAAATGACATGTAAAAATGACGCTGGCAGGGAAAGGGTTAACATTACTGGTGATCAGTGGGTTAACTGTGTCCCTAGGGGCGTGATTCTAACTGTCAGGGGGCGTGGCTTGTGAAGTAATCACAGAGACATGCGATCCAATATAGCAGGATCGCATAGCCTCTCTGATCACTTCAGTGAGAATGACAGACGGCTGTGTTTACATCAGCCGTCTGTCTTTCTCCCTCAGCTGTGGGAGATTGTGAGTGGCCGGCGGCCATCGGAGCCACCGGGCACACGTGCTGGCTCCCCAGCTGACGAGCGGGGGCAGGAGCGCGTCTCCAGCAGGGCGCGCAATCGCCCCCTAGCTCCACCCAAGCGAGCGGCCGTACATGTACGACGCTTTGCCTGGGAGCGCCAGCCTGCTGCCGTACAACGGCGGCGGCTGGTGCGGAAGTGCTCAACAATAAGTAAATGAGATCCTCATTGGATGACCCAGTTAGTTATGACATTAGGTATTACTCTATTTTATTTCCAACATTTTTCATTTATATTTTTAGTTTCATTTTTCAAATTTTCCTTAGTTCTTTTTTGCTTTGTTTTTTTACCGTTGCGTTTACTAAATCATAAACACAGTAATGGAAAATATTCGACTTCTACTCTCCTTGAGTTCATTCTCACTATTGGTTGATTATACTTTTTATGCGTGGGAAGCAAATTTTGAAGTTTGTTTGAATATATTAAATATTCGTTGCGAATTTCTGGAGAAAAATTCTTAGAAGGAATGGTTTAGAAAAACACCTTAATAATCTTTGCAAAAATATTTTTGTAAAAACCACCTTTGTGTGATTTTGCAAGAAGTCAGTAATATACAATAATCATTTACATATTCCACTATATATTTAATTTCAATTTTCTTTATGTAAAATACCATTTGGTATAATTTTTTTATGTTTTTTTTTTTAGCTGCTTGATCGTGCATCCCCGCAGGGGTTATTTCTTTTTGGGATTGGTTTATCCTTTAATCTCATTGCTGAGACAGATATATATCAATCATATTTTTAATTCTTTTTAGTATGAAAACAAGATGTCCCATACCACTTATAATAACAGGAAGCAGTTTTCTTCCTGCTCCAGGGGCTTTGTTGCAGGTCACGCAGAGTTCCAGTTTGCCATTTTTTCAGCTTTATAAGCTATGGAGATGAGGGCGCGGCTCGAGCTCCAATCCCAGTTGACGCCTTCTGAGGGGGAAACGCGTTGGGTGGAGGCAGCCGTGACATCAGCACGCATGGTCCGCACTGCAGGCAGCCGTGGTACCACGAGAACAGTGCCATAGCTCCACGTCTGTAAGTGTTTTCTATTACAATAAACTATGATTTTTAAGGGATAATGCACTATTAGTCGTTCTATTTGCTTCACATATTCATCCAAGACCTCGGAGACAGTGTCTGTTTGCGGTACTATGGATTGAATCCCTATCAGTTTACACGCTCATTGATCCATTGGGTCTGGTAAGCAGCTAATTCACTATTTGAGCACCGTGGTGATGCATGCAGCCGCCATTACGCGTTAAAAAAAAAACACCAAAAATGACAAAAATCTTTCCCTTTGTTAGTAAACGCTATAACTTTTGCGCAAACCAATCAAAATACGCTTTTTGTGATTTTTTTTACCAAACATAGGTAGCATAAAACAAATTGGCCGAAAAATGTTAAAAAATTTTGATTTTTACTTTTTTTTTTGGGGAATTTCATATAAAAAAATGTGAAAAATATTGTTATTTTTGCAAAATTGACGCTCTTTTTTTGTTTATAGCGCGTGATCAAAAAATCGCACAGGTGATCAAATACCACCAAAAGAAAGCTCTGTTTGTGGGAAAAAAAGGACGTCAAATTCGTTTAGGTACAGCGTCGCACGACCGCGCAATTGTCCGTTAAAGTCACGCAGTAAAAAATCGCAAAAAAAACCCTGGTCCTTTAGCAGCCAAATCCTCCGGGGCTTAAGTGGTTAAAAGAACAAGATCTTAGCACCATTCAAAAATCACACTATTTTAACTATGTTGGAATATTGGCTTTTTTTGGAACTTTATTCTGTGCATTTATTTGCATTTCCATTGCGCCTTGGTTCTACATATGTTGTCACATATTGCTTTTGGATATATGTGTTATGTATGATTTTGCACTTTATGTTTACACATATATACAGTTGCATTCAAAATTATTCAACCCCCCCAATGCTGTAAAGGGTTTTAGGGAATTTAGTGTACATTTGTAATTGTATTCAGAATGAAATCCTACAAGGACTTCTTAAAGAACCACATGCAACCAAAATTACATCAATTGGTTTTGTAATACAGTAGTAAATGTTTCTTTTGTGAATTCTTCATTGACACAATTATTCAACCCCTTAAAGACTATCACTCTGAAGAACAGAGGTTCATTGAAGTGTTTTCAATCAGGTATTGAAAACACCTGTGGATGTCAGGGAGCAGCAATAAAGCCTAATAAGCAACAATTAGGCAGCTTTAAAATGACTGTGATACTCAGCTCCCTCTAGACATTTACTGGTGTGGTTACAAACATGGTGAAGTCAAGAGAATGGTCCAGGAAGACAAGAGAAGAGGTGGTTACTCTTCACAGGAAGGGCAATGGCTATAAGAAGTTTGAAAAGATGTTAAACATACCAAGAGACACCATAGGAAGCATCATTCGCAAATTCAAGGCAAAGGGCACTGTTGAAACGCTACCTGGTCGTGGCAGAAAGAGGATGCTGACTTCGACTGCTGTGCGCTACCTGAAGCGTATAGTGGAGAAAAGTCCCCGTGTGACTGCTGAGGAACTGAGAAAAGATTTGTCAGATGTGGGTACTGAAGTTTCTGCTCAGACAATACGGCGCACACTGCGTAATGAAGGCCTCCATGCCAGAACTCCCAGGCGCACCCCCTTGCTGTCTCCAAAGAATAAGAAGAGTCGACTGCAGTATGCCAAAAGTCATGTGGACAAACCACAGAAGTTTTGGGATAGTGTTCTGTGGACTGATGAAACAAAATTAGAACTGTTTGGGCCCATGGATCAACGCTATGTTTGGAGGAGGAAGAACAAGGCCTATGAAGAAAAGAACACCTTGCCTACTGTGAAGCATGGCGGGGGGTTGAAAGAGTGTATCAACGTGCCTTACAAAAATTATATTTCATATTACATTGGTTAGGGCTCATTCTACGATGAATTGTGGCCCCCTGCAATTACAGATTTAACAAGCCAGACTAGCACCTATTCATAACAACCTTGGACAGCAGACAGCTGTATTTTGCATATAGATGAAAAGACATTGACATGTTCAACACTTTTCCATTCATTCATTCAGACACTTAACGAGTTAAGGCTTAGCATTTAGATTACAAGACATTTTGCATAGAGACTGACACCACCATAAACAATTGACAATTGCTTACATTAACACAGACAAGCTGAACACAAGACGGACCGATACTACAACAAAACACCTCATATTGACACAAATGCATAGGGAAACAAAGCCTTTCATGTGCAGTTTTTCTATTGTCAAATTGACCAGTAAAGTGTAAACCAATTAAAGCATTTTTTTCCCTCTCAAACATGCTTTAAATATGAGCTTCACCTGCAATAAAATTAGTTGTGACTGCACTAAGTTTGAGTGCTGTGTGTCGTCATAACTCCCGGCTGGATGGAGGGGAAATTCATTATCTATTGGGGGGTTAGCAACTGAAGGGCTGTAATATCATCGTGATTGCCTCCTGACAAGATTTGAGCTAACAGGGGTCAATCATGCTTTGGGGCTGTTTTGCTTCTGCAGGTACAGGGAAACTTCAGCGTGTGCAAGGTACCATGAATTCTCTTCAGTACCAGGAGATATTGGATGACAATGTGATGCAGTCCATCACAAACCTGAGGCTTGGGAAACGTTGGACCTTTCAACAGGACAGTGATCACAAGCATACCTCCAAGTCCACTAGAGCATGGTTGCAGATTAAAGGCTGGAACATTTTGGAGTGGCCATCACAGTCACCAGACTTAAATCCGATTGAGAACCTCTGGTGGGACTTAAAGAAAGCAGTTGCAGTGCACAAGCCTAAGAATGTGACTGAACTGGAGGCTTTTGCCCATGACGAATGGGCGAAGATACCCGTAGATCGCTGCAGGACGCTTGTGTCAAGCTATGCTTCACGTTTAAAAGCTGTTATAACTGTAAAAGGATGTTGTTCTAACTTTGAATGTCACTTGGGAGTTGAATAAAACTGATAATGATGTGAGCACAGAAAAGACATTTGTGGTTATTTCATTATAAATGTTATGTTCTATTTGTCTGACCTACACGTGCCTCTTTGATTTAATTGTAAGCAGGATGACTGAATGATCAAAATCAATGTCAAACTGGCCAAAACAATTTCAGTGGGGGTTGAATAATTTTGAATAGAACTGTATTTTTTTCCTTTGTGATTTATAATTTATGACAGCAAACTTCACTTACATATTAGCTTTACCCCGGATGCCTGCATACTTAGATGTGTCTGTTTTAATCATCAACCATGTGAGTGGGTAAATGTTGAACCTTCATTAAATGTAACCATATTGCTACACTTAGAGGCGCCTCTCTTCTCTTTTATACTAAGTTGTGACATGACGCTACTTGTATATCAAGACATCGCTTGTTTATCAAGTCAAAATTTATTTTAAGAAATGTGCTGGTCTTGCAAAACGCTCTCAAACCATGTTACTCTCATTTCAAGGTTTTACTGTATTTTTTTTTTTTTGTGATACTCCAAATTATTATTGCAATAACATTTGAAATCACTATCTAACAAAATAATCATTCATTTTTTGCACACTGTAAAGGAACAAATGGACAAAACAAAGCTGTGCTTTTATTTCAAAGTATAAACTGTTCAGGTTTTGCAGCTTTGAAATACAATATAATTTACAATATTCATCAAAAAGAGACACAAAAATAATACAGTGTTGTATAAACTGACTTCAAACAACAAAATAAAGACCTGAGCCAAAACACAGGGAGATCAAAAGGTACCATTTAGGCCCCTTTCACACAGGGAGTCCATTCAGATCAGCCTGTCAGTTTTTCAGGCGGATCTGAACGGACGCCCCATGCATCTCTATGGGGCATCGGATGTCAGCGGAGACATGTCCGCTGACATCCGATCCGATCCGTCAAAACCGGACAGATGGAAACCCTATTTTCCATCCGTCTGGCAGAGCGTATCGGATGAGAACGGACAGACGGTCCGTTCCCATCCGATTCCCCCATAGAGATGAACGGGGACCTGACAGCTGTGTCTCTGCACACAGCTCAGAGACACAGCTGTCATCTGCCTGCTCAGCGGGCGATCGGCGGATCGATCCCCCGCTGAGAAAAATGGAGTCTGCCTGCCATGTGTGAGTGTGCGTGTGAGCCTTTATCGTTCATATATAGCAATTAACTTGTATCAAATATATATCCAAATCCCTGAGCTCCACCTCTGCATTTACAATTGACCCCTTAAAGAATTTCATATTCTTGATATGTGCCTGCTGTACCATGTACTTGTATTGTGTTCAGAGCCGGGACAAGGGGTGGGCAAGGAGGGGCAGTTGCCCTGGTCACTGTGGTATTATATGAGGTTTGGGGGCACCACAAGGAGATTGGGGGGAGGGGGTTTTTGTTGGGGGGGGGGGGGGCGGCAGGAGGTAATAATTTTTCTAGGTTGGGAAATTTGAAGAGGTGTTCTAGGATTTTTGATTTGGGTGGGATGTGTTGAGAGGGGAGATAAGGAAAGAGGATTTGTGCTAGAAAAGGTAATATGGGGGGGGGGGGGATTTGTGTTAGTAGGGATGATTGAGCATATGTGGAATGAGAGGATTTAAGCAAAGCATGCAGATTTTTTTTTTTGCATTTTTGGGATACATAATGCTCATACATCTTGGGGGGGGGGGGGGGGGGGCGCAATTTAGCATGTTCACCCTGGGCTCTAGGTGACCTTGTCCTATCACTGATTGTGTTCTCTTTGTATTTCTTTCTTTGTGTGAAATTCCTGGTGTTCCCACCAGTCCCTCGGCTTTCCCATTGGAAACTGACTACATATATTTATATTAACTAAATATTTAGTGTCTAGTTTATGTTATGCATTATTAAAAGTAGGAATACAAATGTAATGGTCTGACTCTTTTCTGGATTTTACCTATATAGGGATAAAACGATATTGTTTTAATATGTGCGTGCTCTGATTTTATATCAGTAAAGTCTGAGCAAAGTTATCTTTCTGTGTTAAAGCGTTACTAAACCCACAACAGTAAAATCAGTCAGTATATGCAGTAAAGCACGCTTGTTATACTCCCTGGGGTTAACCCTTTACATTCTGTAAAAAAGGCTGTTTGATCCTGTCTTCTCTGATCCTCCCCTCTTCCACAGTCCACAATCCATCTTCTGATAGTACAGAGCCTTAGAGGCACTCTGCACATGCTCAGATTGGTGTGAATTGCTAGAGAGTTTTTTTTGCATGTGCCCAGCACAGGGCCAATCAGCACTGTCCAGAGAGTCGGAGGTCCTGCACCCTTTTGGGGCAGTCAGAGGAAAATGAAAACTTATCCTACAAGCTTTAACCAGATACTGGTAGAAGTCATAAGATTGCTATATACTGCTGGTGAGAAAAGGTATTTAGCAGTTTATATTTACTAAAATAATTGCATTTCCATGTTCTGTGTAATGTGGGAGACCAGATATGGTGAATGCAGGCTCCTGGGGAGACCAGATATAGTGAATGCAGGCTCCTGGGGAGACCAGACATAGTGAATGCAGGCTCCTGGGGAGACCAGACATAGTTAATGCAGGCTCCTGGGGAGACCAGATATAGTGAATGCAGAAACCTGGGGAGACCAGATATAGTGAATGCAGGATCCTGTGGAGACCAGATATAGTGAATGCAGGATCCTGGGAAAACCAGATATAGTGAAGGCAGGCTCCTGGGGAGACCAGATATAGTGAATGCAGGATCCTGGGGAGACCAGATATAGTGAAGGCAGGATCCTGGGGATACCAGATATAGTGAAGGCAGGATCCTGGGGAGACCAGATATAGTGAATGCAGGATCCTGGGGAGACCAGATATAGTGAATGCAGGATCCTGGGGAGACCAGATATAGTGAATGCAGGCTCCTGGGGAGACCAGATATAGTGAATGCAGGCTCCTGGGGAGACCAGATATAGTGAAGGCAGGCTCCTGGGAAAACCAGATATAGTGAATGCAGGCTCCTGGGGAGACCAGATATAGTGAATGCAGGCTCTTGGGTTTAGCAACACTTTAAAGTTATAATATTTCAGATGTGGTACATAGGTGGTATTCTTCTTAATTAATCAAAACACAAATAGAGACCAGTGAGGACACTAGTATTGGTGACCGTGGTGACACACACTGGGATTCCCTCATTTTAACTTCCTGCTAGGTACCTGGTAATTCTTTTTCTAGGAACCCCCAGGGCAGCATCTGAGAGATAGGTCTCCACCCACCTAACACAGGAAACACATCATCCACTATTTTAAAAGGCAGTCACATACCTCAGTTCTTGTGTTTTCCCTGGACCCGCAGGAGCTACAAGCAGTCTATTTTCTTCTAGGCTCTGTGCAACTAGAGGACCCCTCCTTGTGATTACATCATCCACCATTTTCAAAGGCTCTCACATACCTCAGTGCCTCAGTAATATACAAATACCGGAGGAACAACAGGCAAATATACACTATCCTTCCATAAAACCTCCGCCTAAAAAGATAGGGACAGGTATGAGTGCTGCCCTGGAAGACTTCCTAGAAAAAGTTACCAGGTTCCCAACTCTGTTTTTCTCAAGTCGTCTTCAAGGGCAGCATTTGAGAGGATTTAGCAAGTACTACTGGGGGGGTCTAAAGGACTTTTCCACTGAAACAGGTGTCTTCAAACTATGGCCCTCCCGAGTTGTTCAGGAACTACAATTCCCATCATGCCCAGTCATGTCTGTGAATGTCAGTGTTTTACAATGCCTCATGGGATGTGTAGTTCCGCAACAGCTGGAGGGCAAAAGTTTGAGGATCCCTGCACTGAAAGATAGGCCTTGGCTGGACAGGAAGTCTATCCTGTAATATTTTGTAAGGGTACTGAAGCTCGACCAGGTTGCCATCTGGCAGATCTTGTCTGGCGAAACTCCTGCTTTCTCCACATATAAAGATGGTCAGGCTCTGGTAGAATGGGCTGTGATACCCTTGGGTGGTACCTGGTTGAGATTGGTAGATGTAAGAGATGCCAGTTTGATCTAACTGCAAACTCTGTGGAGCTATTGAGATGAATACCTTCCTCTGTCCATACTGATGTCAAAGATTTGAGAAATGACCACTGACTCCACTGAGAGGTTCTACCTAGAACTATGAAGAGTAGCAGGGAACCACTAATTAAATCATATTTAGGAATCATACTGAAATCAATCAATTACTGTGGGCCATTGGAATAAAGCTCCACGCACTGGAGACAATAGAGACCAAAGAAAACCCCTATCATCTACGGTGATCAGAACGCCACCCTAACAAATGGCCACAAAAAATAATCGCTATGATGCCACTTGGTTTGCTAAATGGTATTGGCCCCAGGGCCACCCAGGCACCATCCAATGAGCACAATCAGGCATTGTAAGCATGGAGACGCTGCTTCCCATCCCTGGTTGGGTCTGAAAATAGCTAAGAGATCACCCATACCTGAATCGTAGTGAACTACTGCAAAGACTATAGAGACTGGAGCATAAAACAGTACAGTAGAATTCCATGATACCTGGACCATAAATACCACTGCAACTCCTGATGTGTCCAAATAGCTACTTAAAGCAGTGTTCCGGCCTCGGGGGTCAAATTTAAATAAAAATACCCCCGGGACAGTCAGGGCTAGTACATTCCACAATGGATAGCCTCTGAACTGTCCCGGGTCGCACTTACATGTAAGAAGAAATACTTACCTTGAAAAGTTCTTCTTCAGCGCTGCCATCTCAGGTGTGGGCAGCTGAAGCCAGCGCGTTCTCTTCTGTGGCCTCTTCTGTGACGTTGGAGTCCCACAATGCACTGCCCCAGCCCACTCGTCACTTCCGGTGCAGGCGCGGCATCCCTGCACAGCTTCTGGCATGCCCAGAAGCTGTTTATCAGGGAATGCCGCGCCTGCACCGGAAGTGACGAGCGGGGACGGTGCAGGCGCATTGACTCCTGGGAGCAATGAGGTTCAGCTCCCAGGAGTCATCGCAAACCGGAAGAGACGGCGCAGGCCGCAGCTGCAGAGGGAGGAAGTGGAAGGAAGGGGAGTATATTTTCTTCAATATCAAGGTAAGTGACCAAAAAAAATGGGAGTATCCATTTCTTTTTCAGGTGGCCCTCATCAAGCGGATGGCCCAAAATCGATTTTGAGGCCGGAACTCCCCTTTAAAGCATGGACTAACAAACAACGCCCTTGCCCATCAGTGTAGAAAGGGGTGACCAGGAAAGTGCTCTGACCACAAAAGAAAGAACTATTAATGACCAGAAAGAGTGTGAAGGTGAGCGCACCAGGTAGTGTGTATAGTGAATACAAGTAACCCATGATAGGAACAGCTTCCACTCCTCCCTGACCATGGCCAAATGTTAAGTTGGAATGAGTCACCCATAGAGAAAAATACACTGAAATAAACCTGAATATCACACTAGCAACAAAAGTATCTCAATTCCTGAGGTCTGCCATACATTATACAATCGCTAATTGGAATACGATTAAAAGTGTGGTTTAGTTTTGAAATCATATCACAAGGTCTTTGGGAAATCCAAAGGATAATTGTACAAGATAATTGAACATGCATGGCCAGCCTTTGCCTGGTCAGGCCTGGTAGTAAATTAAAGCTGCTGACATACTGAGCTTGAAAATGTGGCCAGAGCAGTCAGAAGTACAGCACCTGCCTGTGATAATGGGAAGTCATTAGGCACAGGTTTGTCTATGCAGCCCTTGCATAGAGGACTAGTCCCAGATCCAGTCAATTTTACATGGCAGGATCCACATCAAAATCAAGCACAAAGACTGAAGGGAGAGGAAGGTGTCTGACTTCTTTTACAGAGGAGACTAATCCTTTTAGGACTCCCAGGGATTCTTTTGCCACAGGTTTGCTTATGCCATTTTGGCAAAGATTTTTGGCCCAGCTCGCTGCTATTTGCCCTCACGGAAAGCACGCAGCTGGTCCTAGCCAAAATCACTACTAATTAGCATTATGTGCATAGTGATTTGGCAAGTACAGAGGTGGCCTCGGCATGCTCTGGCTTACCTTGGAGTGGTCCTGGCTCGCAGGCTCTGCAGGGCATGATGGTGCAGCATCCAACATGGTCAGCTTCAAGCAAACATCCGACACATGTTCCTTGAAAGCTTTCCTGCTCCAGCCCCACCCCCAACTGCCCCATCAGTAGTATGGGTGGACACGCCATGCCCATATGCGTGGTTTCTCCTCCCACAACTCTGAGGGTCATGTGGAGGCCTTGTCTACTGTATTTAAACCATGGACTCAGTCATGGCCTCCAGGCTGAGGAAGAGGCACGGTCTCGAAACGCATCAGCTCTTCGTCTTCACGAGACATTGGACTCTTACAAAGATGCTGCTCTATGGAATTGAAATGCTGGATTATTACGCATGTTTGCGAGTAGCTGATTTTAAATTTATGCTATTAAAAGCCCACTGAGGATAATGCGCTAGGCTGGTGCGCCCCTTTCTTTGTTTTTTATTTGAAGTGGGTGGATACATACCTGCTGATTGTGTACTCTGTCCTTCCTGCTGCAGAAGGTGGCTGGCTCTGTAAGATTAAGGTTGAATGTACCAGGTTCCAAAAAACAGCACGTTGGCGAAACCAGAAGGGATGTCATTTGCTGCACCCAATCAGGATGTACATGCAAGTGCCGCAACCAGAAGTGTGGTCTACCACACATCCGCTCATACCTCCACCAAGATGGTGCTAGTCAGAAGTGATGATGTCACCATGTCCCACGAGCAAGACACTGCCATCTTGGTCCACCATGTGCTCTAGATCACAGCAGGTAGGAGCCAGTGCCTGGGGGGAAAAAAAAGAGCAAGTGCCCCTCTGCCCCCTGGCCTGCAGCAATGAGTGAGAGACATGAGACACTCAGGGCACTATCGATTGCTTGCGGGGGGGGGGGGGGGCGGTTGCTTATCCCCCCCAGTGTGAGCAAAACCTCAGGCAAAAAAGGAGGGAGTAACTCCAAGGGGGGTCCTCTAGTTGCCCCTGTCCTGAAGCTGCCTAACCTTAGACTTGTGCAGGCAGTCAGACGGAGAGGCCCTTGTAACCAGCACAGAGCCTGGAAGAAAAAAAAAACTGCTTGGGGGTCCAGGGGGAAAACACAAGAACTGAGGTATAGGACAGCCTTTAAAATTGGTGGATGATGAGTTTCCTGTTTTAGGTGGGAGGAGACCTATTGCTCAGATGCTGCCCTGGAAGACGACTTGAGAAAAAGAAACTGACAGTGGTTATAACTGTCCCGTACTCTAAGGCAAAACCTATTTTTATCATTTTGGATAGACTTTAATGAAAAGGAAATCTGCAATGCTTTAATGGATCCTCCATACCATCTACTTTTGGAAACTTTTCCCCAGGTCCTCTGACACTTTAGAGCTGAACTCCGAAATAAGCAAATATTGCCCAAATCAGTGTTTCTCAACTCCGGTCCTCAGGGCACACTAACAGGCCAGGTTTGCAAGAAAACTGAAATACATCACAGGTGATCTCATTTGCTGCTCAGTAATTGCAGTATTCTAGTCTGCATCTCCTCAAGGTAATACTTTAAATCTGGCCTGTTAGTGTGCCCTGAGGACCGGAGTTGAGAATCACTGGCCTAAATACAAGATTCATGTGTATTTCTTCCAGATCTGTGCAGTAATCCAGTGTGAGACTTTTCCTGTAATAAAGACCGCTCACTGCTGCTCTCTCTCCTTGTGCAGGGTGACTGGTCTTGTCTCCTCCCCCTCCTGTAGTTTTCTGCAGGCAGCCTGTAGTGGGTGGAGCTGCTGGGCCCCTCCCACAGCTCTGCTCTCTGCACAGGCTATGTACAGCACAGTGATTATGTTTCACGGGGAGATCTAGGTTTGTAAAGGGATTTGGTGCACACAAACTGGATTTATATCTTTTGTGGTTATTAACAAATATATTGAATCAAACATTTGTATGCCAGGAGTTTAGCTATAAAATAGAATATCATTTTTTTTATTCAAACACTTTGAAATTGAATGTTTTTGCTCAGCAGCTGGGAAATCTATTGAGAAAACCACATGACAGTTTTACATGCATTTTTTTTTTTACTTGCTATTTCAGAGTGTTTGCATTAAAAACCATACTTTAAATAAAGCTTTACAGAGTACAATTTTAGTCATGTAATCCCTTTTATTAAGTGTTTTCCATACAGGAAAAGCAGATTGCTCACCAGTAATAAGTGCACTAAGCACACCACGCAATGTTTTAAAAACATCCAGCAGTGTCATGATGTACAATACTAGGATTTTCTTTTGTTTTCCAGTATAATTCTATGCATCGAGTGCTTATAAAATTGAAGTTTAATCTGCTTGTATTTTGCCTTCCCTGGTCACTCCCCAACATGCTAATGACAGTTTTAAATAAAACGTTCAGATTTTTATTGCATATTTTATTTTAGACCCAGTGACGTCATCACTGGGTCTCTGAAGGCCAGAGACAGGCCTGGTGAGGAAAAAGCTAGATAATGCTGGGTGTCGACCAGCCATAAAATGAAGCATGCTGCATCGGATTTGTTGCTGCAGATTCTAATGCATATTATAAGAAACTCAGTGTGCAGTGAAATCAGAGTAAGTAATTACAGTACAAGAGAGGAACCTGTACAACTGTGAAAGATTAACTCCACTTTTGTAGAGAAAAAAAAAAAAAAAAAAAAAAAAACATTCCCGCTGTGTGATCTATGTACATTGCAGGGATTTTACTCAACTTTGTTGCAGATTTCAGAAGAAATCACTGGTTTGTCTGTGTACAAGTGGAAAATGAATCTAATGGGAGTGGTTTCATAATCATCAATCAGCTGCTGCACTTGAAGGGGTCCAATGGAGGAAAGTAGCAGGGTCTGCATGCCTTTAGACGTGATTTCCTATTGGGAATATATCACCAAAAAATGACCTTTTTGTTGCAGGGGATGCCAGAAATCTGACTTGTATCTTAGTGCAGACTTCTGGGAAAAACAGTGAGCCAAATCACAAAAGCAGGAAATGTTTCTGGGGATGTTCTGTATACAGAACACCTCCAGGTTCCCATATTGCATTTTACAGAAAATACAGAGCTGCAGATTGAAAAGGAAAGGTAATTTTTAATAACATTCGAAACATGACTTGTGTCACACTTGTATAGAATATATTATTTTTTGTTCTTTTTTCCCCCCACAAAAGTGGAGTTACCCTTTATGTAAAGTGAGTTTTGAGTGGTAGATGGTACAGAGTCCATTATAGTACAACAGACCGTCTCAGACCTATTTCTGTCCATGTTTCTGATGGGGGAAGATTTGCCCTCTTTATTTGCCCCTAGGACAGTGAGGCAGAAATGGGATGAAAACTCAAACTGTCACAAATTGTCACTCGAACAGAAATAGAGAGGAAATCTTCCAATAGGAATACATGTACCAGTGATAGAATACCCGTTCACACTAGCATTGCTCTCTAAAAAGGTAGCGAGGGGGTGTTTTATTGCCTCTTCACCACCTGTTTTAACCCTTTGACCCCTGCAGTAGAGAACTGCAGTTGCAGAGCAGCTCCATTCCCTTGTGACCGGTGGTATAATTCTTTCTGTGGCTGCAGCACATGAACATCCCTGGCCGCTGCTTCTGCAGCTTAAAGGGGTAGGGGTTGGCAGGCAGAGTTTTGCCACCTTGTATTAGCGTATAGACTATGTTACACGGCGAGTTAGCTGTTTTGACAGAACACTGGCTAAGGAGGAAAAAACGTTGCCGCCACCTTGGAGGCAGCCATGTTGTTGGTTACTAGCGGGCAGACTAACAATCTCCACTCCTATCGTGCACCCTAGTGTATACTCTGCCGGTGTTATCAAAACAGTCAAATAATCGAAATATCCAATTCCTGATGTTGGAGAGTCACCGGAAGTGACGTGGGTTGGAGATGGACGAGTTGGCCATTTTGACAGAACACAGGCTCTCAATGGTCTGAATTGCAGAAGGGTTCAGTGAGTCTTCTGGTCTGTTTCAGGTACAAATTCAGCCAAAAATTCAGACCCGATTTGCACATAAAATGGTGAACAGACACGCACCAGAGCCCCTGCTGTGTGCCATGGCTGCAGCTAGTCTGAACCCAGCCTAAACGGCCCTCACGATTGTTCTCTATTCAGGGGTGTGCATGTATCATGCAGGGTACATTTATTTTCATACAATATTAAGGTTTCCTACAATGCTCTGCTGTCCAATTCCTGAAGCTCCAATGATGCTGATAAATGAGTCTTCAAACTGATTCCCAGGAAGACGGGGCTCATGAATCTGCCAGAGTGAAATCTCTTTTGAAGGGCTTTTTCTCATCTTCCATGACATGCAATTCACATGTGGACAGTTTATAAATGGGCCATGCAGAGTCACTGTCCGGCAGGCTCACGCTCCTCCTCTATTCTCAGCCGTTTGGCCCCTGGCTCTTCCGGCAGGAGATGGGAATATTCCTGTAAGGACTCAGCGACCCGTTCGATGCTCCAGCTGTCCTCTCGCAGCGTGTGCTCCTCCAATGTGAAGGGGCCCTGCTTGGTGCGGATCAGCTCTTTCACGCTGGCACAACTTGACAGGGCTGTCAGGGAAAGGAAAAAAAGATGACATTAAAACCACAAACACCGACACTGTGAAATTATCAACGTCTGAGGATTTAACTCTCATCAGCTGAAAATCATCCCGATGAGCCGGGAGGGTCTGAACTGGCAGATGCGGGGCTTCGCTAATGCGGGATTAGAGACTTTCATGGGTGGAGGAAGGTTTATCCGTTTATGCCCAGAGTAGTAGGGGGTGGGTAGGGTTGGAAGAAAAATTCTACTGAGAATCAGAGTTATACTGGAAAAAGACAAGTCCATTGAGATCAAGCAATTAAAAAAAAAAAAAAAAAAAATACATAAACTGAAAACCTGTATTTATAGAACCCTATACAGAAAGTTGATCAAAATATCCTTATAATGCATAGTCAAACTTGTTTCAACAGGGAAAAAAAATCCCTTCCTGACCCTCTAAGTCAGCCAGATATTTCCTAAATCAACAACCTCTGCTGGTGTCATTACTTATACGCGTTTCAATCCAATTTTATTCTATGGGAGGGTCAGCAACCTGTCAATTGCGATCTACCTGTCGATATCAGC